>NC_041383.1:422505742-422601447 GCF_002162155.2 Triticum dicoccoides | reverse complement strand
CGAGGAACACTCACTGTTCATGCAGAGAGGCAGCATCGATCAGCTGCAGTTAGTAGCAGTAGCGAAGGAATTGCTCGATCGGGTTCAGTTAACAGTCATCGATCGATCGCTCGGGTTCAGTAACGCGTAGCCTGAAGTGCAATCGCTCGGGTTCAGTTAGAGCCCAACGCCTCGCTCGGGTTCAGTTAGAGCCAACGCCTCACACACACGCGCGTACGTGTACGAGAGAGACGCGCATCGCTCGGCCCCCGACCACCCACCGTAACCGGGAACTCCCCAGAGTTTTCCTCACCCTCGCTTCTACCATGGTTTTTCCGTCATGGACGGCCCAAAGAATGTCATACAGTTGCGTCTCCGGCCCGCCCAGGACGAAAAGCCCATTTTCTGTCATGATTTTTTGTCATAGAAGTAGGAGCCCACCACATCTATGATGATACCAAGTTTTGTCACAATTATCGTCATAGAAGTGTCATATGTATGACAAAAAAAATTGTTCGGCCCAAAATGTCACGAATGTGTCTTTTTTTTGTAGTGCCCTTCCCCGGCACCGCCTTCCACGGTCTCGGATCTGCTTCTCGAAAGCCAACGCCAAGCGCAGAAGCACCATCGTCATGGACAATGAACTGACTCCCGTTGTTGACCATGATGCACAGAGGCCACCGCGATCATCGTATTCCTCCTTGATTGGTAATGTGTACATTGAATCTCTTAGCAGTACATGTGCAGTTCCAATTTTGTTCATACCTACCCTTCAAATTTCTTGGTTGCTATTGTTTCGGTAAAAGTAATTGGTTATAGCTTGCATTGCCCAATAGAATATCGCCTTGTAATTATGTGTCGCTCCTGTATTGCGCTGTGCTTGGGTAGGTTCTTCCTCTGCAACCAGTAGTGTGGCAAATGATGGAAAGTTTTTTAGAACTAGCAAGATGCCCATGCCTTGCACGGAACATCAAGATGCATTTGTATGAGTAATTTATCTTGTGGGAGAAAAGGATGAATGAGGGAAGGCCTTATTTGCAAATTGGACAGGGGTGTGGGTATCTTTTGGCAAAATTGCCATAGTTTCCTTCCTATCCGTCAGATATAAATCGGACGGCCTATATTGCAGGATGGCAGGCACACCATCATCACCAACTCCGTTTTTTCATAAGAGTGGAGATAAATATAAACATAAAATAAATATATAATATAATATATATAATATATATGAGAGTACAGAAGGGAGTAGAGATAGCAAGGACGCCGGGAAAGGATCGCGTGCGCGGGGCTAGAAAAGCGATCGGGCGCACGCTAGTTTTGGCGAGGGGCGTCCGATGCGCTTTATAAAATCCAACGCCCTCCAACCGCTCTATGCCTCTCCACCGCCCTATCCACGCTCTTTCTCACCTCGCCGCCCCCGCACCGCCCGGAAACTTGGGGCTACCATGGTGTCTGCGCCCGCCCCTCTGGCGGCTTCTCCGCCGAGATCCGGTTCCGCGAGATGTGCCTCGACCTCAGCACTTTTGACACCACCCATGAGGCCGCCCGCGCGTACGACATGGCGGTGTGGTGCCTTCGCGGCCTCGTAGGGACATGAACTTCCCCAATGTGTCGACGCGGGAGCGGGCACAAGAGCTCACGCCTCCCCGTGGCTTATCACCGACGAGGATCGTTGCAACAACCGGAGGCAAGAGCACCGTCTCGGCATCGCCGAGATGGACAAGGAAGCCATGGAGCTGTGGCACCAACACTTCCAGTAGGACATCATCAACAAGCGCGAGTTCTACACGCGAAGGAGGGTGAAGCGAGCCACCTATCGCGAGGACAGGCGTCCGCGGAAGGCGTCTGCTCAATTCAACATCAAGCTAGAAGCAGCGTTGCCCTAGGACTCCGATGATGATCGGTATCTTGATGCCTACATTGAGACATCACAGGAGGACATCACCGAGGCAGAGTCAGACGACGAGGAGTAGTTGAACTATATGTTTTTTATCTATCTATGCTATATCTATGCTGAGAACAATCTATGTATCTATCTATGCCAGTATCGACTCAGAGTCGAATGTGTATCAAGTCAGAGTGGAAAGGAGAAAAAATATAGCGCATCTGCTGGAGTGGCACGCGCGTGCAATGTTTTGTAGTAGCCGCTGGAGCCAGCACTCAGTGGCCCGCAAAAACTGGCTATTCCGGTGTTGTAAATGATTTTTTAATGTGTCGCGCATTGTGCTTCCATTGGAGGTGCTCTAACATGACAGATGAGTGCTTTAATGTTGCCCACAAGATGCGTGAGTATTACTATATTTTTCTTGCCATGTTGAGATTTTAAAACTATGAGTCCGAACATGCAGAGGAGCAATGAAGACCAAACACAGGATATTGGGGACATCTTCAAGGAACGTGGCAAGTTAAAGAGGAGCTGCACCAAACCTGTAAAATGAGCTTTGATAAGTAACACCATTTCAATTACTTTTGTTTAGCCTCGTGTTCTTCGATGTGTATATGTTGTAGTTTCTATTTCTCTTAGCCTCGTGTTCTTTGATGTGTAATAAGAAGAGTCTTAATCGTCCTAATGCTTTCATTTTTAGCTTGATGTAGGAAGTGGGTGTTCTCATCTTGGAGTATGTTTTTATATTTCTCCTTTTGAATTCACTTCTCCAAGTCCTATTTATCTCGCTTCTACTAAATGGATCTGGGTTGCTCTGACTATTGATCTAAAAAAGAAGTAACTTCATGTCAGGATGCAGTTCCTGCGAGGAGGGAAGTATGGTCAACCTCGAGATCATGTTTCCAAAATGAGGCTAGATTACACACAAGGTGCTCGTCCCCTAATGATGTTGGATTAGACACAAGGTGCAAATTCCTAGATGATGCTTGATTATACACAAGCTAGGTGGAGTCATCAACTGTTTGTGTCCTCGTGGCTCTAGTAAAGGCTGAAAGAAAGCATGCCGCAACCCTTGAGAATGTAGTTGAGTTCCTGAAGTAGCGAAAAGAGCAATCAGATGCTCTCTTCACCCAAGCCAAAGAAGAGATGGAAGAAGCCAGAAAGGAGCTAGCAGAGGTAGAGCAGGCTAGCCGTCTCCTGCTATCTAAAATTGTTGTCAATACAAATTTTCCTTCATAATAGCTAGGTTCAAATGCTTATCCAGTCAGCATGCCTGTTACGATGTCCGTGCATCTACTGATATGGCACAAAATAAATAAAATCGGGTCATGTAATAACAACAATTACTTTCCAAACGATAACAGACGAAGCATTGGACATGGTATAGTTCACATGCAAGCCCAACATTCCAAGTTCAACTTCCACATCAAACTCATGTTCACAGATATCTACACATTCATAGATAATGTCCACAACCATGATTCACTTCAAAGCCAAAAAATGTGAGGAGAGTTATAAATAAAGCAAAATCTTTAGTTCCTACTACCAGTGTGAGCACAACAAGTCAAGACCATACATAATTAATTATATTTTGGACATTTTTTGACTAAACATGAATAACTTCTAGAAGCAGGTATAATTTCTAATGCCGGACATGGCTAGGGTCCGTGATGTTTTGAGCCAAACTAGGCAACACACCGGGTGTCTGCTGGCGATGCAGTGGTCGTGGCATTCATGGGCTCGGAGCGGCGGCGGCTCCCGTGATCTAGTATTCCTTAGTGTCGGCGTTGGCTGCTGACGTGTTGGCCACCTCTGCCAGCATGCTGCGGTTCCGCCAACGTTTGCGTCGGATGGCACAGCCAACCACGATGCACTGGACACCGTGGTCCCCCGTGTGCCGGTGTGCAACAACTGGCCACTCCTCTACGAGCAGGCTTGGAGCGTCGAGTTGATGCACCAGGGGCCATCTTGGAGCGGTGGCTTGCTCCTCTCCTTGCCCGCCTGCAGCCTCGCCCATGGTACTGACGGCCTGGGGCAGGGAGGGAGGTGGGGTAGCGAGTTGCCTGGCTCGTCGAGGCCCCCAATCGGCTTTTATGCTAGAGAACTCATCTTCTTGCTCATCGGATGCTATGGAGAGTGTGGAGAAAATGGTGCAAGGATGATATGGGGAGCGGCGGTGTGGTGCGGTTCTTGCCAGGCGTCTGGCCTCATTTAAATAGCGAGCGGACGAGAGGAGCCAACCGGCATTGTGTTCAAAAATGCCGACCGGCTCACGGAAGGACGTGTTTTCGGCACATGCACGGATTCAATGACGGCAGGCGGGGCAGTCTGAAGCCGATTGCATGCAGCGAGGAGGCGTGTTCAGCCTGGCCTAGAGCGAGTGGGGCCCTCTTGGCCGGCGTGCCGGTTCAATGCCTGTGTTATGAGAGGTCGCGTTCGTGTCAGAGCAATCACTCCCTCCGGTCCTTTTTTGGGTATAACAAAATCTCATTTTCCATTCACATTTTACAAGTAAAATTCATGGACAAACTTTGACCCAAAATACAATGGGGACTAGTAAACCATGACGGAGGTAGTAGTTATGAATTCCATTTTCGCTCCATACCAATCGTTCTAAAAACTAGTATAATGCGCCATTGAAAATCGGAAATCTTACCCCACTAAAAAATGATATTTTAAACATGGCTACTTGATTAGTGGCGACTGGCGAGCCACCGCTTCCAGGTCGTTCACCTGTGGTCCCAACCATCAACTCCTGCGGATCAAATTATCACACGAGCTGACTGTTCCTACAAAGGGACGCTCCACCACGTACCCGGTACCCGCGCATGCAGCAATCGTGCACCTAGGGTTTTAGGGTTTATTTGTTTACGGTGCCTTTACATAACTCTCATGTGTGCGAGACAGCGAGAGACCGACTGCGTGCGTGCGCCTCTTCTCCTCATATATGCACTCCACCATTTGTCTGGTGTCCAAAAAATTATACAGTAGTAATAACTAGCAATGTGGCCAATGCATTGCCACACATTCAAAATAGATTAATACATATTCACCGATTTGATAGAAAAGAGTCTAGTTTTGAAATACGTATATCACTAAAAATATGTTATGTTTCACTCAAAATATATTCCTTTGGCGGTTTTGATGAGATAAGGAAGGAATGTGGTTGGTTTCAATATTTGAGAAGTGGTATATTATTTCAAAAGCCCATGTGTGTGTGTGGTGTGTGTGTGTGTGTGTGAGAGAGAGAGAGAGAGGGAGAGAGGAGGAGGACAGAGTGCGTGTGTGACAAAGACACAAAGAGTGTGTGTGCGAGAGGTATCACCATAAAATGAGGCGATGTTGTGTGTGTGCATGATCGACAGGGCGTGTCTCATGAAGGGACGAAAAATCTACATAGATACAAGGAGTGCGAGAGAGAGATGTATGAGATAGTGGAAGCAAGAGTGTGCGGATGTATAAACCTATCTGGAGGCTAGTCGATCAATGTTTTTGAGAGAAATATGAGTTGGGGTGCGAAAGTGAGAGTTTTATGTGTGTGTGTGTGTGTGTGCGTGCGTGCACGCGTGCGTGTTAGAGACGGTAGTCGGGAGGGGGAGTGGAAGCAGGAGTTGTGTGTGTGTGAGAGAGAGAGAGGGGGGAGGAGAGTTTGTCTTATCGGTAAACAAATGAATAATGTAGTTTTATAACTGAGATGAAGACGAAAAGGATACCCCAACAAACATTGTGTGTGTGGGAGAGAGTAATTTTAGTGGTAGGAGTCATCTCTAGAAAGATATAGGGTGCGTGAGAGAACCCTAGAGAGAACGACAAAGTGAAAGACGAGTGAGAGTGTGTGTGTGGCGGTGAAAAAGAAAGCTTAGGTACCTAGTGATACTTTAACCAGAGAATGATAGAGACGTGAGAGATAATGAAAACCGTGTAATGTATAATGATAGGGAGAGTGTGACACTTCTCAAGGGAGATGTCGAGAGACCAAGTTTGTGAAAATAGGAGAAACATGAAGTGAGTGTGCGGGTGAGCTGGAGAAAAGAGAGTGATAGCTACATGAAGGAGCACGCGAGAGAGATGGGCGTGAAAGGATATTCAAATATTTAGTTGCGTGTATAGAAATAACAACATAAATGGGATTCAAACATTTGAACTCGAGATGATGATACATGTGATTCATACTCGAACCACAATTGATCTATCAAACATGCATACTCATATGAATTCACGCACATCTATGTTATTTAATATCTAGATGTTACTCATCCATACATTTGAGTAGAACATAATTTGGCTTAAAAATTTTGAGTTCAACCTTATGATTTTGAGATCATTGTATTTCTAAATCATATTATGTATATAAAGGAGTAGAATTCTTTGTTGTGCTTTTGAAAATATATATAAAAAATGATGTATATAGAATTTTATTCAAATAAAAAATGAATCATGCCTGAAAAAAAGAATACAAAATGTATTGGAATTGAGTTGGCATGGTAAACGTGCAATCTTTTTCTCAAAAATTTGAATGAAGCGGCCTAACTTGCAGTAACCGCCAGAAACCAAAATATGGTAGATGGAAATTACTGCATGTCCCTAACACGCAACACATGTCGGCTCGATTTCAATAGGTCTTCATAGGGGCAGGTTTGTAATTTCACTCAAACGTGACATAACCGCCTCTCACCCGGATTCATACATGGTGGGCGCTGAGGGAGTCCTGGATTAAGGGGTCCTCGGATAGCCGAACTATATGCATATGCCGGACTGTTGGACTATGAAGATACAATATAAAGGACTTCGTCCCGTGTCCGGATGGGAATCTCCTTTGCGTGGAAGGCAAGCTTGGCGACTCGGATGTGAAGATTCCTTTCTCTGTAACCAACTCTGCGTAACCCTAGCCCCCTCCGGTGTCTATATAAATCGGAGGGTTTAGTCCGTAGGACGAGAACAATCATAATCGTAGGCTAGCTTCTAGGGTTTAGCCTCTACGATCTCGTGGTAGATCAACTCTTGTAATACTCATATCATCAAGATCAATCAAGCAGGAAGTAGGGAATTACCTCCATCGAGAGGCCCCGAACCTGGGTAAACATTGTCTCCCCCGCCTCATGTTACCATTAGCCTTAGATGCACAGTTCGGGACCCCCTACCCGAGATCTGCCGATTTTGACACTGACATTGGTGCTTTCATTAAGAGTTCCTCTGTGACGTCAAAGATAGGGTTGATGGCTCGCCTTGTCATCAAGGACAACATCACCTCCGGAGGAGCTCTGGCCTCAGTCCAAACCCTCTGGCTGGGCGGCTTCGTCTTGACTGCCCGTTCGGCCGTCGGGCCAACCATGACTTCTCAGGTCATCAAAAATCGTCTCCATGTCAGCTCGGAATACGCCGAGCAGATGGATCCAGCGGAGTTATCGTCTCTAAACGGGCTCCTGGATCACATCACCGCTCTGGGAGTCGCTTCGGACTACGATCGGATTGGGCTTAAACCCGATGAGAGAGAGAGATTGAATCTCCACCGATCACCCATCAGATAGCGGTGGTGGAGGAGTGATGCAACAACTCTTCCCCCATATTCAGGACAAAATATGTCCGGATTTCCGAGCTCACCAAGCCGGATACATGCCCGCGGGAAGACGTGCCCCGAACTCCGAACTTAGAATCAGACTGTGGGCCAGAAAAATTGGTTTACATCCCGGAGTCCGAACTATTAAGCTCGGAAACTTCCCAAGCTCTAGGTCATGAATCGGATCCGGGTCCGGACTTAAATCCATCCACCCACCCAGACTCAAGCTATCTTTCCCGCATCAGACAACAGTCCCAAGAGACGGTACATCACTTTTGGGCCAGATTCCTCATTGTCAAGGACAAGGTCAAAGACTGCTGCGATGAAGACGCAATCTCATTATTCTGCAAAAATTGCACGGACAAGGGACTCCTTAACGCCATAAATCGCTGTCACATATCACGCTTCGATGACTTGGTGATCATAGTACAGAAGTACTACACAATGGAAAGCGCCTAGAAAACTCAGGAAGCCTTTTGGGATCAACTGGCTCTCGCTAAACCCCTCGTCCGAGCAAAAAGGGTGTACCCTCGCAGGTCGCCCGATCCAATCACGAAGAAATCGAAGCCCACTGTAGGGCGCGCAACCGTTTTGGAGTGACGGCTCGACAGGCCATGCAAAATACACACCACACCGGATACCATACCAACACACAGCCTTAGAGCATGTTGGATACTTCAGCAGGTGGCCAAGAGCGGCGAGGATCTCCTCATAAAAAACACCGGAGAGCAACATCCCATAGAACACAACACTACAGTGTTGACAGTCTTTGAGACTTTCACCTCAGGTAACAGGCGCAAGAGAGCACTCCATGGTCTCGTCGAAGTCTGCCAAGTCGCAACAATAAACCCCTGGAACGACACGGCCATAACTTTCAGTGCCAGAGACGAACCACAATTCAAAACAGTCTGGCCACCAGCCGCTTCCGTCCTCAGTCCAATCATGGACGGCTTCTGGCTTACCAAAGTGCTCATGGACAGCGGTAGCGGACTAAACCTCATTTACGAGGAAACTCTCAACAAAATGGAAATAGACAAGAGTGCAATGAACAAAGCAGCACAACCTTTAGAGGAATTATTCCCAGCGGGGAGGCACAATGTGCAGGAAAAATCACACTTGATGTGGTATTCGGCACGCCAGAGAATTATCGGTCCAAAGAGATAACCTTTCAGGTGGCCCCTTTCACTAGTGGATATCACGCCTTGTTAGGGCGGGATGCGTTTGCAAGCTTCCAAGCCATACCCCATTATGGGTACATGAAGCTCAAGATGCCTGGGCCCAATGGAATCATCACTCTTGCCAGTGATCCGGACACAACACTCCGCGCCGAAAATAAAACAGCCGCCTTGGCCCTCGAAGCATTGTCTGAAGCCCTCGCGGCTGAAGAATTAACTGCATTACGCTCCATAGTGGATAGGGATGACGTGATACTCGATAAGCAATCCAAGTCCACCTCCTTCAAAACAGCGGACGAAATAGTCAAATTCCAAGTCCACCCAACAGACTCCTCGAAGACAGCATCCATCAGGGCATAGCTGGACCCCACAATCGACGCCGCATTGCGGGCGTTTCTACGCGAGAATTGGGATATCTTCGCCTGGCACCCTTCTAATATGCCGGGGATCCCACGCAGGCTGGCCGAACACAACCTTAACATACTAAAGGGGTACAAGCCGGTCAAGCAAACACTACGACGCTTTTCAGAACCCAAACGACAAGCTATGGGAGAGGAACTAGCCAAGTTACTCGAGGCCGGATTCATCAGAGAAATAAAACACCCAGATTGGCTAGCAAACCTGGTGATGGTACCAAAGAAGGATAAATCCTGGCGCCTATGTGTCGATTTCAAAGACCTCAACAAGGCTTGCCCTAAGGATCCCTTCCCTCTCCCGTGCATCAATCAGATTATCGATGCTACCGCAGGACACGACTCATTGTGCTTCCTCGACGCATACTCGGATACCATCAAATCAAGATGGCGGAGTCCGATCAAGCTGCAACAGCATTTATTACCCCATACGTGCCTTTCTGCTTCAACACTATGCCTTTCGGGCTCAAAAACGCTTGTGCCACCTACCAACGCATGATTCAAACATGCCTAGAGAAACAAATCGGCAAAACAGTTGAAGCATACGTCGACGATGTAGTCATCAAGACCAGACATGTCGAGTCTTTAATATATGATCTAAGGCTCACGTTCGATAACCTTCGAACATATGACATTAAACTCAATCCGGAAAAATGTATTTTCGGCGTTCCCGCCGAAAAGTGTGACGCCCCCGATTCAACCGTACACTAATCATACACGCAAACGTGTACGATCAAGATCAGGGACTCACGGGAAGATATCACAACACAACTCTACAAATAAAATAAGTCATACAAGCATCATAATACAAGCCAGGGGCCTCGAGGGCTCGAATACAAGTGCTCGATCATAGACGAGTCAGCGGAAGCAACAATATATGAGTACAGACATAAGTTAAACAAGTTGCCATAAGATGGCTAGCACAAACTGGGATACAGATCGAAAGAGGCGCAGGCCTCCTGCCTGGGATCCTCCTAAACTACTCCTGGTCGTCATCAGCAGCCTGCACGTAGAAGTAGGCACCTCCAGTGTAGTAAGAGTCATCGTCGACGGTGGCGTCTGGCTCCTGGGCTCCAGCATCTGGTTGCGACAACCAGGTAGAAGGGAAAGGGGGAAAGAGGGAGAAAAGCAACCGTGAGTACTCATCCAAAGTACTCGCAAGCAAGGAGCTACACTACATATGCATGGGTATATGTGTAAAGGGCCATATCGGTGGACTGAACTACAGAATGCCAGAATAAGAGGGGGATAGCTAATCCTGTCGAAGACTACGCTTCTGGCAGCCTCCGTCTTGCAGCATGTAGAAGAGAGTAGACTGAAATCCTCCAAGTAGCATCTCCAAGTAGCATAGCATAGCATAATCCTACCCGGCGATCCTCTCCTCATCGCCCTGTTAGAGAGCGATCACCGGGTTGTATCTGGCACTTGGAAGGGTGTGTTTTATTAAGTATCCGGTTCTAGTTGTCATAAGGTCAAGGTACAACTCCAAGTCGTCATGTTACCGAAGATCACGGCTATTCGAATAGATTAAGTTCCCTGCAGGGGTGCACCACATAACCCAACACGCTCGATCCCATTTGGCCGGACACACTTTCCTGGGTCGTGCCCGGCCTCGGAAGATCAACACGTCGCAGCCCCACCTAGGCCTAACAGAGAGGTCAGCACGCCGGTCTAACTCCTATGGCGCAGGGGTCTGGGCCCATCTCCCATTGCACACCTGCACATTGCGTGGGCGGCCGAAAGCAGAACTAGCCCCCTTAATACAAGAGCAGGCTTACGTTCCAATCCGGCGCGCGCCGCTCAGTCGCTGACGTCTAGAAGGCTTCGGCTGATACCACGATGTTGATTGCCCATATCTTTCCCACGTAGTTGGTTAGTGCGTATAGGCCAGTGGCCAGACTCAGATCAAATACCAAGATCTCGTTAAGCGTGTTATTATGAAGCAACTGCGAACGCCGACCAGGGCCAGGCCCACCTCTCGCCTAGGTAGTCTTAACCTGCCATGTCGCTCCACCACATAGTAACAGTCGGGGGCCGTTGGGAACCCAGGCCCACCTCTACCGGGATGGAGCCACCTGTCCTTTCAGCCCCCCTTATCCGAATCACTTGCGGGTACTCAACGAGCTGACCCGACTTTAGTCACCATCTGTAGTATGTATATATGTATAGTATATACCCGTGATCACCTCCCGAGTGATCACGGCCCAATAGTATAGCAAGGCAGACTGACAAGAATGTAGGGCCAATGATGATAAACTAGCATCCTATACTAAGCATTTAGGATTGCGGGTAAGGTATCAACGACTGTAGCAACAATGACAGGCTATGCATCAGAATAGGATTAACGGAAAGCAGTAACATGCTACACTACTCTAATGCAAGCAGTATAGAGAAGAATAGGCGATATCTGGTGATCAAGGAGGGGGCTTGCCTGGTTGCTCTGGCAAGAAGGAGGGCTCGTCAACACCGTAGTCGAACTGGGCAGCAGCAGCGTCGGGGTCTACCGGAAAGAAGTAACGGAGGGGGAGCACAATAAATAACAAAGCAATCAAAGCATCACAAAGCGTAACAAGACAATATGCGGTGTTCGATGTGCCCTAACGCGGTAGTAGGTGATACCGGCGAAAGGGGGAAACATCCGAGAAAGTATCCCCGGTGTTCGCATTTCTGGACAGATGAACCGGAGGTGGAAAGTTGCGAGTTCGATAGGTTAGGGAGGTGTGGCGGATGAACGGGTTGCGTATCCGGATTCGTCTCATCGTTCTGAGCAACTTTCATGTAGAAAGTATTTTCATCCGAGCTATGGTTTATTTTATATTAATTTTCAAAGTTTTTTAATCTTTTTTATAATTTATTTAATTATTTAATTCGAACATTATCCAGAACAGTGAAAGGTGATGTCAGCATGACATCACCATGATGTCAGCAGGTCAAATGGTTAGTTGACCAGTCAAACCAGACAAGTGGGTCCAGTGGGACCCACATGTCATTGTCAGGGGCACTAATAGGGGGGTTTAGACTAACTAAATGGGTTAATTAGCTAATTAGGTTAATTAAATAGGATTAATTAAGTTAATTAATTTAGTTAATTAATTAATTGAATTTATTTTTATTTTTATTTTTATATATAATCGTTCTGGGGGCTAGGCCCCACATGTCATTGGCACATGTGTCAATAAATCATCTAACTAATTTAATCAGGGGGGTCCCACTTGCCATGGACTACAAGCTAACTTATCACTAAGTACACCTAACAATCTTTTAATTAGGCCCTTGTTTAGTGGGTTGGCCACATGTACAGAGAGCCAACCGGCCTCACACACGGCCGTGCACATAGCACAGGCAAGCCATGGCCATGGCACGGGAGCGTATAGGAGCACCCGGAGATGCGCGGCTACGACGTGAGCAACAACAGCAGGGTAGGAGCAGGCAGAAGAAGCAGCAAAGCAGCAGCTAGGCAGCACGTAGACAACAGCAAGGAGGCAGCAGCGCAAAATACCAAAGTAGCAGCAGTACAAGGAGCAGCAGAGCAACGACAAGGCCGCAGGTGGCTGCGGCATGGCACGCGTGGGCGCGCGGTATGTGCGGTCATCGATGGGGGAGAGGGAGGAGATAAGGACGGAGCCTCACCGCAGGCCGTAGGGACAAGGCAGCGGGTGTCGAGGATGAGGACGGGGACGACACGCGGTGGGGAAGAGATCCGGCGAGGAAGCATTCCGGCGGCGTGGTGGTGGCGACGACGGGCGACAGCATCGGGTCGACGACGAGGCGAGGCTGCCGCTTCAGGCGGGCGCCGCGCAAGGGAGAGGAGGGGCACGGACGAGTCCGGGAGGAGGAGCGCCGGCGGCGCCTTGCATCGGGCGCGGGCGAGCGGGAGGAGGGGATCGAATAGGGGCGCCCCTCTCCCTGGGATGATGCGTGTGTGTGTTTGTGTTGCGTGTGGCGGCGCTGGGAGGGAGATGAGGGGAATGGTGGGGGATCGAGAGAGAGTGGATCGATCTAGGGTTAGGTGGGTTGAGGCCATATAGGCCATGGGGTGGCCGGCTGGGCTGTTTAGCTAGGCCACTCGGCCATTTAGACCAAGGCCCAGTGGGGAGGGGGGGCTTCTTTTTATTTTTCCTATTTTGTTTTCTGTTTTGCATTTTCTTTTATTATTTCTCTTTTCTGTTTTAATTCATTTTAAAATATTCAGGCACTTTCTAAAAATATGTTTTCTTTATTATAATTACCCTTGTAATATTCGGCAACCACCGAACATTTTTGTTTCAACTTTGAAAACGTTTGTTGTTTGACATATTTAGAATTTAAATCTCAAAACGGTTTCGAATCATTGCGAGGTTAGCAACAGTAACCGAGGTGACGTGGAATGATTAGCGTGGGATTACTGTAGCATGATTATCCGGGCGTCACAGAAAGCTGTTGGGCTTCATCGTTTCCAATAGAGGAATTGAAGCAAACCCAGCTAAAATCCGAGCTTTGTCACAGTTGGCTTCCCCAACAGATCTCAAACAAATCCAGAAATTAACTGGATGCATGGCAGCTTTAAGCCGCTTCATCTCCAGATTGGGGGAAAAGGCATTGCCAATTTATAGCCTTCTTCGACAAACCGAAAACTTCGAGTGGACGGACACGGCGACGGCTGGACTGGAGGAAATAAAGGCCCTTTTAGCAAGCAACCCAATCCTGGCCACGCCGAACGTTGACGAACCCATGTTGTTATACGTAGCCGCAACACACCAAGTTGTGAGTGTAGTGCTCATCGTCGAACGAGAGGAGGACGGACACAAATCCCGGTTCAGAAGTCGGTATACTACGTATCTGCTGTCCTCACACCATGCAAATCCTGGTACCCACATTACCAAAATATAGCATACGCGGTCTTCATGGCATCCCGGAAACTATGACACTACTTTCAAGAGTGTTCAATCACGGTAGCCTCCGAAGTACCACTTAATGACATAATAAACAACCGTGATTCCACGGGCCGGATTGCCAAGTGGGCCATAGACCTCCTCCCATTTGACATAACATATAAACCACGGCGAGCCATTAAATCCCAAGTATTGGCGGACTTTGGCACCGAATGGACAGAGGCCGAACTCCCTAAAGAGTACGGCACATACTCCAACGGGATCATGCACTTCAACGGCTCTAAAATGCTGGCAGGTCTGGGAGCAGGCGTCGTCCTCACATCCCCCACTGGAGATACAGTCCAATACATACTCCAAATATTATACACAGACTCCAATAATGCAGCCGAATATGAGGCTCTGTTGCATGGTCTTCTGACGGCCGTCTCCATGGGCATTCAGCGCCTAGAAGTGCATGGGAATTCAAACCTCGCAATATCTCAAATAAATGGAGACTTTGATGCCAAAGATCCAAAAAAGGCGGCATATCATAATGTCGTCCTTAAGATGTCAGCTCGGTTCGAGGGGCTCAAATTTCATCATGTGGTTCGAGAAAACAATCAATCGGCGGATGTCCTCGACTGCATCGGCGCTAAGCGCGACCCCGTCCCACCTAATATCTTTCTAGAAAGGCTTTTCAAGCCATCGTGGTGTGGCAAGGGGAGACCGGCAACATCAATCCGGATCTGGTCACAACCCCACAATCCGAACACACTGACATAATCGGGGGCTCTGCCACCGAAATAACACCCTCGGCCCATCTCATCATGGTTGTTATCGCCCCATGGACCGAACCCTTCTTGGCCTACCTTAACAGGCACGGACTCCCCGAGGATCAAAATGAGGCACGCTGCATTGTGCGGCGCTCTAAAGCCTACAAAGTCCGTGAGGGAGAGCTTTATAAGAAAAGCGCTATCGGGGTACTTCAAAGATGTATCTTCGAGGAGGAAGGGCGGCAGCTCTTGGCTGAAATTCATGCCGGCCTCGGCGGTCACCACGCCGCAGCTCGAGCCCTTGTAAGCAAGGCCTACCGTACAGGTTTTTATTGGCCGATGGCCCGAGCAGACGCACAAGACCTTGTCCAACATTGCGTCGGATGCCAGCTTTTCGCCATCCAAAGCCATATGCCACCCACCGCCCTACAAAGAATCCCCATAACTTGGCCTTTCGCGGTTTGGGGGCTTGATATGGTTGGACCCCTTAAAGGAGGAAGCCATAAGAAAAGATACGTGTTGGTCATGGTGGACAAATTCACCAAATGGATAGAAGCTAAACCAGTTAAAACGGCCGAATTCGGACCCGTGATAGACTTCATATCGAGTGTTGTACACCATTATGGTGTCCCCCATAGCATCATCACCGACAACGGCTCCAATTTCACAGCCGACAAGGTGAAAACTTGGTGCGGCAACATGGGCATTAAGCTCGATTACGCCTCTGTATATCACCCTCAAACAAACGGTCAAGTCGAACGAGCAAACGATCTTATTATGAGCGGCATTAAACCTAGACTAGTGCGATTCTTAAAATAATCAGACACGCACTAGGTTGAGGAGCTTGACTTCGTACTCTGGGGGATGTGGACCATGCCAAATCGCACTACCGGATACACACCCTTCTTCATGGTGTATGGCGCAGAGGCTATGCTGCCCTGCAATATTATTCATGACTCACCTCGAGTGCGCATGTACGAAGAGAGAGAGGCCGAGCTCGATCGGCAGGACAGTTTTAGATGCCCTAGAAGCGGAGCGCGACATCGCAAAAGCCCGTTCCGCATTCTATCAACAACAGGCTTGTAGGTATCAAAGAAGAGAAGTACGGGCCAAGACATATAATATTTGCGAACTCGTTCTACGCCTACCTGAGAAGAAAAAGGACAAACTTAAGCCCAAGAGGGAGGGTCCCTTCATTATTGACAAAGTTCTCACCGGAGGAGTGTACCGACTGCGTGATGCATCTGATCATCGCCTCGAGCCGAACCCATGGAATGCGGCCAGACTCCGAAGATTCTACGCCTAGCACCGAACTCCTTGTTCGTCTCCTTCCATCCGTTCCTTTTTATTTACTTTTCAGCTCTCTTCTCGCCTTTTCTTTTGAAAAGCTCTAAAGCTTTAGTGTGGCTAGACTACACACTTGTGACACACTAATCTTTAAGTGTGTGCGCTCATTATACCTGGGGGCTTCTTATACAAAAGCTTAATATAATTATCCGGGCATCAAGCCCACTGCATATGTGTCCTTTTTCCATATGTACCTTTTCTTTGCCATTATATGCATCGATATGACTTAAATTTTGGCCAAGCTAGGTTGCCTGGCTCCTGTGCTTATGCCCTACATTCCTGTTAGTTCGGCTAGGGCATAAAGGGAGCACCTCTGCGATTGCTACTGCCGGGTACTTCGGACATGTACCTCAGACTGGGTGAAGCCAAAAGGTAGCGTTCTTAAGGGAATATTCGGTCGGTGGACTAAAGATGTTTTTTACCTATCACAATATAAACCCCCAGATGTTACATATACTGTGCTTTTTGATCGCAGTTCAGACATGCACGTTAATGCATGCGCACCCAGGGAAAGGAACCCTTAACGGGACTATTCTCTCTAGAAGATGTTTCTTACTAACCATGTAATATAACATAGCTAGTTGGGTACTTGTCTGTTCAAGCAATTATGACCCCTACGCCTGGTTTCCACACGTACCCTGGTTTATATTACTGAGCGGGTATTCGGAAACACTCCGGACTGTGGGGTCCAGAGGCTGAAGCGAAAAGGTCCGCCATGACAAATGTTTTACAATTCGGTTAGGGACAAATATGTCAATTGAAGTACATAGTCATTTAGACTCAAATGATTCTTCTTCTATGCCATCCAACAGGTTGTCTAGCCTACAATCCTGTTGGGAATATTTTGCGGCTAATCCTACTTGGTCATATACCAGACTAACGGGAACTTCTTTCCCATTTGACCCTACAGGTCCGACTCCGGCCATATGATTCAGATCAAGCTTGGTATACCGTGTTTTCACCATGGCCCAAGCCTCTCTCGCTCCTTCTCGACAGGCAGATATCTTCCATAGTCGGAAACACCGCCGCGCTCCCTTGAAAAGATGTGCAAGCTCCCCCATACTTCCTGGCAGGGAGGCGGATGGCCATAAGGCATTGGCAACACTCTGCATGACCTGCCGAACTTGTTCGTGCAGTTGTGAAAGCTGTTGTAGCAGATCGCCTGAGGACCCGGGCATCTCCTCTTCGGGACGGCCAGTCAGCATACCTACAGACATAACTCTGTTAGTTCCTATCTTTGCCGAACTATATAAATGTTCGTTTGAGAACATACTAAAAATGTCGCGCTGAAGCCTCTAATTTTCCTTCACGGAGTCAGCCAACTCGGCCCGAACATCTTTCAATTCTTCACCTAGCTAGGTATTAGCATCTTGGAGCTTGTTTTTCTTGTGTATGACCCATGTAAGTACATGCTCGCTAGCGGCTGCTTGCCTTTGTGCTTCTTGTTCACCCTCTTGTGGGATTCCCGGATTCTGTTCCGGATTATCTGAGGATTTTGGTCATCAGATATTGTTAGCGTTACTGGTTTATAAACACAATATTGTTTTTTCTCAATTTGGGAATACATACCAGTCGATGCCTCTTCGGATCTTGACAGCTTGGCCATAGCGGCCGTTAGCTGGGTTCGACACTCTTCCAGCTCTTGAGACAATAGGTTGTTCTTCTCCGAGAGAACCTATTAGTACAATTATCCTTCAATCAGTTGTACCAACTGCTTCAAGTCTCGGGGGCTACTGATATACACAATTATCAGGTTTTTATACTTACCCATATATCTTTCAAATACTTGTCTGTGTCTCTAGCAAGCCCATCCTGAGTGGCTCGTATGTACGCATCACCCAAGTTGAAGGCATTAAAAGCCACTTCTGAAAAATGAGGGTCACGGAGTGCGGCCCGCCGGCACCGATGATTCATGGCGCTCTCTAATACGTCTCCAACGTATCTATAATTTTTTATTGTTCCATGCTATTATATTACCTGTTTTGGATGTTTATGGGCTTTACTTTACACTTTTATATCATTTTTGGGACTAACCTACTAACCGAAGGCCTAGCCCAAATTGCTGCTTTTTTGCCTATTTCAGTGTTTCGAAGAAAAGGAATATCAAACGGTGTCCAAACGGAATGAAACCTTCAGGAGCAATCTTTTCAGAACAAATGCAATCCAGGAGACTTGGAGTGGAATTCAAGCAGCAAACGAGGCGGCCGCAAGGGTGCCCGGCGCGCCCTAAGGGGGTGCCCCCCCACCCTCGTGGGCCCCTAGTGGCTCAACTGACCTACTTCTTCCTCCTATATATATCCACGTACCCTGAAAACATCCAGGAGCACCACGAAAAACTATTTCCACCGTCGCAACCTTCTGTATCCGCGAGATCCCATCTTGGAGCCTTCACCGGCGCTCCGCCGGAGGAGGAATTGACCATGGAGGGCCTCTACATAATCTCCAAGGCCTCTCCGATGAGTTGTGAGTAGTTTACCACAGACCTTCGGGTCCATAGTTATTAGCCAGATGGCTTCTTCTCTCTCTTTGAATCTCAATACAAAGTTCTCCTCGATCTTCTTGGAGATCTATTCGATGTAACTCTTTTTGCGGTGTGTTTGCCGAGATCCGATGAATTGTGGGTTTATGATCAAGTTTATCTATGAGAAATAATTGAATCTTCTCTGAATTCTTTTATGTGTGATTGGTTATGTTTGCAAGTCTCTTCAAATTATCAGTTTGGTTTGGCCTACTAGATTGATCTTTCTTGCAATGGGAGAAGTGCTTAGCTTTGGGTTCAATCTTGCGGTGTCCTTTCCCAGTGACAACAGGGGCAGCAAGGCACGTATTGTATTGTTGCCATTGAGGATAAAAAGATGGGGTTTATATCATATTGCTTGAGTTTATCCCTCTACACATGTCATCATGCTTGATGCGTTACTCTATTCTTATGAACTTAATACTCTAGATGCAGGCAGGAGTCGGTCGATGTGTGGATTAATAGTAGTAGATGCAGAATCGTTTCGATCTACTTGTTGCAGACGTGATGCCTATATACATGATAATGCCTAGATACTCTCATAACTATGCACTTTTCTATCAATTGCTCGACAGTAATTTGTTCACCCACCATAATATTTATGCTATCTTGAGAGAAGCCACTAGTGAAACCTATGGGCCCCGGGTCTATCTTTTATCATATAAGTTTCCGATCTACTTTTATTTGCATCTTTTACTTTCCAGTCTATATCATAAAAATACCAAAAATATTTATCTTATCTTATTATCTCTATCAGATCTCACTTTCACAAGTTACCATGAAGGGATTGACAACCCCTTTATCGCGTTGGTTGCAAGGTTCTTGTTTGTTTGTGTAGGTGTGTGGGACTTTTGAGGAGCCTCCTACTAGATTGATACCTTGGTTCTCAAAAACTGAGGGAAATACTTATGCTACTTTGCTGCATCACCCTTTCCTTTTCAAGGGAAAACCAACACAGTGCTCAAGGGGTAGCACTCTCCACTTCAGAATTTGTAACAGACATTCTATCCGAATTGTCTGTATGAGGATAGTCCGGTGTCGCTTCCGTGTTGGCCTCTGTCCTCGAGACCGGGTCTGGAATCCGGCAAGTGGAGGTACGGTTGGCAGGATCTCCGGACATAGTCCGGCGGATGTTCTTTCTGCTAAAACACAACGGATAGTGTCATACTTTAAGATGACAACCGCGGGGCATGTTTAAAGCCATACCTCCTTGACGACGGCTCCGCCATGTTTCTGTTCGCCTTTCTTTTTGAAGGCCTACCCAGCACGGGCGCCCCTTGTTGGCGAGTCGCCTCGGGTTCGGCTTGGCGCGCCGATCGTCTTCCCTTTAGAGCATAAGAATTGTGCGGTGGGTAAGACGGAAGGAGTGAATCTTTTCCGGAAGATAAGTCTCTTGTTTACTTACATGAAATATAGGGAGGACGATGGGATAGTCAGCAATGATGGCCACCTCTGTGCCATCATAGCTCGCCTGGTGAAACACCCCTTCCACGAGCTCCACGAATATATCTGGATCCTCTTCGAATCCAGGGTCAAGGGCCCGGTTACGGTCCTCTAGTTGTGGTGTCGGGCTATGGAACTCCCTGGTTATTTTCCGCCATTCCTGTTATAAGTATACAGAGTAAATATTTATGAAAACATAGGCTCAGGGAATGAATAGAGTAGAGTAATGGATGGCAACTCACCCAGCTGGGAGGGTTGCACATGGAAAATCCATCATGTGGCTTAATGCGGACGAACTCCTCTCTTTGCACCTTGTATAAATCGGACAGTATTTCCACCAGAGCGGTGGTGGAGTCCGGACCCTTTCGACCGCAGCGGGTGGCGTCATCTTCTCCATTGAAGTGCCACATGGGATGCCCTCGGTATTGGAGTGGCTGAACCCCCCGCATTATGGATATCGCCATAACCTCGACCATTGATAATCCGGACTAAGCGAGTATTCTCATCTTGCTCATCAATTGAAGGACCTCCCTGCTATCTTCCTCTCTGGGGATCCGGGGACGCCAGTTAAGGCATTTTCTCAGCGAAGCGTCTGTAAACTCAGGAAGACCCATTCGGATTGGGTCGGGAAGGGAGAAGTCCTCAATATAAAACCACTCGAAGGGCCACTCTTCGGGTGCCTTCTTTGGTGTGCCGGATAGGTATCCGGTCCCGGCGATGCACCATATCTCGGCTCCGCCCACTTGGAATATTGATCCCCCTTGATTACGGGGGACGAGGTAGAACAGCTTCTTCCACAGCTCAAAATGGGCTTCGCAGCCCAGAAATAGCTAGCAAAGAGCAACGTAACCTGCGATGTGCAGGATGGAGGCAGGTGTGAAGTTGTGCAGTTGGAGGCCGTAGAACTCCAGAAGCCCACGGAGGAACGGATGTATTAGAAATCCGATGCCCCTCAATAAATAGGAAACAAGGCATACTCGCTCCCCACTGGATGGGTTGGGAAAGTTCTCCGCTTGCTCCCCACCATCGAAGGAAGCCAATCTGGCTCGAACGGGACTAGATATGCAGGAGGTAGAAACCCTTGGGTCTGCAACTTCACTAATTGGCCGTGGGATACGGTACACTTCTCCCAATCACCCGGCTTGGTGTTACGAGAGCGGGAGGAAGTGCTGCGAGCGCCAGCCATGTTGGAGTGGTTTTTTCGGGCACGCTCTGATGATTCCTCGCTTGGGGGAGATGGTGTGGATTGGATCTTAAGATCCCCGTCTCTTTAATAGACAATTTATTTACATGGTCAGGGTGGAAAATGTAAAAATGCACCGACTTCTCGCATTCGCTCGACACGTGGAGGCTGAGACTATTAAGGTGCAGAAGCCGGTGAGCATAACATTAAATGGGGAACCGGGCACTGCTATTTACAACAGGTACTTTGAAGAATTCGGAGAAGGAACCCGCCTTGCAATGCCGAAGATAATATGCGTGCCGGACTCAACATCGTTGAAGCTTGGTTCGGGGGCTACTGAGGGAGTCCTAGATTAAGGGGTCCTCGGATAGCCGGACTATATGCATATGTCGGACTGTTGGACTATGAAGATACAAGATAAAGGACTTCGTCCCGTGTCCGGATGGGACTCTCCTTCTCGTGGAAGGCAAGCTTGGTGATTTGGATGTGAAGATTCCTTTCTCTGTAACCGACTCTACATAACCCTAGCCCCCTCCAGTGTCTATATAAATTGGAGGATTTAGTCCGTAGGACGAGAACAATCATAATAGTAGGCTAGCTTCTAGGGTTTAGCCTCTACGATCTTGTGGTAGATCAACTCTTGTAATACTCATATCATCAAGATCAATCAAGCAGGAAGTAGGGTATTACCTCCATCGAGAGGGCCCTAACCTGGGTAAATATTGTGTCCCCCGCCTCCTGTTACCATTAGCCTTAGACGCACAGTTCGGGACCCCCTACCCGAGATCCGCCGATTTTGACACCGACAGGCACCAAAACAGTGTCTCCTTGGCCGAAATCGCCTCTCACCCGGATTCATACATGGTGGGCGCCAAAACAAACTCTCCTCGGCCCAAATCTCCGTCGGCAAATATTCAGTGTATGCGAGATTACCGTCTTATACCCAGCAGCCCAATAATCATGTGATGTCTGAAATTTTAAACGGGGGATAAGTTGGTAACCTTTCCCGCATTTGAGACAAGCGCGTCCCAAAGACATGGTTCCCCCAACCTCTCTCCCTCCATTTCCCCATTCATACTCCGTGGGCGCCAAAACACCCTCTCCACCCCAACCTCCTCCGTCCGCCACCCCATCCACCATCGTCCTCCTCCACCATGCCGGAGCTGATACCCCAATGTCGGCGTCCATTACAAGAGATTACCTCTCTCATCCAGGGCTTCGGACCAGGATCCTTGCATCCCGTCGTCTTGCTTCATCCCCGTCGCCGTCCACCTTGTTGGCGCCGCTCCTACGACCGTCTCGTCCATCGCGCCGGGATATTTCCCCCGCCGCCACCGTCTGCCCTCCTAGATCTGGTTCCACGCTGCCAATAGCCATCGCTACCACAGCACTGTCAAATTCTCAGCAGATGCATACACGGTGCCGCACCAGAGGTGGTACTCTTTCATATCTGCTCAACTTATTTATTGTAACAAGAAAATAGATCGCCACTGCTTTACTGTGATTTCTTGTGCATCACTTACGATCTTACTTGTTAGTTGAAAGCAAACATTGGTTGCGAAGTTGCCTTTGTCCGGTTTGCACCTTCAGATCCGCCATGGCACGCTCAACACTATACTCGCAATGCTTACGGTGTTCCCCTTTTATATTCCCCACTAGTTAAATGACAGTAGACTAAATTTCAATATTGGGTCAGACGATTTTTGAGAGCTCGCCAAAGGGAAGGAAGGGACTCTGGTGGGGATGGTGGTTGTGGGGGCGGTGGCCTAGCGGTGGTCGGGCCTTGCCGAACGAAAAAAACTCGACGCGGGTGGGGGCGTGGGTAGGGGTGGGGGCGGAGGAACACAAGAGGTGGGGGCGGTTCAGGGGAGGGTGGGGGGGTCGGGGCCGATGGTTCGACCGGCGGCCCTGAAAGTGCAACTATCCCTAGGTGGTTTTGGTAATGATTAACAACATATAGCTCATTGAACTAATGCCATTACAAGATAAATATTTCAGGAAAGTTCAATGATTGGCATGGCATGGATAAGGAATGTGGACCCCTCAAAATGCTAAGGACAAAAGATTGGCTCAAACTTCTGTCGGCGTTCTGGGAACGGGGTTCCCCAGACTTGCCTGCCTGCGGCCTGCGGCGTGGCTCAAGTGGTGGCCCAGTATTGCCCATCTTCATCAACACAAACTCAAGACCCTCGCGAGGGGCCAAGCCTCGCGGGGCGGACGATGCAAGGCTTCCTCAGGAGCGGCCTAACCAGGCAGGCTTGCGAGGAGGCGGAGAGATCAAGGCAAGGGTACCTCGCGAGGTGCTCGTGACGCAAGCCGTGACGATCAAGACCAGGCGGGCGCCAGGCGGGCACCGGCCTGTGCAGTGTCCTTGTTTCCTTTTTGGTGCAAAGGGGGCAAGCACAGGTGTGGAGTACTGAGGCATTAGGCAAAGGTTACCATTTCGGTGCAACGAGACCAAGACCAGCAGAGCGGCGGGATGGAGGTCACCATGGATCCCAAGGCAACGTCATCGCCAGTGCCTTTGGCAGCCGAAGACCAACTTTAGTCAGGATAACTTGTACTAGATGTTCCCCTTCAAAATGGCCGTTGTTGGCGCCCTTCCCGCTCAATATTTGGGAAGAGGACCAGGGCCTCTATATATAGGGATAGCCACCACAGTAGAAGGCGTCGAGAATCTCATCTAGGGCCAAGAGAGGATTGAATCCTTCTCAAGCAAAACCACCACCGCAAGAACACCTCTCGCGAGGCTGTTCTTCCCCTTGTACTGTTCATCCTCAGCCCCCAGAGGCAATCCACCACACCATGCACTGGAGTAGGGTATTACACCACAACGGTGGCCCGAACCAGTATAAACCTTGTGTCCCTTGAGTTGTTCATCGTTTAGCTTAGGTTCTCGCGAGGCGATCGGACGTGGATTGGTAGGGGGAAGATCTTTGCACGCACCCCAGAGTTCGAACCTTAAGGGTCTGCCAGAACCCAACATCCGACATTTGGCGTGCCAGGTAGGGGTGCGCCGGAATCTTTCTTCCGCTGTCCCACGTTCGATCATTCGTCGCATCGATGGCTGACGCTCGCTGGGCTCGTGCCGAGCGTTGGACCGCTCTCGCCGCCCACGTCGCCCAGACGACCCCTGTCGGTGGGCCTCCCTAATACGTTCATTTTGCATCATGCTTTTATATCAATATTTATTGCATTATGGGCTGTTATTACACATTATATCTCAATACTTATGGCTATTCTCCCTTATTTTACAAGGTTTACCATGAAGAGGGGGAATGCCGGCAGCTGGAATTCTGGCTGGAAAAGGAGCAAACATTGGAAACCTATTCTGCACTGCTCCAAAAATCCTGAAACTCCACGAAACATGTTTTTGGAATTAATAAGAATTATTGAGCAGAAGAAATACATCAGGGGGCCCGCACCCTGGCCAGGAGGGTGGGGGGCGCGCCCACCCCTACTGGACGCGCCCCCTATCTCCTGGGCCCGCTGGTGGCCCCCAGTGTCCATCTTCTCCTATATGAGGTCTTTTACCCTGGAAAAAATCGTGGGCAAGCTTACAGGACGAAACTCCGCCGCCACGAGGCGGAACCTTGGCAGAACCAATCTAGAGCTCTGGCAGAGCTGTTCTGCCGGGGACACTTCCCTCCGGGAGGGGTAAATCATCACCATCATCATCACCAACGATCCTCTCATCAGGAGGGGGTCAATCTCCATCAACATCTTCAACAGCACCATCTCCTCTCAAAACCCTAGTTCATCTCTTGTATCCAATCTTGTATCAAAACCACAAATTGGTACATGTTGGTTGCTAGTAGTGTTGATTACTCCTTGTAGTTGATGCTAATTGGTTTACTTGGTGGAAGATCATATGTTCAGATCCTTAATGCATATTATTACTCCTCTGATTATGAACATGAATATGCTTTGTGAGTAGTTACGTTTGTTCCTGAGGACAAGGGTGAAGTCTTGCTATTAGTAGTCATGTGAATTTGGTATTCGTTCGATATTTTTGATGAGATGTATGTTGTCTTTTCCTCTAGTGGTGTTATGTGAACGTCGACTACTTGACACTTCACCATTATTTGGGCCTAGTGGAAGGCATTGGGAAGTAATAAGTAGATGATGGGTTGCTAGAGTGACAGAAGCTTAAACCCTACTTCATGCGTTGCTTCATTAGGGGCTGATTTGGATCCAAATGTTTGATGATGTGGTTAGGTTTACCTTAATACTTCTTCTGTAGTTGCGGACGCGTGCAATAGGGGTTAATCATAAGTGGGATGCTTGTCCAAGTAAGGTCAGTACCCAAGCACCGGTCCACCCACATATCAAATTATCAAAGTACCGAACGCGAATCATATGAACATGATGAAAACTAGCTTGACGATAATTCCCATGGGTCCCCGGGAGCTCCTTCCTCATTGAGGGAGTCCTGGACTAGGGGGTGTCCGGATAGCCGAACTATCATCATCGGCTGGACTCCAAGACTATGAAGATACAAGATTGAAGACTCCGTCCCGTGTCCGAATGGGACTTTCCTTGGCGTGGAAGGCAAGCTTGGCGATACGGATATGTAGATCTCCTACCATTGTAACCGACTCTGTGTAACCCTAGCCCTCTCCGGTGTCTATATAAACCGGATGGCTTTAGTCCGTAGGACGAACAACAATCATACCATAGGCTAGATTCTAGGGTTTAGCCTCCTTGATCTCGTGGTAGATCTACTCTTGTAACACACATCATCAATATTAATCAAGCAGGACGTAGGGTTTTACCTCCATCAAGAGGGCCCGAACCTGGGTAAAACATTGTGTCCCTTGTCTCCTGTTACCATTCGCCTAGACGCACAGTTCGGGACCCCCTACCCGAGATCCGCCGGTTTTGACACCGACATTGGTGCTTTATTTGAGAGTTCCTCTGTGCTGTCACAATCAGGAAGGATGCCTTTTCCTGTCTTTAAAGACGGCGCCATCGTCAAGGGAGCTTTGGCCACTGGCCAAACTATCCGGCTAGGTGGTTTTCTTATGACCGCTTGTTCGGCCACCGCTCCGACGATGACCTCTCTGGTCATCAAAAGCAATCTTCACGTCAGCTCGGAATTCGCCGAGCAGCTAGATCCGATTGAGCTCTCCTCCGTAAACGAGCTCTTGGATCGCATCGCCGCCCTGGGAGTCGCTACAGACTACGATCAGATTGGTCTTAAAACCGATCTGAGAGAAATTAACTCTCCCCAGGCTACCCACCACGTTGTTGTGGTAGAGGAACAATGCGGCGACTCTTCTTCTATGTTTAAAACCAGCTATGTCCGGATTCCCGATCCCTCCATGCCGGATTCCCGCGGAGGGACGGACGTCAAGCAAATACTGAACCTAAAGTCAGGCATCGGACCAGATTTTTTGGAAGGCATCCAACAAACCAAGCTTCCAAATCCGGAAACTTCTTGGCCTTTGAGCCTCGGATCGGGCGGGGTTCTGAACTTAATTCCACCCGCCCACCCAAGCATAAGCGATCTATCTCAAATACAGCAAGAGCCCGATGAAACAGTACATCATTACTGGGCCAGATTCCTCCTGGTTATGAACAGGATAAAGGACTGCCGTGAAGAAAGCGCGATTTCAATTTTTCGCAACAATTGCACGGACAAGGGAATCATAAACGCCATAAGTCGTCGCGAAGTTACACGCTTCGCCGACCTAGCGACCATTCTACAAAAATACTGTGCGATGGAGAGCGCCTGGAAAACCGAAACCAGGTTTTGGGACAATCCGGCCCTGAATACAACCCCAGTCCGAAATAAAAGGGTGCGTCATACTCAAGCACCTGGATTAAAAACCAAAAAGCAAAAAACCCCTAAAGGGCACGGAACTGTACTGGAGGGATGGCTCAACGGACCCTGCAAAATCCACAGTACGGAGGGCGCCACTCCAACACATAGCCTTCGAGCATGTTGGATACTACAGCAGGTGGCCAAAAGTGGCGAAGGCTTTCTAGCCCCGGACAACCAGCCCAACAGTACCAGTACGGTATTAACAGTCTTCGAGACTTTCACATCAAACAACATGCGGAAGCCAACAATCCGCAGCCTCGCCGAAGTCTACCAAGTAGCAACAACGAATCCATGGAGCGACACAGCTATCACCTTCAATGCCAGCGATGAACCTAAATTCTGAACAGCTCGAGCACCAGCCGCATTGGTCCTCAGTCTGATAGTGGACGGCTTTCGTCTTACCAAGGTACTCATGGATGGCGGCAGCGGATTAAACCTCATCTATGAGGAAACTCTTCAAAAAATGGAAATTGACTGGAGCCGCATTGAGCGAAGCAGCACAACCTTCAGGGGAATAATCCCTAGTCGAGAAGTACGCTGCACAGGAAAAATCACACTAGACGTAGTGTTCGGCTCGCCGGACAACTACAGGTCCGAAGAGGTCACGTTCCAAGTGGCCCCATTCGGCAGCGGATATCACACCTTGTTAGGGCGAGAGGCATTCACAATCTTCCAAGCTATACCCCATTACGGGTACATGAAGCTCAAAATGCCCGGGCCCAATGGAATAATCACTCTCGTCAGTGATCCAGATACAGCACTCCGCGCTGAAAATAAGACAGCCGCACTGGCTCTAGAGGCATTATCCGAAGCCCTAGCGGCAGAGGAACTCACTGCGCTGCGCTCCACGGTGGATAGGGATGATGTGATACTCGATAAGAGGTCTAAGTCCACCTCTTTTAAACCAGCAGACGAAATAGTCAAATTCCAGGTCCATCCAACGGACCCCACAAAGACGGCCTCCATTGGGGCACAATTAAATCCTGATGTAGAAGCCGCACTACGAGACTTCCTTCGGGAAAATTGGGACATTTTCGCCTGGCACCCTTCAGACATGCCAGGAATTCCACGCAGGCTGGCAGAGCACAGCCTAAATATCCTAAAAGGATTCAAGCCAGTCAAACAGGCTCTTCGGCAATTTTCCGAACCCAAAAGACAGGCAATGGGAGAGGAGCTAGCCAAACTCTTAGAAGCCGGATTCATCGGAGATATAAAGCATCTGGACTGGCTAGCCAACCTGGTAATGGTACCAAAAAAGGACAAATCCTGGCGCCTTTGTGTCGATTTCAAAGACCTTAACAAGGCCTGTCCAAAGAACCCTTTCCCTCTCCCTCGCATCGACCAAATCATCGATGCTACCGCGGGGCACGATTCATTGTGCTTCCTCGACGCATACTCCGGATACCATCAAATCAAGATGGCGGAAAAAGACTAGGCCGCAATGGCATTTATTACTCCATACGGACCATTCTGCTTCAACACAATGCCCTTCGGACTCAAAAACGCCGGCGCAACATATCAGCGCATGATTCAGACATGTCTGGCCACCCAGATAGGCAAAACAGTAGAGGCATACGTAGACGATGTGGTCGTCAAGACCAAACACGTCGAAACTCTAGTAGACGGCTTGAGGGTGACATTCGACAACCTCCGAGCATATGACATTAAGCTCAACCTGGAAAAATGTGTTTTCGGCGTACCAGCCGGAAAGCTCTTGGGCTTCATTGTATCCGGTAGTGGAATTGAAGCAAACCCAGCCAAGATCCGAGCTCTGTCACAATTGGATATCCCAAAAGACCTCAAGCAAATACAAAAACTAACTGGATGCGTGGCGGCTCTAAGCCGCTTCATCTCCCGTTTGGGAGAAAAGGCACTGCCCCTCTATTGCCTCCTCCGGCGCATAGAAAATTTCGAATGGACGGATGCTGCCACGGCCGGACTCGAAGAAATAAAGGCCGTATTGGCAACAAATCCGGTCCTGGCCGCGCCCAACCTGGGCGAACCGATGTTGTTATATATCGTAGCAACACATCAAGTTGTCAGCGCGGTACTCGTCGTCGAACGAGAAACAGAAGGGCACAAATTCCCTCTTCAAAAACCAGTGTACTACGTATCCACTGTCTTAACTCCATGCAAGTCCCGGTACCCACACTATCAAAAGATCGCGTATGCGGTGTTCATGTCATCCCGGAAGCTGCGACACTACTTTCAAGAGTGTTCCATAACGGTGGCCTCCAAAGTACCTCTCAACGACATTATAGACAATCGCGATGCGACGGGCAGGATTGCAAAATGGGCCATTGAGCTCTTACCATTTGATATAACCTACAAACCACGGCGGGCTATCAAGTCGCAAGTTCTGGCTGACTTCATCGCCGAATGGACCGAAGCCGAACTCCCTAAAGAGTACGGCGCATACTCCAATTGGATCATGCATTTCGATGGCTCCAAAATGTTGGCTGGCTTGGGGGTTGGCGTCGTCTTGACGTCCCCAACCGGAGACACAGTCCAATACGTGCTTCAAATAATGTACACGAACTCCAACAATGCAGCCGAATACGAGGCTCTTCTACATGGCCTCCGGATGGCAATCTCCATGGGTATTCAACGCCTAGAGGTGCGTGGGGATTCAAACCTCGCAATATCCCAAGTAAATGGAGACTTTGACGCCAAGGATCCAAAAATGGCAGCCTACCATAACGTTGTCCTAAAAATGTCAGCCCGGTTCGAAGGACTCGAATTCCACCATGTAGCCCGGGATAATAACCAGGCAGCAGACGTGTTGGCATGCATCGGCGTAAAACGCGACGCCGTCCCTCCAAACATCTTCCTGGAGCGGCTCTTTAAGCCATCCGTATTATGGGAAGAGGAGTCCGGAAATAACAATCCGGAACCAACTGCATCACCTAACGCAGAACATTCTGACACAATCGGTGGCTCAGCCAATGAAATAACAGATTCAGCCCACGAAATACTGGCAGTAATTGCCCCGTGGACGGAACCATTCCTAGCCTACTTAATCAGGCAGGAACTTCCCGAGGACCAAAATGAGGCCCGCTGCATAGTTCAGCGATCTAAAGCCTACAAGGTCCATGAGGGAGAACTTTATAAGAAAAGCACAACGGGAGTCCTTCAAAGGTGTATCTCCGAAGAGGAAGGGCGAAATCTCCTGGCTGAAATTCACGCCGGACTCGGCGGGCACCACGCCGCCGCCCGGGCCCTTGTAGGCAAGGCCTTCCATACAGGATTTTATTGGCCGACCGCCTGGGCAGATGCTCAGGACTTAGTCCAATGATGCGTCGGTTGCCAGCTCTTTGCTAATCAGAGCCACATGCCACCCACCGCCCTCAAAACTATAACCATTACTTGGCTGTTCGCAGTCTGGGGGCTTGACATGGTCGGACCCCTTAAAGGGGGAACCCACAAGCACAAATACTTATTGGTCATGGTGGACAAATTCACCAAATGGATAGAGGCCAAGCCGGTCAAAACGGCATAATCCGGACCTGTGATAGACTTCATATCCGGGGTAGTACACCATTTTGGCGTCCCCCAAAGCATCATCACTGATAACGGCACGAATTTCACGGCCGACGAGGTTAAACTCTGGTGCAAAAACATGGGCATTAAGCTCCACTACGCTTCAGTCTACCACCCTCAAACTAATGGTCAAGTGGAACGAGCAAATGGTCTAATCATGAGCGGCATTAAACCCAGATTAGTGCGGTCCCTCACGGAATGTAACACGCATTGGGTAGAGGAGCTCGACTCCGTACTCTAGGGGCTTCGGACCATGCCAAACCACACAACCGGATTCACACCATTCTTTAGGGTATACGGCACCGAGGCAGTTTTGCCCTGCGATATAATTCATGACTCACCTCGCGTGCGCATGTACAAGGAAAGAGAAGCCGAGTTGGATCGGTAGGACAGTTTGGACGCTTTAGAGGAGGAGCGCGACGTGGCAAAATCCCGTTCCGCATTCTATCAACAGCAGGCTTGAAGATATCAAAGCAGAGAAGTACGGGCCAAAACTTACAATATTGGCGAGCTAGTTCTACACCTGCCGGATAAGAAAAAGGACAAACTTAAGCCCAAATGGGAAGGTCCCTTCATCATCGACCAAGTCCTTACCGGCGGTGCATACCGTCTACGCAACGCATCTGACAACCGACTCGAGCCAAACCCATGGAACGCAGCCCGTCTCCGAAGATTCTACACCTAGCGCCAGACTCAGGGTTCTCTCCTTCCTCTGTCCACCTTTCATGTTTTTTGCTGTCTTTTTTCCCTCCTTTTTCCTCCCTCTTTCAGTATAAACCTCTTGAGGGCTAATCTGCGCTTTGTTCGCACTCACTTGATGTGCTACTCGCACTCGTTATACCTGGGGGCTTCTTTAATAGAAGCTTATTTATATGGGCTTCATGCCCACCACATGTGTCACACTTCCGCATGTACCTTTTGATCACCATTATATGCATCGATATGACTTAAGTTTTCGCCAAGCCGGGTTGCCTGGCTCATGTGCTTACCCCTACGTTCCCGATTGTTACTGCCGGGTCAGCCGGATGTGTACCTCAGACTGGGTGAAGCCGAAGGCTAGCGTTCTTAAGGGAATATTCGGTCGGTGACCTAAAAGATGATTTATTACTTACTTATTTATCTGCCCCCAGATGCTTTTTTTGCTATTTTCGCAGTCCAGACATGCACTTTAGGGCATGCCTCCCAGGGAAAGGAACCCTTAACGGAACTATTCTCCCTGGAAGATGTTTCTTACTAACCATGTAATATAACATAACTAGTTGGGCACTTGTCTGATAAAGCAATTATGACCCCTACGCCTTGTCTCCATGCATGCCCCAGTTCTTTTATAACCGTCAGGGTATTCGGACACACTCCGGACTGTTGGGTCCCGAGGTTGAAGCGAAAAGGTCCGCAAAGGCAAACGATCTACAATCCGGCTAGAAGGTATTTTACATGTCATTTTAAAATTACATCGTCAAACAGACTGATTGTACTCCTCTTCAATCCCATCTAACAGGCTGTCTAATTTACAGTCCTGTTGGGAATATTTCGCGGCCAACTCTACTTGGCCGTACATCAAGCTCACAGGGATCTCCTTCCCATCGGTCCCTACAGGTCCGACCTCGGCCATGTGGTTTGGGTCAGCCTTCGGGTACCGCGTCTTCACCATGGCCCAGGCCTCCCTGGCGCCTTGACGGCAGGCCGACATCTTCCACAGACGGAGACGTCGCCGTACTCCCTGAAGCTTCTCAGCAAGCCCTCCAAGGCCCTCGGGAAGAGATACGGAAGGCCATAAGGCCTGAACGACGCCACTCATCGCCTGCCGAACACGTTCGTGCAGTTGCAGCAGCTCGGGAAGAGGGTCTCCCATGGAACTAGGCATCTCCTCCGCCGGACGACCCGTGAGCACACCTACAGACACATTTCTGTCAATCGACTTGCTCGCCGAACTCTTATTTTCAAAAGAGTTTGCTCAAGCACTTACTATAAAAGCCGCGACGAAGCCGTCGATTCTCCTTTACGGAGTTAGACAGCTGGACCCGAACATCTTTTAGTTCTTCGCCCAGCTGGGTGTTGGCATCTTGGAGTTTGTTCCTCTCCTGCTGCATCGTCATAAGCACCCTCTCACCGGCCTTCAACTGGCGCAGCAGCTGTTGCTTGTCCGGATCTAGTCCGGCACCCTCTGCAATATTATTGTCAGACTATACACACACGCCGCACTTCATAAACTACTTCTTTTTTCAAAATATGAATTACCAAAGGGGGTCTCTGTGGCTCCCCCGGCAGCGGCTAGTGCGGCCTCAAGTTGGGCCTTGCTTTCTTGAAGCTCCTGAGACAGGTGGGTATTCTTCTCAGTAAGATCCTGCATAACAAATGATCCTTAAATCAGTTAGTTTAACTATTTTATGTCTCGGGGGCTACTGGCATATATAACTATTAAAATTCCTTACCCGTATGTCCTTTACATACTGCTCCGTGGCTCTGGTTAAACCATCTTGAGCAGCACGGAGGTGCGCGTCTCCCACATTAAAGGCATTTAACGCCTCAGGGGAGAAACACGCGTCACGAAGAACTATCCGACGGCGCCTGTGATTCATGGCGCTCTCCACCTCAGACCTGGTGGCGGACAACCTGTCGGCATCCTCCGTTGAAGGAGCATCCGGCTCGCGCCTTGCGCTCGCCTCCCCCTCCGGACCAGGCGTTGGAGCCTGGCTGGCGGAGGCTTGGTGGGCACCCTCTCCGGACTCAGTCCGGCGAGCGCTCTTTCTCCTGGAAGAATCATGAGCATTAATATGCCTCCCAGGAGTCTTTCCCTTAAAAGACAATGGTGCACCATACCTTTGCGGCGATGTTTCGATTCGCGCCGCACTCCTCTTCCGCCTGCTAGGCTGCACTGACCTTGCTTGATCAGTCGCCGCAGGCTCGCCTTCCCGCCGTAAAGGCACCTCCTGCCAAGAACCATTGGTACACGATGGTCAGGGATACGCATTAAAAAAGTAACGGTGTCAGGACTTCGGTCATACTCACCTGGGAAGCCGGACATAAACCGGGGTAGTCAGCCGTAATGGCGACTAGAGCATTGTCTATGCTGAGCTGGTGGAACACCCCGTCAATCAAATCCACCTTAATGTCCGGATCCTCTTCGGAGGCCGGATCAAGGGATCTTCTCGGATCCTCGGGTTGTGGAGTTGGGCTTTTTATGCCCTCCACATCTCGGCGCAGTTCCTGCGTCGAAATCATAAGGTAAGACACTTATCTTTGAAAGCGCGGATCAGATATATAAACGTTTGCTTACCCAGCTTCGAGGGTTATTCATGGAGAATCCATTCAATGGACTCGTGCGGAGAAAGTCCTCCTCCTCCCCCTTGTACAAGCCGGACAGGATCTTCACCAGATCGGCGGCCGATCCCGATCCCGTGCGTCCATGAAGGGTGGCATCATTCTACCCGTTAAAATCCACATGGGGTGGCCCCTATATTGGAGCGGCTGCACCCCTCGCATAATGCATGTGGCCATGACTCCAATCATGGTTAATCTGGAATGGGCTAGTAGCCATATCTAGCCCATTAGATAGTGGACGCTCCTATCATCTTCCCGTTGAGGGCTCCGCGGGCGCCAACTCAGGCGTTTCTTCAGAGGAGCATTGCTAAACTCCGGGAGGCCGATCCGAACTGGATCCGGCAGCGAGGCATCTTCCATATAGAACCACTCCGAAGGCCAGTCTTCGGACGCCTTCTTCGGGGTTCCGGATAGATATCCGGTCCCGGTGATGCGCCATATTTCGGCTCCGCCCACTTGATATATCGACCCCTCATGAGAACGGGGTACGAGGCAAAACAGCCTCTTCCACAGGACAAAATGGGGCTCGATGCCCAAGAACAGCTCGCAAAGAGCTACAAAGCCCGCGATGTGCAAAATGGAGGCAGGCGTGAGGTGGTGAAGTTGGAGTCCATAGAACTCCAGGAGCCCCCGGAGAAACGGATGTATAGGAAATCCGAGTCCCCTTATTAAGTAGGGGACGAAGCATACCCGCTCTCCTTTGGAGTGATTGGGGACGCTCTCCGCCTGCTTCCCACCCTTGTAGGTGGCCAGTCCGGCTCGAACCGGAACCATAAAGGCCGGGGGAAGGTATCCCTCTGCTTGGAGCGTCACTAACTCGCTATGCAGGACTGAGCATCTCCTCCAATCTCCTGGCTGAGGACTGGGAGCGCGAGAAGAGGAGCCGCGTCGACTGTCCATGTTGGAATGGATTTTTTGTCAGATGCGCCTCGATGAGTGCTTGCGGAAGGAGGATGGTGTGATTTGGATCTGGATCCTCGCCTCTCTTATAGGCAGCTTATTCGCGCAGCTAGGGGGAAAACGTAAGAATACCCTGGCTTTTCGCATTCGTACGACACGTGGAAGAAGGCCATTATTGGACGTAGAAGCCAAGGAGCGCAGCATTTATGAAGCAACCAGACACTATCCGGCAAACACATGGAGCGTGAAGAAGAACCCGCCTTGCAAACGCCGAAGACCACATATGCGCCGGACTCGTCGTCATTGAAGCCTGGTTCGGGGGCTACTGAGGGAGTCATGGACTAGGGGGTGTCCGGATAGCCGAACTATCATCATCGGCTGGACTCCAAGACTATGAAGATACAAGATTGAAGACTTCGTCCCGTGTCCGGATGGGACTTTCCTTGGCGTGGAAGCCAAGCTTGGCGATACGGATATGTAGATCTCCTACCATTGTAACCGACTCTGTGTAACCCTAGCCCTCTCCGGTGTCTATATAAACCGGATGGCTTTAGTCCGTAGGACGAACAACAATCATACCATAGGCTAGCTTCTAGGGTTTAGCCTCCTTGATCTCGTGGTAGATCTACTCTTGTAACACACATCATCAATATTAATCAAGCAGGACGTAGGGTTTTACCTCCATCAAGAGGGCCCGGACCTGGGTAAAACATCGTGTCCCTTGTCTCCTGTTACCATCCGCCTAGACGCACAGTTCGGGACCCCCTACCCGAGATCCGCCGGTTTTGACACCGACACTCATTATAAGAAATTGTCCAGGCTTATCCTTTGCTACATAAAGGATTGTGCCACCTTGCTGCACTTTATTTACTTTCATTGCTTGTTACTCGTTACAATTTATCTTATCACAAAACTATCTATTACCTACAATTTCAGTGCTTGCAGAGAAAACCTTACTGAAAACCGCTTATCATTTCCTTCTGCTCCTCGTTGGGTTCGACACTCTTACTTATCGAAAGGACTATGATAGATCCCCTACACTTTTGGGTCATCAAGACTCTTTTCTGGCGCCGTTGCTAGGGAGTGTAGCGCTTTTGGTGAATGGAACTTGGTAAGGAAACATTTATATAGTGTGCTGGAATTTTCTGTTACTTGTCACTATGGAAACTAATACTTTGAGGGGCTTGCTCGGGGTATCTTCACCCCGACCAGAAGAGCAAAGAGTTGCTCCTCAACCTACTGAACTTTTTGAAAATATTTACTTTGAGATTCCTTCGGGTATGATAGAGAAACTGCTAGCTAATCCATTTACAGGAGATGGAACATTGCATCCCGATTTACACCTTATCTTTGTGGATGAAGTTTGTGGATTATTTAAGCTTGCAGGTATTCCCGATGATGTTGTCAAAAGGAAGGTCTTCCCTTTATCTTTGAAGGGAGATGCATTGACATGGTATAGGCTATGTGATGATACGAGATCTTGGAATTATAAACGATTGAAGTTGGAATTTCACCAGAAGTTTTATCCTATGCATCTTGTTCATCGTGATCGTAATTACATATATAATTTCTGGCCTCACAAAGGAAAAAGCATCGCTCAAGCTTGGGGGAGGCTTAAGTCAATGTTATATTCATGCTCCAATCATGAGCTCTCCCAGGAAATGATTATTCAAAAATTTTATGCTCGGCTTTCTCTCAATGATCGCAACCTGCTCGATACTTCCTGTGTTGGTTCTTATATGCTGAAGACTATTGATTTCAAATGGGACTTATTGGAAAGAATTAAACGCAACTCTAAAGATTGGGGTTCCGACGATGGTAAGGAGTCAGGTATGACACCTAAGTTCGATTGTGTTAAATCTTTTATGGATACCGATGCTTTTCGTGGATTTAGCGCTAAATATGGACTTGACTCTGAGATAGTAGCTTCTTTCTGTGAATCTTTTGCTACTCATGTTGATCTTCCTAAGGAGAAATGGTTTAAATATAATCCTCCCGTTGAAGTGAAAGTAGTTGCACCTATAGTGATCCTATTGTTCCTACTACTTATGTTGAGAAACCTCCTTTCCCTGTTAGGATAAAGGATCATGCTAAAACTTTAACTGTTGTTCGTAAGAGTAATACTAGGACTTATACACCTCCTGAGCAAATCAAAGTTGAACCTAGTATTGCTATGGTTAAAGATCTCTTGGATGGTGATATAGATGGGCATGTTATTTATTTCTGTGGTGAGACTGCTAATATTGCTAGACCAGATACTAAGATACATAGACCTGTCGTAGGCATGCCTGTTATTTCTGTTAAAACAGGAGATCATTGTTATCATGGCTTATGTGATATGGGTGCTAGTTCTAGTGCAATACCCTATGATTTATATAAAGAAATTATGCATGAAAGTGCACCCGTCGAATTAGAAGACATTGATGTTACTATTAAGCTTGCTAATAGGGATACCATTAAACGAGTTGGGATAGTTAGAGATGTTGAAGTCTTGTGTGGGAAGGTTAAATACCCTACTGATTTTCTTGTTCTTGGTTCCCCACAAGATGATTTTTGTCCCATTATTTTCGGTAGACCCTTCATGAACACGGTTAAGGCTAGGATTGATTGTGAAAAGGATACTGTTACAATTGGCTTAGAGGGTATGTCTCATGAGTTTAACTTTGCTAAGTTTCGTAGACAACCTCGTGATAGAGAATCACCTAGTAAGGATGAGATTATTGGTCTTGCTTCTACTGTCGTACCTCCTACTGATCCGTTAGAACAATATTTGCTAGACCATGAAAACAAAATGTTTATGAGGGAAAGAAGGGAAATAGATGAAGTGTTCCTTAAACAGGAACCTATGATGAAACATAACCTTCCCATTGAAATTCTTGGGGATCCCCCTCCACCCAAGGGTGATCCCGTGTTTGAACTCAAACCTTTACCTGATAATCTTAAGTATGCTTATCTTGATGAGAAGAAAATATATCCTATTATTATTAGTGCTAACCTTTCAGAGCAAAAAGAAGAAAGATTATTGAAAACTCTGAAGAAGCACCGAGTTGCTATTGGATATACTCTGGATGATCTTAAGGGCGTTAGTCCCACGTTATGCCAACACAAAATTAAGTGGAGAAAGATGCCAAACCAATTAGAGGTCCTCAACGACGACTGAATCCCAAGATGAAAGAAGTAGTAAGAAATGAGATACTAAAGCTCCTTGAAGCAGGTATAATTTATCCCGTTGCTGATAGTGAATGGGTAAGTCCTGTCCATTGTGTTCCTAAAAGGGGAGGTATTACCGTTGTTCCTAATGATAAAGATGAATTGATCCCGCAAAGAATTATTACAGGTTATAGGATGGTAATTGATTTTCGTAAATTAAATAAAGCTACTAAGAAAGATCATTACCCTTTACCTTTTATTGATCAAATGCTAGAAAGACTATCCAAACACACACATTTCTGCTTTCTAGATGGTTATTCTGGCTTCTCTCAAATACATGTGTCAGCGGGGGGTCAATCTAAAACTACTTTTACTTGCCCTTTCGGTACTTTTGTTTATAGACGTATGCCTTTTGGTTTATGTAATGCACCTGCTACCTTTCAAAGATGCATGATGGCTATATTCTCTAATTTTTGTGAAAAGATTTGTGAGGTATTCATGGATGATTTCTCTGTTTATGGATCCTCTTTTGATGATTGTTTGAGCAACCTTGATCGAGATTTGTAGAGATGCGAAGACACTAGTCTCGTCTTGAATTGGGAAAAGTGCCACTTTATGGTGAATGAAGGCATTGTTTTGTGGCACAAGATCTCCGAGAGAGGTATTGAAGTTGATAAAGCTAAAGTTGATGCTATTGAAAAGATGCCATGTCCCAAGGACATAAAAGGTATAAAAAGTTTCCTTGGTCATGCCGGTTTTTATAGGAGGTTCATTAAGGACTTTTCTAAAATCTCTAGGCCTCTGACTAATTTATTGCAAAAAGATATTCCTTTTGTCTTTGATGATGATTGTGTAGAAGCATTTGAAATACTTAAGAAAGCTTTGATCACTGCACCTATTGTCCAGCCACCTGATTGGAATTTACCTTTTGAAATTATGTGTGATGCTAGTGATTATGCTGTAGGTGTTGTTCTAGGGCAAAGAGTTGATAAGAAATTGAATGTTATCCAGTATGCTAGTAAGACTCTTGATACTGCCCAGAGAAATTATGCTACTACTGAAAAAGAATTCTTAGCAGTCGTGTTTGCATGTGATAAGTTTAGACCTTATATTGTTGATTCCAAAGTTACTATTCACACTGATCATGTTGCTATTAAATATCTTATGGAAAAGAAAGACGCTAAACCTAGACTCATTAGATGGGTTCTCCTGCTCCAAGAATTTGATTTGCATATTATTGATAGGAAGGGAGCTGATAACCCCGTTGCAGACAACTTATCTAGGTTAGAGAATGTTCTTGATGACCCACTGCCTATTGATGATAGCTTTCCGGATGAACAATTAGCGGTCATTAATGTTTCTCGTACTGCTCCCTGGTATGCTTATTATGCTAATTACATTGTTGCTAAATTTATACCTCCTAGTTTCACATACCAGCAAAAGAAAAAGTTCTTTTATGATTTAAGACATTACATCTGGGATGACCTACACCTTTATAAAGAAGGAGTAGGTGGTGTTATTAGACGTTGTGTGCCTGAGCATGAATAGGAACAGATCCTACAGAAGTGTCACTCTGAATCCTATGGAGGACACCACGCTGGAGATAGAACTGCACACAAGGTACTGCAATCTGGTTTTTATTGGCCTACTCTCTTCAAAGATGCTCGTAAGTTTATCTTATCTTGTGATCAATGTCAAAGAATTGGTAATATTAGTAGACGTCAAGAAATGCCTATGAATTATTCTCTTGTTATCGAACCGTTTGATGTTTGGGGCTTTGATTATATGGGACCTTTTCCTGCCTCTAATGGTTACACACATATTTTAGTTGTTGTTGATTACGTTACTAAGTGGGTAGAAGCTATTCCAACTAGTAGTGATGATCATAACACCTCTATTAAAATGCTTAAAGAAGTTATTTTTCCGAGGTTTGGAGTCCCTAGATATCTTATGACTGATGGTGGTTCACATTTTATTCATGGTGCTTTCCGTAAGATGCTTGCTAAGTATGATGTCAATCATAGAATTGCATCTCCTTATCATCCGCAGTCTAGTGGTCAAGTAGAGTTGAGCAATAGAGAGCTCAAATTAATTTTGCAAAAGACTGTCAATAGATCTAGAAAGAATTGTTCCAAAAAACTTGATGATGCATTATGGGCCTATAGAACTGCATACAAAAACCCTATGGTTATGTCTCCTTATAAGATGGTTTATGGAAAAGCATGTCGTTTACCTCTTGAACTTGAACATAAAGCATATTGGGCTATTAAAGAGCTCAACTATGACTTCAAACTTGCCGGTGAGAAGAGGTTGTTAAACATTAGCTCACTTGATGAATGGAGAACCCAAGCGTATGAGAATGCCAAGCTATTCAAAGAAAAAGTAAAACGCTGGCATGACAAAAGGATACAAAAGCGTGAGTTTAACATAGGAGATTATGTGTTATTATTCAACTCTCGTTTAAGATTTTTTGTAGGAAAACTTCTCTCTAAATGGGAAGGTCCTTATGTTATCGAGGAGGTCTACATTCTGGTGCTATAAAAATAAACAACTTCGAAGGCACAAGTCCGAGGGTGGTGAACGGTCAAAGAATTAAACATTATATTTCAGGTAATCCTATCAATGTTGAAACTAATATTATTGAAACTGTAACCCCGGAGGAATACATAAGGGACACTTTCCAGAATGTTCCAGACTCCAAAAAGGAATAGGTATGTGGTACGGTAAGTAAACCGACTCCAAAACAACTCCAAGGTCAATTTTTATCAGTTTTGGAATATTTAAGAATTTAAGGAAGAAAGAAGTAGTCCGAGGGGGACACGAGGCCCCCACGAGAGTGGAGGGCGCGCCCACCCTTACTGGGTGCGCCCCATGTCTCGTGGACACCTCGTGTGCCTCCCGGACTCCGTTTTCTTGCACGTTACGTATTTTGGTCGGTAAAAATTCATTATATATACTCCCGAAGGTTTTGACCACCGTATCATGCAAATATACTCTGTTTTTGTTTCGAGTTTTTTCTGTTGCAGATCTAGAGCACTATGACATCACCCTCCTCCAACAACGAAGACAAGGATGCTTGGCTATTGAAGATAGAGATAAAAAGAGAAGAACAGGAAGAGATCAACAAGGATGAAGGGATCAAGAAGGCCATGGAGGTCCAAGCTCCGGCGGTGAAAGAAGAAGACATCCCTCAACCTTTACCTAACCTCTTTACTCAGAGATTGAAGCTTTCAAGATGGTTGAGTTAGCTCGCATACAAAACAAGTATCTCACGCAGGAGAATATTTTGTTGAAGGATCATATCACCGGACTTAAGGGCATTATCCGCAAGTTGGATGAGCTTTTATGCTCGATGTGCGATTATCCACCATCATCATCACCACCTCCATCACCTCCGAGGACATAATCACATGGGTATGGGCACTCCCCTTGGCGACTACCAAGCTCGGGGGAGGTGCCCCGGTATTGTATCACGATCACACTCCTATCTTTACTGTTTTATTTAGTTCGATCCTTTTAGTAGTATCTTGATCTAGTAGATTGAAGTTTTAGAATTAATTAGTTTTGAGTTTTACTTTATGATCTCTTTATGTAATCGAGTCTATGAGCTATCTATAATAAATTTTAGTGTTGAGTCAAGGGCTTTGCTATCTTGCTATGATCTTGAGGAAGTAGAAATAATAAAAGAGTTCATATTGATCTTATGGTTAGTGATGACTTCACACATAGAAAGTATGAGGCATAAAAGTTGTTGAGAGTTGATAAACATAGTCTTGGTCATCGTTGCAATTAATAGGAAGTGATAAGGAAAGAGAGGTTCACATACAAAAATATTATCTTGGACATCTTTTATGATTGGGAGCACTCATTAAGTATGACATGCTAAAAGAGTTGGCGTTGGACAAGGAAGGCAACGTAATGGCTTATGTTTGCTCACATCTTAGTTAAAGTATATTGTCATTGACCTTCCAAACATGTTGAGCTTGCCTTTCCCCCTCATGCTAGCCAAATTCCTTGCACCAAGTAGAGATACTACTTGTGCTTCCAAATATCCTTAAACCCAGTTTTGCCATGAGAGTCCACCATACCTACCTATGGATTGAGTAAGATCCTTCAAGTAAGTTGTCATGTTGCAGGTAATAAACATTGCTATCTAAATATGTATGACTTATTAGTGCATAGAAAATAAGCTTTATACGATCTTGTTGTGGAAGCAATAAAAGCGACGGACTACATAATAAAGGTCCACATACAACGGGCAATATAAAGTGACGTTCTTTTGCATTAAGATTTTGTGCATCCAACCCAAAACGCACATGACAACCTCTGCTTCCCTCTGCGAAGGGCCTACCTTTTACTTTATGTTTTTACTTTATGCTTGAGTCAAGGTGATCTTCACCTTTCCCTTTTTAATTTTATCCTTTGGCAAGCTCCTCGTGTTTGAAAGATCATGATATATATATCCAACTGGATGTAAGTTAGCATAGGCTATTATTGTTGACATCACCTAAAGGTGAATACGCTGGGAGGCAACACAATAAGCCCCTATCTTTCTCAGTGTCCGGCTGAAACTCCATAACCACAAGTATTGCGTGAGTGTTAGCAATTGTAGAAGACTACAAGGTAGTTGAGTATGTGGACTTGCTGAAAAGGCTCTATTGTTGACTCTTTCTGATGTTATGGTAAATTGCAATTGCTTCAATGACTGAGATTATAGTTTGTTAGTTCTCAATGAAGTTTTTGAACCATACTTGACATTGTTAATTGATAAGAATTCATATGATAAAATATATATATGTTGTTGTTACAAGAATGATCATGATGCCCTCATGTCTGTATTTTGTTTTTATCGACACCACTGTCTCTAAACATGTGGACATATTTTTTGATATCGGCTTCCGCTTGAGGACAAGCGAGGTCTAAGCTTGGGGGAGTTGATACGTCCATTTTGCATCATGCTTTTATATCAATATTTATTGCATTATGGGCTGTTATTACACACTATATCTCAATACTTATGGCTATTCTCCCTTATTTTACAAGGTTTGCCATGAAGAGGGGGAATGCCGGCAGCTAGAATTCTGACTGGAAAAGGAGCAAACATTGGAAACCTATTCTGCAATGCTCCAAAAATTCTTAAACTCCACGAAATATGTTTTTGGAATTATTAAGAATTATTGAGCAGAAGAAATACATCAGGGGGCCCACACCCTGGCGAGGAGGGTGGGGGGCGCGCCCACCCCTACTGGGCGCCCCCCTATCTCCTGGCCCCCCTGGTGGCACCCCGGTGTCCATCTTCTGCTATATGAGGGCTTTTACCCTCGAAAAAATCGTGTGCAAGCTTACGGGATGGAACTCCTCCGCCACGAGGCGGAACCAATCTAGAGCTCCGGCAGAGCTGTCCTGCCGGGGACACTTCCCTCCGAGAGGGGGAAATCATCACCATCATCATCACCAACGATCCTCTCATCAGGAGGGGGTCAAACTCCAACAACATCTTCACCAGCACCATCTCCTCTCAAAACCCTAGTTCATCTCTTGTATCCAATCTTGTATCAAAACCACAAATTGGTACCTGTGGGTTGCTAGTAGTGTTGATTACTCCTTGTAGTTGATGCTAATTGGTTTACTTGGTGGAAGATCATATGTTCAGATCCTTAATGCATATTATTACTCCTCTGGTTATGAACATGAATATGCTTTGTGAGTAGTTACGTTTGTTCCTGAGGACAAGGGTGAAGTCTTGCTATTAGTAGTCATGTGAATTTGGTATTCGTTCGATATTTTGATGAGATGCATGTTCTCTTTTCCTCTAGTGGTGTCATGTGAGCGTCGACTACATGACACTTCACCATTATTTGGGCCTATAGGAAGGCATTGGGAAGTAATAAGTAGATGATTGGTTGCTAGAGTGACAGAAGCTTAAACCCTAGTTTATGTGTTGCTTCGTTAGGGGCTGATTTGGATCCAAATGTTTAATGTTGTGGTTAGGTTTACCTTAATACTTCTTTTGTAGTTGTGGACGCTTGCAATAGGGGTTAATCATAAGTGGGATGCTTGTCCAAGTAAGGGCAGTACCCAAGCACCGGTCCACCCACATATCAAATTATCAAAGTACCGAACGCGAATCATATGAACGTGATGAAAACTAGCTTGATGATAATTCCCATGTGTCCTCGAGAGCCCCTTCCTCATTATAAGAAATTGTCCAGGCTTATCCTTTGATACATAAAGGATTGGGCCACCTTGCTGCACTTTATTTACTTTCATTACTTGTTACTCGTTACAATTTATCTTATCACAAAATTATCTATTACCTACAATTTCCGTGCTTGCAGAGAAAACCTTACTGAAAACCACTTATCATTTCCTTCTACTCCTCGTTGGGTTCGACACTCTTACTTATCGAAAGGACTACGATAGATCCCCTACACTTTTTGGTCATCACTCCCCGTCGTTCTTCATCGCCTGCCGCCCACGCCGCCACCGGCCCGGCGGGGAACGAGCAGCAGGCCGCATCGCTGCATCCCTCGGTGCAGCGGGAAGGCCCCACCGCCACCCCGTCGCTTACTCCAGCTGGTTCATCGTTGCACGCCCGCCGCACCCCCACGGACACGCACGCCACGTTGCTCCTGGCGCGTGAGCTTCTGCACTACCGTCCCATCGACGACCTCTACGAGGAGTGGCTCGCTCACATCACCGAGCTCGTCAGCGCCGCAGGGGGCTCCCCTGCGTCGTCCCTCTTGCTGCTTCGCCCTCCAACCTACGCGGGTGATGCAGCCCAGGAGGTGCCTCCGCCACCTCCTCCCCAAGACGGCGCCCTGGCTCCAAGGCGCGTGGCCCCTGGAAGAGATCCACTGCGTCCAGCGCCCGCGTGACAAGAGAGGAGCTGCCAAGAAATCCCTCATCCCCAAGAAGGTGCTCGCGTGCTTCCTGCACTAGCACGCCATGACTGCATCCCTGCGCCAGGACGTCAAGACCCCGCGTTACTCTAGGTAGCAGCATGCAGGAATCCCCAGGAGCAAGGCCCCCATTAGTAGAGAGCTCCGGTGGCCACCGTAGGCTGTCGCGCCTTCACCATCGAGCTGCGCCATGTCGCTTGGCCGGGCAAGTTCAAACCTGACCTGCCTCCTCACTACGACGGCACTGCCGACTCCGTGGAGTTCCTGCAGCTCTACGAGATAGCCATCGAAGCCGCCAACAGGGACGAAAAGGTCATGGCGAATTGGTTTCCCATGGCGCTCAAGGATGGTGCCCGCACCTGGCTCCTGAACCTGCCTCCTGGCACGATCTCCTCCTGGGACGAGATGCACACCCGCTTCATCGCCAACTTTCAGGGCACTCGCGGCCGTCCGTCGGCCGTGGGTGACCTATGCCGCATCAAGCAGCAACCGGGGAGACCTTGCAGAAGTACATCCAGCGTTTCAACAGCGCTCGCCTCAAGATTCCCAAGGTGACCGAGGAAGCCATCATCTCAGCATTCTCCGATGGCGTCCACGACGTCAAGATGAAGGAGGAACTGGCGATCCACGAAGATCTGTGCATGTCTCTGGAGCTGTTCAACCTGGCGACCAAGTGCGCAAGGGCTGAGGAGGGACGCCTCTCCCTTCTCGAGCTCCCAGCTGCAGATCCAGAAGAGAAGAAAGCCAAGGCCAAGGATGTGAAGCGCAAAGGAGCAGTTGTACTCGCAGCAGAGCCGGATACGAAGCGCGGCAGGGACCAGCCGGAGTTGTCCAAGGGCAGCCGGTACTGCGTGTACCACGGTCTCCACACCCACAACACCAACGAATTCCAAGAGCTCAGGGTCGTGCAAGAAGGCCGTGTCGGTCGACGCCCCAAGCTCAATGATCGGGGCTACGGCCGAGGCAGAGGAAGAGGTGGAGGATGATGGGACGACCGCGGCCCTCGCCAAAGGTGGCGTGACCGGCCTCGCGAGGACCGCTGGCAGGACCAGCCTCGCGAGGGGGCTTGGAGGGATCAGCCTCGTGAGGATCGCCTGCAAGGCAACACAGGCCTTCCTCCTCTGCCACCAACGCCAAGAAGGAATGACGACCATCATCGGGATGAGGTGGCCGGCGGCTTCCAGGAGCCACGTGCTATCGCTTGCATCTTGGGCGGAGCCCAGGCCCCGGCCTCTCAGCGCATCTTCAAGCAGTTTGCTCGCGAGGTGAATGCAGTCCTCCCCTTGTTGATGTTTTATTCAAATTCGGAAGGGCCAGACCTATATATATTATAAAGAAGCTTGGGGCCACGCGCCCTCTCAGGTGGTCCGCGTGCGCCATCACGTTCAGCTCAGCGGATCAGCTCAAGTGCGCGGCAACAGCCGGTGTCCTCCCAATGCTTTGTTCTCCAGTCATCAGCAATGTGCCAGTTACCAGGACCCTCATCGATGGTGGAGTAGGGCTCAATGTCCTGTCCGTTGAGACGTTCAACAATCTCCAAGTGCCATACGATCAGCTTCAGCCAACCAAGCCTTTCTCAGGAGTCACAGATGGTTCCACTGTCCCGATAGGGCAGGTCCGCCTCCCTGTCACCTTTGGGCAACACAAGAACTACCGTACCGAGCTCATTGACTTTGATGTCACTCACATTCTCCTTCCATACAATGCCATCCTCAGATATCCGACCCTGGCCAAGTTCATGGCAGTGACTCACCATGGCTACAACGTCCTCAAGATGCCAGGAAGTGGTGGAGTCATCACGGTCCCCTGTGAAGAGAAGGATGCGGTGTGCTCTATTGAGCGTGCCTTCCAAGCCACGTCGATCGAGGACCCAGACAGCCAGAGTGGAAACCTTCCTGAAGTAGCTTCCAAGAAGAAGAAGACATCACCTGGCTTAAGGCCTCAGGAGGCAGGCACCTCCGGAGGCACCACATCAGGATTTGCGCCCATCCAAGGGGCGCTGCCCTTTATCGCATAGGAAGGCGCGCTTGGCGCCCTCCTCGGGCAAGGCTCGAGGGCTCTCTCCTGGAGGGCCACTGACTTTGCCAAGATCACGAGGTAGGCGCTCGGGCACCACTTGGAGGCATGCTTCGCGGCACGTTTTCCTCAGGAAGGCATAAGGCAAGGAGGGCCCAACCCTCGGGAGTTCATCACCAAGGTCACTCAGGAGCTGCAGGAATCGAGAGTCATGTGCAGCAACCGCCGTCTGCCCAGCGTAGCCCCCCATCCAGGCGAGGATGGTGGGCTGCGCATCTGCATCAACTACCCAGGGCTCAATCGAGTCGCGTCTCAGGAGCACTTCTGGCCTTCATGCGTGGGGAATTGCGAGGGTCCACCTCACATCTACGTTCGCATGCCCTTCGGCCTGCCGAACGCGGCTGCTGCTCACCAGCGTTTGATGAGGAGCATTCTGGAGGCTCAGGTGGTCAGGCGCCGCATGTTCCTGGAGGAGATGGAGATGGACCTTGCCGAGCCGCCCGGACCTCCAAAGCCTCCCAAGGCTCGGAGTTCTGAAGGCTCGTGAGGATTGGCTTCTTCACCGCACATCATCAGCTACTCCAACACTCGCTCTGCAATGGTAACAGGTGACATCTCTCAAGTTTCATTTTAGCTGGGAGCGCCCTCCGGGCTGCATCATTCCCAGGCCGCATGGGTCTGTCCCAGTGGCATGTATCCATTTTTGCTTATGTCTTTAGCCTATTTTGTTGGGGCCGCCCCTCGGGCAACATCATCCCCAAGTCGCTCGGGCCTGACCCAGTGGCGTGTGCCTTTCCTTGCATCTATCTAAGTTGGATTGCCTCTTCATGCTTAACCTGCCTGTGATAATCGCCTGCTCAATTGACACCTACCTTTGGAGCCGCTCGCTCTGGCATGGCGCTTGCGCATGGGTCCGTCCCTGCAACGTCGACAAATATGAGTGGTCGAGCTCTGGCCGCGGCAGCCCCGCAAGGCGCTACCTCACTAGGCCCTCAGTGCCTCAATCACTCCCTCGGAGAAACCAATGGCTGGCTGGCAACCCTAATGGCAGTCCTTGTTTTCCTCATGTTGGTGTACAGGATCCACCTAAGGAATAACGTGGGGGCGTCGTGAGCTCTCTCTCTCTCTCTCTCTCTCTCTCTCTCTCTCTCCCCGTGCAATCCGCTCGTGCGTTAAAAGGGGGGCGCCTGAGCATCGCGACTCAGGAGCTCTTACTAGCTCTCCAGCCCTCACCCCCTGGCCTTGACGCATGGCATCGCGACCTGTCATACCAGCGGCGGCTAAGCTCGCTCGAGGGCCGGGACCTGAGGACGTAGAGCATGAAGGAAAGTGCGGGGAAGAGGGGAGAAGCTCATGAGGGCCTGACCCAGCGACATCCCAGCTGCCGACGCGCAGGTCCGGCACCTCGCCAAAGAACGGCTCCAAGCTCACGAGATAAGTCATGCTCCTAGAAAAGCTAAATCAACTCGACACCAAACCCTCGCATAATGCGGTTCTGTCGCGGCGACGTTGCCTTCCTTTATTGCCCGGCGGAGGCTGCTTGGGCACTAAAGGGGACCTCCTGAGCATCGTGCCTCGGGGGCTCTTACTGGACCTCGGGCCGCTCACCTCCTGTCCTTGACCATGACATCGCAACCTGGCATACCAGCGATGGTTGAAGCCTGCCTGGGGACCGGGACCTGTCAGCGTAGAGCATCAAGCCCTCGTGAGGATAGAAAGGGGGAACCGAGCCGAGATAGGACAAGCACCTCGCACCACTCCATAATAAGGATAATATTCACAAAAGATATAGCAGACGCTTTACATACCCCCACGGGGTGATTCTTCGATTCCTCGCAGGGAACAAAAGGTGCTGATCCTAAGGGACACTAACTTCGCATGCCTCCATGGTCGATGCCATCATCAACAGTGGGCCACCAAGCACCAGCACCAACCCCATCTAGATCAGCCGCGCCGGCGGCCTGATGCACCTGCCCTGCTTGGAGCGCGACGCGAGCTCGGGGGCTCGTAGCTATCGTCGCTCGTCTTTGGAGTCACGAGAATCTCGGGAGAATCGCTGGACCCTCCGGCTTCTCCGCTGCTACCAGAGAAGCTGCTGGGGAAGTGGTTGGCAGGCCTAGCCCTCGCCACTTCGATGCCCCAGCCGCCTTCCTTGGGGCAGCACTCAAGTCGGCGTCCTTCCGCATCGAAGACCTTGAAGAACATCAAGGAGGCGCCATCGTATTCGAAATGAATCACGAGGGCACCTCCTGTTTGGCAGACCCGAGCGACCTCGCCCCAGCCCCAGATCATGTAGACCTTCCCCGGAGCGATAACCTCAACCTCTGCACCGGTCACAGGGGTGCTGAAGTCAGAATGTTGCAGCCAGAGCTCAAGAGGCCCCCTCGGAGGCATCTCGAAGGCGAAGAAGGGAGGAAGGCAAATCCAAGAGCTTGGAGGCATGGCGGTGTGGAGTACAAGCTCGCGAGAAGAGCCCTCGGCATGGACTCCAGGAGCGATGATGCGCACCATCGTGATTCGTCGGTGTCACCGGCGGCACAGATGGTGCCGCTCGGCGTCTTCTTCTCTAGGGCCCTCAGCCCGGGTGTACAAGGGCAGCGGAAACCCAGGCGGTGGCCGCTCGTACCAAGGCCTTGACGTCTCCTGCCGCGCGACCTCGTTGCGGCGGCCGGGAACCGGCCGCTTCTTCGGCGGGAGTGGGTCGGGACCCTCTCGGGGGGCCTTCCCTTTCTCTTCCACTGAGAACCGGTGGATCGGTGCCATTGGCATGAAGAATGAGGAGGGGCGAGGAAGAAGGAGTGAAGCAGAAAGAGATGGACTGCGGGGGCTCTCGCCCGTCCGTACTTATAGTCCGGAGGAGGCCAACCGTCGGCCTCCACGATCCCAGGTAATCATGACTCATTTCTGCATGCAGGGACTTGTCAAGTCAGGCAGTTGCCGAGGCAGCGTGGGGAAGCGAAGACGCCCATGTCCAATCAACCGCCACGCCCAAGGCCGCAGGCTGATGGGGCCCGCGGCGCTCCGCACTTGCCCTTTCGCTTCTCTGCTAAGCCAAGTCCGAGCGCGCCTTGGGCCCGGGGGTCCCCAGACTTGCCTGTCTACGGCCTGCAGCGTGGCTCAAGTGGTGGCCTAGTACGGCCCATCTTCATCAACGCAAACTCAAGACCCTCGCGAGGGGCCAAGCCTCGCGGGTCGGACGGCGCAAGGCTTCCTCAGGAGCGGCCTCACCAGGCAGGCTCACGAGGAGGCGGAGAGATCAAGGCAAGGGTACCTCGAGAGGTGCTCATGACACAAGCCATGATGATCAAGACCAGGTGGGTGCCGGCCTGCGCAGTGTCCTTGTTTCCTCTTTGGTGCAAAGGGGGCAAGCACAGGCGTGGAGTACCAAGGCATCAGGCTAAGGTTACCATTTCGGAGCAACGAGACCAAGACCAGCAGAGCGGTAGGATGGAGGTCACCGTGGAGCCCAAGGCAGCGTCATCGCCAGTGCTTTTGGCAGCCGAAGACCAACTATAGTTAGGATAACTTGTACTAGATGTTCCCCTTCAAAATGGCTGTTGTTGGCGCCCTTCCCGCTCAATATTTGGGAAGAGGACTCGGGCCTCTATATATAGGGATACCCACCACAGTAGAAGGCATCGAGAATCTCATCTAGGGCCAAGAGAGGATTGAATCCTTCTCAAGCAAACCACCACCGCAAGAACACCTCTCGCGAGGCTGTTCATCCTCAGCCCCCAGAGGCAATCCACCACACCACACACTGGAGTAGGGTATTACACCACAATGGTGGCCCGAACCAGTATAAACCTTGTGTCCCTTGAGTTGTTCATCGTTTAGCTTAGGTTCTCGCGAAGCGATCGGACGTGGATTGGTAGGGGTAAGATCTTCACGCACACCCCAGAGTTTGAACCTTAAGGGTCTGCCGGAATCCAACATCCGACAACTTCAAGGTCCAAGACTCTACATTTTCTATTTTAGTGATCCAAGATCACTTTGAGTCTATAGGAAAGCCAATACTATTAAAAGGGGATGAGGTGTTACTTAATGGCTTGCTTGCTCAAAATGCTTAGTGATATGCTCCAAAGCCCTCAGCCACTTTCTCATATCCACATATGTCCCAAACCAAAAGTCAAACTCGGCCCCACCGATTTGATCCATCCGGAGCCACCGAGTTCATTTGACATAGCCACTGCCAGAAACCCTAGTTCTTTTTGGTCTCACCGATAGGGATCTCGGTCTCACCGAGATGGGGTTGCAAACTCTCTGTTTCTCTTAGTAACGTTTCGGTCTAACCAAGATGAGCGATCGGTCCCACCGAGTCTGCAATGCAAACTCTCTATTTCCTTTTCGTAATGCTTCGGTCCCACCAGGACGAGCGAATTGGCCCCAGCGAGTTTGCCTGACCAACTCTCTGGTTAGCTTATTGCCTAAGTCAGTCCAACCAAGTTTGAGTAATCGGTCCAACCAAGATTACGTTATGCCCTAACCCTAATGATATCGGTCCCACCGAGATGACATGTCGGTCCCACCGAAATTGCCTAACAGTCACATATGTACTGAATCGGTCCGACCGAGTTTTCTGATTCGGTCCCACCAAGTTTGGTATAATGTGTGTAATGGTTAGATTTTGTGTGGAGGCTATATATACCCCTCCACCCTCTCATTCGTGAGGGAAGCCATCAGATCGTGCCTACACTTCCATTACCCATTTTTTGAGAGAGAGCCACCTACTCATGTGTTGAGACGAAGATATTCCAATACAACCATATGAATCTTTATCTCTAGCCTTCCCCGGCTTTCCACTCAAATCATCTTTCCACCAAATCCAATCCTATGAGAGTGAGTTGAGTGTTGGGGAGACTATCATTTGAAGCACAAGAGCAAGGAGTTCATCATCAACACACCATCTATTACCTTTTGGAGAGTGGTGTCTCCTATATTGGTTAGGTGTCACTTGGGAGCCTCCAACAAGTTTTGTGGAGTGAACCAAGGAGTTTGTAAGGGCAAGTAGATCGCCTACTTCGTGAAGATCTACCCTAGTGAGGCAAGTCCTTCGTGGGCGATGGCCATGGTGGGATAGACAAGGTTGCTTCTTTGTGGACCCTTCGTGGGTGGAGCCCTCCATGGACTCGTGCAGTCGTTACCCTTCGTTGGTTGAAGTCTCCATCAATGTGGATGTACGATAGCACCACCTATCGAAACCACGACAAAAACATCTGTGTCTCCTATTGCATTTGCACTCTCCAAACCCTTCCCTTACATTCTTGCAAGTTGCATGCTTTACTTTCCGCTGCTCATATACTCTTTGCATGCTTGCTTGCATTGTGTTAAGATTGCTTGACTTGTGTTAAGTTGTTAAAATCTGCCAGGAACTAAAATTGGGAAAAGGTTAAGTTTTTATTTGGTCAAGTAGTCTAATCACCCACTCTAGACATACTTTCGATCCTACAATTGGTATCAAAGCTTTCGTCTCCATTTGCCTTGATTCCACAGCTTTTGGTGATCATAGCCTTGGTTTCACAACCTAGGAGAGTATGGCGTCTAGCGAGGGAAATTACCACTGTAGAGGTCCTTACTTTGATGGTACTAATTTTGCTAGTTGGAAGCATAAGATGAAAATGCATATTCTTGGACATAACCCCGCCGTTTGGGCTATTGTGTGTATTGGCTTGCAAGGTGAATTCTTCGATGGGAGAGAACCGAACCATGAAGCTACCGCGGAAGAGTTGAAGATGCTGCAATACAATGCTCAAGCTTGTGATATCCTCTTCAACGGATTGTCCCTCGAAGAATTCAACAAAATCAGCCACCTTGAGAATGCAAAGGAAATTTGGGATACTTTGATTGATATGCATGAAGGTACCGACTCCGTCAAGGAATCCAAATTGGATGTGCTTCAAAGTCAACTTGACAAGTTCAAAATGAAGGATGGTGAAGGTGTCGCTGAAATGTACTCTAGGCTTGCTCTCATTACAAATGAGATTGCCGGCTTAGGAAGTGAAGAGATGACCGACAAATTCATCATCAAGAAGATCCTAAGAGCCTTGGATGGAAAATATGATACCGTGTGCACATTGATCCAAATGATGCCCAATTACAAATATCTCAAGCCAACCGAAGTCATTGGAAGAATTGTTGCTCATGAGATGTCACTCAAGGATAAGGAAGAGCTTCACAACAAGTCAAGTGGTGCTTACAAAGCCTCATGTGATGCTCCTACATCATCAAGTGAGAAACAAACCTTCAATGAGGAATTGATCTTAATGGTGAAAAACTTCAACAAGTTCTACAAGAGTAGAAGCAAGGAAAGGAGTTCCAAGTCAAGGTCCTACAATGACAAAAGATCTTCGAGTCATGAACGTAATTGCTACAATTGTGGAAGACCCGGACACTATTCCAATGAGTGTACGGCTGCTTACAATAGGAGAGAAGATTCACCCAAAAGAAGAAGTAGAAGAGAAGAATCACCACCAAGAGAGAGGAGGAGTAGAGATGATCATCGTGAACGAAGAACCTCCCGGAGAAGCAAGGATTCGGAAAGGAAGGACAAGTCATCAAAGAGCTACACAAAGCGAAGACATCAAGCTCATGTTGGTGAATGGGTATCCGGCTCTGACTCCGACAATCACTCCGAGAGAAGCTATCACTCCGACTCCAAATATACTCAAGATGAACACTACAAAAAAAAGACACATCCGTGACATTTTGGGCCGAACGAAGTTTTTTTCTGTCATACATATGACACTTCTATGACGATAATTGTGACAAAACCCGGTATCATCATAGATGTGGTGGGCTCCTACTTCTATGACAAAAAATCATGACAAAAAATGGGCTTTTCGTCCTGGGCGGGCCGGAGACGCAGCTGCATGACATTCTTTGGGCCGTCCATGACGGAAAAAACCATGGTAGAAGCGAGGGGGAGGAAAATTTCGAGGAGTTGCCGGTTACGGTGGGAGGTCGGGGGCGGAGCGATGCGCGTTTCTCTCATACATACGCGCGTGTGTGCGAGGTGTTGGCTCTAACTAAAGCCGAGCGAGGCGTTGGGCTCTAACTGAACCTGAGCGATTGCACTGCAGGCTACACATTACTGAACCCGAGCGATCGATTGATGGCTGTTAACTGAACCCGATGGAGCGATTCCTTCACTACTGCTGCTAACTGAAGCCGATCGATGCTGCCTCTGGGATGAACAGTGAGCATTGCAGGGGGGTGGATGAACAGTGAGCGGTGGCGTTGTCTCTGGATGAACAGGAACCCATGGTGTGGAGGGCTGGATGAACAGTAGACGGTGGAGGGGTGGCCGTGGAGGGGTGGTTGAACAGGACCCCATGGTGTGGAGGGATGGATGAACAGTAGACGGTGGAGGGGTGCCCGTGGAGGGGCAGTTGAACAGTAGCAGGTGGAGTAGCGCGCAGTGGAGGCTGGATGAACAGGAGCCCGTGGAGGCTGGAGGAGATCGACGGTGGAGATGAACACTATCCCGTGGAGTCCCGTTTTGCGGTACACCACACCCCTCCCCCCCTGTTTCGACCGTAGCGCTCCAACACAAGTCCGTTTCGTCCGTTTTGTGGTACGCCACAACCCTCCCGATGAACAGGACCCCCGTTTCGATCGTAGGAGGTCTGTTTCGTCTGTTTTGCGGTACGCCACACCCCTCCCGATCAACAGGACCCCCGTTTCGACCGCAGGAGGTCCATTTCCTCTGTTTTGCGGTACGCCAGGCCCCTCCCGATCAACAGGACCCCGTTTCGAACATGGATGGTCGAACACAAGGCCGTTTCCTCCGTTGTGCGGTACGCCAGGCCTCATTTCCATCGCCTGTTCCGTCCAAGCCCTCCCGATGAACATGACCACGCATTCCGTTCCGACCTAGCCAGTTGGCTCCCCATGAACACGACGATGACGCTGTTTCTCTGTTCCGACCCAGCCATGTACGTATGCGCGAGTAGGCGTTAGAGACCCTGCCCGTATGTACATACGTGGCCGTATTTTCTTTTTCGCACCCTCGCCGTTGTACGTACGTGTACATGCTATGTGCGCGCCTCTACTACGACACGTGCGCGCCTCTACATCTACGACACGTGCGCGCCTCTACATCGACCAGTATGTACGTACACGTTCGCGGCCAGAATGACAACGCTACGTACGCTTCGACCAGGTGGGTCCCTACTGTCAGACACTTCCTTGCGTGCGAAGATGTAGCTGGTGGGTCCCAACAGTCAGGGGTGCAAATCGTTTTTTTTTTGCCCGGACGCACTTCCTTGCGTGCGAAGGTGTAGCTGGTGGGTTCCGGCAGTCAGGGGGGAAATGTTTTTTACGTGAAATATGGTGGCCCGTCCGGTGGGTCCCCGCTGTCAAGTGGAGGAATAATTATTTTGCGCATAATAAGGAGGCACTTCCTTGCTGCGGCCGTGGACCCAGCTATCAGCCTCTCCACGTACAGTCCACGTCTGATGGAAGCCGCTCCTTGACCACATTGACCACGCCGCACCGAGAGCACCAGGGCGGTGGACGATGGCGAGGCCTAGGAAGGGGAAGACGCGGAGCCGGGGAAGACGCGGCAGTGGATGCCCACGCGTAGAGGAGTATGAGGGTTCACTGGTTCGCTACGGTGTGAGGTTGCCGTCGCCCCAGAATAACAAGGGGTGTGGGTGAGTAGAGGGATGGCCTGGCCAGCGGTGGGAGTAGTAGGGGCAGTGAGGCCTCCGCCGCATCGCAGCCGGCCACGGGAGGCAGGAGCACGAGGCACGACCGGCATTGGTTTGGGCAGCTGGAGCAAGAAGACCAGAGGTTGAAGAAGCACTACGGCCGTTGGATGGACATCGTACGGTCACTGGAGCTAGAATCGTGCATATTGACTAAGTTGACAAAGCCCTCCGTCCCCGTCAACTTAGTAGGCCCACAAGTCAGTCTGCCACTATACTGGGTCCCAGCTAACAGGGGGAGTATTCATTTTTTTGTGCATAATAAGGAGGCACTTCCTTGCGTGCGAAGATATAGCTGGAGGGTCCGAGCTGTCAGCAGCGGTAACGTTTTTTTCGCAAAATATTGAGGCCCTTTCGGTGGGTCCCTGATGTCAGGTGGAGGAATCATTATTTTGCGCGTAATAAGGAGGCATTTCCTTGCGTGCGGTCGTGGACCCAGCTGTCGGCCTCTCCACGTACCGTCCACTTCAGATGCATGTCGGTCGTTGACCACGTTGACCAGGCCGCGCCGAGAGCACCAGGGCGGTGGACGACGGCGAGGCCTAGGAAGTGAACGACACGGATGCAGGGAAGACTCAGCAGTTGTTTCCCACGCGGAGGGGAGTACGACTGAACGAGGGTTTACTGGTTCGTCTGCCGTCGTCGGAGAATAACAGCAGGTGTGGGTGAGTAGAGGGATGGCTAGGCCAGCGGTGGGAGTATGGTGGGGCGGTGAGGCCTGCGCGGCAACACAACCGGTCGCGGGGAGGACGGAGCAGGCAGTTCCGCCGGCGCTTGTTTGAGCGGCTGGAGCAGGAAGAGCAGAGATTGAAGAAGCACGACGGCCGTTAGATGGCCATCCAACAGTCACTGCTTGTGCATCAACCTTTTTTTTAGGAAAGCCTCAAATCTGTGGAAAACAGCATACAGCCCATCTGCCATTATTTCTAATAATTTACAGCCCATTTGCTAATTCTTAAGGTTTTGTTTGGAGCCCATATTCTTTTTGTTAGCATTACAGCCCATATTGTGGCCACGGTTAAAAAATTATATGAAATTTTGCATATTTCGGTGCGGTCCGAACTGTTTTTAATCTCGAAATTTCGACTCACATTCAAACTGAATTTAAAACTAAATGTATATCAATATAAAATCCAACAAATTCTCCACGCATAAAAATTAATGTAATTTAAAATCTCGAAATGAAAAAAAGATATTTGAAACTAATTGCCGCTTTGATGTGTTTTAAAAATGTACAGCCCATTTCTCATTACTGATGGGCCATTTTCTCGGCCAGCCGAATGAAAGGTCTCCTCGTCTTGAAAGATTTGCAGCCCAACAGGACTGACAAAGCGACTTACTTGGCAAATCACAAAAAAACTTGGATGTGGCCGTGGACCCAGCTGTCAGCCTCTCCACGTATAGTACTCTTCCGATGGAAGTCGTTCCTTGACCACGTTGACCACGCCGCGCAGAGAGCACCACGGCGGTGGACGACGGCGAGGCCTAGGAAGGGGACAATGCGGAGCCGGGGAAGACGCGGCAGTGGAAGCCCGCGCGGAGAGGAGTACGAGGGTTCACTGGTTCGGCTGCGGTGTGAGGCTGCCGTCGCCGCAGGGCCTGGCCAGTGGTGGGAATAGTAGGGGGCGGTGAGTCCTCCGCGGCAGCACAGCCGGCCACGGGAGGCAGGAGCATGAGGCACGACCGGCGCTGGTTTGGGCGGCTGGAGCAAGAAGACCAGAGGTTGAAGAAGCACTAGGGCCGTTGGATGGACATCATACAGTCACTGGAGCTAGAATCGTTCATATTGACTAAGTTGACAAAGCCCTTCGTCCCCGTCAACTTAGTAGGCCCACAAGTCAGCCTACCACCAAGGTGGGTTCCAGCTAGCAGGGCGAGTATTCATTTTTTTGTGCGTAATAAGGAGGCACTTCCGATGGGTCCGAGCTGACAGCGGGGGGTCGTTTTTTTGTGAAATACAGTGGCCCGTCAGGTGGGTCCCACCAGTCAGGGGGCAAATGTTTTTTCGCAAAATACGGTGGCCCGTCCAGTGGGTCCCTGCTGTTAGTTAGAGGAATCATTATTTTCCGCGTAATAAGGAGGCACTTACTTGCTGCGGCCGTGGACCCAGCTGAGACTCTCCACGTACAGTATACTTCTGATGGAAGTCGTTCCTTGACCACGTTGACCTCGCCGCGTTCCATTGCATGCATGCGTCCATGGGCATGGTGCGTCCCCACTGTCAGCCTCTCACGTACAGTCATCTTCCGATGACTCTCGGTTGTTGACCACATTGACCACACCGTGCCGAGCGCACCCAGACTAGAACGACCCGGAGATGGGGAAGACGGGGCAGTGGAGTCGCAGATGGAGAGGAGTGGGAAACTTCACTGGTTCGGGTGCGCGACAGCACAGCCGCGGTGCCGCCCACGGGAGACAGGAGCAAGAACAGAGGTTGAAGAAGGAGCACGGCTGTTGGATTAACATCCAACGGTCCAGCTGCTAGAATCATTTGTTGATTAAGTTGACAAAGCCGTGTGTACACGTCCGCTTAGCAGGCCCACAAGTCAGTCACCAAATCTGACGGGTCCCAGCTGTCAACGGGATGAATAATTTTTTTTGCAAAACAAGGAGGCACTTCCTTCCATGCGAAGATACAGCCGGCGGGTCCCAACTGTCAGGTGGAGGAAACATTTTTTTCAGCTTAATAAGGAGGAACTTTCCTTGCGTGCGACCATGGACCTCGTGGGTCCCAGCCGTCAGGCTCTTCACGTACAATCCTCTTCCGATGACTCTCGTTTGTTGACCACACCGCACCAAACACAGCGAGGTGGTGGACGAGGGCGAGGCCCTGAACGGGAATGACTCGGAGATGGGAAAACGCGGCAGTGGAGTCGCAGATTGAGATGAGGAGAAGGGTTATAACTGGTTCTGTTGCAATTCATATCAAACTCAGGTTCACAGGACACGTTCATATTCATAGCCAACATTCACTATCAACAACTCAAAAGATTCATATATACACAAGCTCAGCATATCTATGCATCCAAATGATTGATAGATCACACGACAATATTCATACATAATTCACAAAAAGATTCAGATATACACATGTTCAGTATGTTTATGCATCCAAATGATTGAGATCACAGCCAATATGATCCATGGACGAACTTTAATTACCTAGGGTACATACTGGTAAATGATGTTCAATCAGAGGTACTTCTTGCTAAAATTAGTTCTTGTACGAGTAAACTTTCGAGTACATAAGAGGCAGCACAGACAATCTGAACTTTGCTTGTAGGTTTATCCTCAAATAGTGGCCTCGTGCCGACGGAGGTTTGAGCAACTTGGCCACTACTTTCATCCAACTAATTTACTGGCTCATCTTGGTCCTGTATCTCGCCAAAATTCTACATTGCAGACGAGAAAGGAGGCGGTTGAGAAAATGAACCACCCAAATTTTTTGTGCAGTTCAACTAAAATGGAGCATCCTTGGCGTGCAGACTGATTAAGTCCCAGATGAATATACGCGTCAACCAACTTGTCTGGAATCTTTAGACTCCATGCCATATAGTTCGCTACCAAATGTGCCGATAACCAAAAGGCACAAGTTGGGACCAAAGACTGGACTGCGTTTTTCTGGGCTATGCACCAAGCAATATTTTTGGCGTTCACTCTCCTAATACTTGGAGTTTGACGATTGGTTGACGTCGGTTGATACTCGAATGAATATAGGCACTTCTTGTCAACATTGATGCTTGTCTGAGTGAACTTTGGAGTACATAGCAGTAGCATAAGTACCTGTCCATCTGATCATTTTGTGCAGTTCTATTGAAATCACCCGATGTAATGATTTGCCTGCAGTTCAGGCTCCAAATTACTCCTTTATGAAATCGGCAAACAGTAGCACAATACCAAATTACCAAAACATATGACAGGCACAATAATCAGGATAAAGACCAGTACCAACCTGTGTGAGGTAGCATATCAATTACTATTTCCTTTGACTGGAAGCCGAGATAAGCCAAGCGACTGACAGCAAAGGAAGAAACCAAGCGGAGATTAGCGACTGACAGGAAAGGACGGAAGTTGTCGAGGTAATGAAGCACCCAAAGTTTTTGTGCAGTTCCACCAAAATCGAGCATCCCTTTTGGCACATATATTGAGAGAGTGAGATTATTGTATGTCGGTGTACTAGAGTAGGGGTACCCTAGTATCCCGAACTTGTGCACGGGCAGTTGCAGCACACCGCGGCAAGGCTTGCCGGGCGACCGCCAAGGTCCTCCGTGGTTCCTTTGGAGCCATTCAGGAACAAAGTATTTAAGCCAAGGAGACAAGGCCCTGGCAAGAGGACCTTGCCGGGAAGGCCAACCAAGGCATTTCAAGGAACTTGCCGCGACGCGCCGCGCGTCCCGGCAAGGCCCGGTGAGCGACAAGCTTTCGGACGTGACAAGACAACGACCGCGGCAAGGCGCTTGCCGCGGCAAGCTACCATTCTGTACCCGCGCTCCAGCCCATCCACCAACGTGTCGCCCTGGGGCCTTTCCAGATGCGCGTGGCAGGAGGCTGTGCAGCCAGCGGTACAAGGTGGCGAGCGACGCTGACAAGATTGCCATCGTGGAAAGCGGTGGCGTCCCTGACGGTCCTTTTTGCACTATTTGGGCGATGCAGATGGGCATTTAATGCCTTTGTCCCCTGCCGTCAGGGTTAGGTAGGATACACTTTACATGTAGTTGTACCTACCGCAATTCCTTTTCCATTTTTGCCCTTGTCTACGTTGCCACCTGTCGGTGACCCCTTGAGCATATAAAAGGAGGCCCATGCGCAACGTAGAGGGGGGTTGGAGGCCAGAAAAACACTCACGCTCAGTCTCGTTAGCAGCTCGTGTGTACTGTAGCACTCAGCGCTCCCGAGCAAGAACTCAATACAATCAGACAAGCAGCAGTAGGAGTATTATCTCTCCGGAGAGCTCCGAAGTTGGGTAAACTGCTCGTGTGCTTCGCCTCGATCCGCTCTTCGTGCGATCTCCACCCCCCGCCGAACCGAAAGGGGCTCGGTCTGCCGGTACCATAGGTGTTCGTGGATCAGCTTCCCCGACATCTTTGGCGCGTCAGGTAGGGGGCGTCGAGGTTGTGTGAACCTGATCCGGCGTTCACACGAGCTAGATCTTCATCTTCTTCATCGACATGCCACCGAAGAAGAAGGCTTCGGCGGCAGCTGTTCCGTCCACGTCAATCTCACCACCACCGGGGCAAGCGGGTGGTGGGGTAGACGCCGGCGAAAGAACGGACGTCGACGAGGGAGCCCACGGTGCTGCCAGGTCCAAGGACAAGGCTGCGCAGACCTCGGCGTTCGTACATGCACCGCGCCCATCTCAGGAGGCGCAGGACCGACAATGTCATGGTATTCGCAGTACCATACGTTTGTTGGACCAAGATCGAGCTGGTGGGTCTCGGGGCGCTCAAGACCAGCATGCACGCCAACGTGCTGGCACGAGCGAGGCACGGTCGCCTGGACGGGATACTGCTCCTTCTAACATAGTTAGAAGTCCGAGCATATCCCGCTCCTCGCACCGTTCGCCACTGCCACCCACCACTCCAGCAGAAGCTTTGGCGCGAGCTCAACTGCTCCTGGATTACCCTCCAACGGAGGACAAGATCGACGGATGGAGGGCCACCATTCAGAGTCTCATCGGCTTCGCCAACGGCGACACTCCGCGGCAGCCGAGTACATCGCTGCCGCGGCAGGACCGCCAGGCACAAGCCGATGGCGACGGAACCTGTGGAGGGGCAACCACCATGCACTCTCCACCCCGAAGGCCAAGATCGCCGACTCGCCGGATCCACCTCGATAGCGACTCCACCGCATCATCAGATCCACGAGCTCGTCGCGATCAGCACCAAGTTCTTCACGAACGACAGCAAGAAGACGCTCGCACTCGCATCGAGCGCCGGAGAGAAACGCGGCGTCAATCAAACCAGCGCACTGGGCCCTCTGTCGACATGCATGCGCCAGGGGACCAGGCGACTTGCCGTACACGGTAGGTTGCCCTGCGTTCACTCGTGAGCTGCGGCAAGTCAGTGGCCCAGCACGAAGAATTTCAAGCCAGATGTACCAGAGAAGTATGACGGCAAGTCGCATCCGTCGGAGTTCCTCAGCATCTACACCATCGCGGTGCAAGCTGCCGGGGGGCGGGACGACAAGATCCTGGCCAACTACTTCCCACTGGTGCTCAAGCCCAATGTCAGATCCTGGCTCATGCACTTGCTGGACAACTCCATATCCTCCTGGGCAGACCTATGCCATCAGTTTGTCGGCGCCTTTACAGGCGGCCACAAGCCTCATGGCCAAGAGAGCGACCTTCATCTGCTCGCCCAGAAAGAAGGAGAGCCCCTGCGCAAGTACATTCAAAGATTCAGCCGTGTACAGCACAACATCCCAGATGTCCACCCTGCCGCGGTAATCAGCGCGTTCCATCAGAACATGCGAAACCGCAGGATGTGGGAGGAGATGGCGATGTGCAAGATCAGAGACGTCAGTGAGCTATATGCCCTGGCCGACAAGTGTGCACGTGCTGAGGAAGGGAGGGAACTCCTCGGAGAGAATACAGGAGCAGGAGGATCTGATAGTGAGGAGACTGCCCCGGCAAAGAGAAACCGGCGGCTGAATAACAGGAAGAAGAAAACCATCCAACACTCGCCAAATTCATGGCAGCCTCTCACTATGCATACAACATGCTAAAGATGCCAGGCCCGATAAGTGTCATCTCTGTCCCTGGCGACAAGAAGGATGCTCTTATCTGCGCCGACAAGATCTACCGGGAAGCAGCAGCCGCAACAGATCGCAAGTCACTTGCCGTTGAAGCTCCCGGGGCGAAGAAGAAGACCAAGTCCGGCAAGAGTTCTGATGCCCACTCCGGCAAGCGCACCTCTTCGGAGTGCTGCGCTACCATCGAGGACGCACCATCGAGCTCCACCGGCAAGTATAAGAAGACAATGGCAGCTCCACCAGAGACCAACAAAGTGTCCGCCAAGGAGGATGGCACTGGTGGTACCTTCACCATCAGTGCCACTCTCGACCCTAAATAGGAAAGCGCGCTTGTTGCTTTCCTGCGGGCGAACGTCGACGTGTTTGCATGGCAACCGTCTGACATCCCCGGTGTTCCCAGGAAAGTAATCGAGCACCATCTTGCCGTCTGTCCTCATGCGCGGCCCGTCAAGCAGAAAGTCAGTAAACAGGCAGTGGAGCGCCAAGAATTCATCACAGAAAAATCAAGAAATTGGAAGCAGCAGGCCTCGTCAGAGGAGTGCTCCATCCTACGTGGTTGGCCAACCCTGTAGTTGTGCGCAAGGCAAACGGGAAATGGAGGCTTTGTATCGACTTTACCGATGTCAACAAAGCTTGTCCCAAAGACCCATTTCCCTTGCCGCGCATCGACCAAATTGTTGACTCCACGGCCGGATGTGACTTGCTTTCATTTCTTGATGCATACTCAGGATACCATCAGATCTTCATGGCAGAATAGGATGAGGAGAAGACCGCATTCATCACCCCATGTGGCACATACTGTTTCGTACGGATGCCTTTCGGTTTAAAGAATGCTGGTTCAACATTTGCAAGGGTAGTCCACGACGCTTTTAAGCCGCAAATACACAGAAATGTGGAAGCCTACATGGATGACATAGTGGTCAAGAGCAAGGACAAGTCAACTCTGATTCAAGACTTAGACGAAACCTTTACAAATCTGCGCAAGATCAACCTCAAGCTTAACCCCGAGAAGTGTGTGTTTGGAGACCCCTCCGGCAAGCTTCTCTGGTTCTTCGTGTCTCAACGGGGAAATGAAGCCAATCCCGACAAGATCAAGGCCATTGAGCAGATTGAAGCACCAAAGCGCGTCAAGGATGTACGAAGACTTGCCGGTTGCGTAGCTGCTCTCAGCAGGTTTATCTCTAGGTCTGCTGAGCGCGCCCTGCCATTTTTCAAAATATTGAAAAAGGCAGGTCCAATGAAATGGACTCCGGAAGCGGAGGCTGCGCTGCAGGACTTGAAGAGATACCTGTCCTCCACTCCAACACTTGTCGCACCTAAGCCACAAGAGAAGTTGTTGCTATATATAGCGGCAACCAATCAAGTGGTTAGTGCTGCGTTAGTAGCAGAGAGGGAGGCGGATGATGAGCCAGCAACCACGGCAGATGCATCCAGCGACAAGCAAGGGACTTCACCGGCAAGCTCTGGTCCCGACAAGGATGGATCTACGCAGGCGTGTGAGGAGATGCAGAAGAGAATGGTGCAGCGCCCAATTTACTTTGTCAGTTCCCTTCTGTAGGGGGCTAGGTCAAGGTACTCTAGTGTGCAGAAATTGCTTTTCGGCCTTCTCATGGCCTCGAGAAAGCTGCGCCATTACTTCCAAGCACATGAGATCACAGTCATCACTCGTTTTCCGCTAAAGAGGATACTGCAAAATCCAGAAGCAACAGGCAGGATTGTCGAGTGGGCACTGGAACTGTCAAGCTTTGGCCTCAAGTTTGAAAGCACTTCAACTATCCAAAGCAGAGCATTGGCAGAGTTCATAGCAGAGTGGACGCCAACACAAGATGAAGAAATTCCAGAAACGAGCATCCCCGTCAAGGAAGCAAGCAAAGAGTGGCTGATGTACTTTGATGGTGCCTTCTCGCTGCAAGCCGCCGGTGCGGGCGTGCTACTTGTTGCACCCACCGGAGAGCACCTCAAGTACGTAGTCCAGATGCACTTTCCCAAGGAGCAAGCAACGAACAATACTGCAGAGTATGAAGGTTTGCTTGCCGGTCTCAGGATCGCAGCAGACCTTGGGATCAAAAAGCTCATTGTCAGGGGTGACTCACAGCTTGTTGTCCGCCAAGTGAAAAAGAATTATCAGAGTCCGTTGATGGAAGCTTACGTTGATGAAGTGAGGAAGCTAGAAGAGCACTTTGACGGCCTGCAGATGGAACATGTTCCAAGAGCTCAGAACGACATTGCCGATGGCCTGTCAAAGTGCGCCGCATGAAGTTACCTGTGGAACCAGGGATCTTTGTGCTCAAGCTGACTCAACCGTTTGTAACGCCATCAACTGGACAGAGCAAGAAGAGGAAGTTGATTTCTGGTGACTATTTTCCGGCAGAGCTCCCCGAAGCCGCCGCTAAGAAGGTCCTCAAAATCAACACCAAGGGTGCTGAGGAGCAGTCTGCTCCGGCAGGCCATAGGGTCTGTTCCGTTGAAGCAGACGCTCCCGACAAGTTTTGCTCCGGCAAGCTTGCCGGGGAACATCAAGCTCCGGCTGAGCCGCAGGTTCTCGCCGTAGAAGCGGGTGCTCCCGCAGCAGCAGATGTGCCTTTAGTCCTTGTTGTCGAGCCGCAAGCTCCAGCATGGGCACAGCAGATTGTCCGTTTCCTTCAGACAGGAGTACTTCCCGAAGAACAAGAAGAAGCGGAAAAAGTAGCCCGACAGTCAAGTATGTACCAGTTTGTCGACAACACACTGTACAGAAGAAGACTCAATGGTGTGAAATTGAAGTGTATTCATCGGGAAGATGGACAAAAGCTGTTGGCAGAGATACATGGAGGCATATGTGGTCACCACATTGGCGCGAGAGCATTTGCCGGCAAAGCGTTCCGGCAAGGTTTCTTTTGGCTGACAGCCCTCCAGGATGCAACTGCACAAGTAACCAAGTGTGAAGCGTGCCAGTTCCATTCCAAGCAGATACACCAGCCAGCTCAAGCTCTCCAGACGATCCCTTTATCCTGGCCATTTTCGGTCTGGGGCTCGACATCCTCGGCCCCTTTCCCCGAGCTATCGAGGGCTTTGAGTACTTGTACGTTGCAATCGACAAGTTCACAAAGTGGCCGGAAGTGGAACCAGTGAGGAAGGTGACAGCACAGTCAGCAGTCAAGTTCTTCAGGTTGATTGTTTGCCGTTTCGGGATCCCTAACAGGATCATCACCGACAACGGCACACAATTCACGAGCCGCACCTTCACGCAGTACGCCCAAGATCTTGGCGCCAAGGTCTGCTTCGCTTCTGTTGCTCATCCGAGAAGCAACGGTCAAGCGGAGAGGGCAAATGCTGAAGTGCTGCGCGGGCTCAAGACCAGGACTTTCGACAGGCTGCGCAAGTGCGGAAGGAACTGGATTGAGGAGCTGTCGGTGGTTCTTTGGTCGCTCAGGACGACGCCAAATCGAGCCACTGGCCAGACACCTTTCGCTCTAGTCTATGGAGCAGAGGCAGTTCTCCCCACGGAACTCGTATACGGGTCACCTCGAGTGCTCGCTTATGATGAGCTTGAGCAAGAGCAGTTGCGACAAGATGACGCGCTGCTCCTTGAGGAGGACCGTCTTCAGGCTGTTGTACGAGCTGCTCGATACCAGTAAGCTTTGCGCCGCTACCATAGCCACAAAGTTAATGCCAGAAGTTTCAAGGAAGGCGACCTTGTTCTTCGGCACGTTTAGTCCGCCAAGAATTCCAACAAGTTGACGCCGAAGTGGGAAGGCCCTTACCGGGTGAAATGAGTCACTAGGCCTAGCGCTATCCGCCTTGAGACCGAAAATGTCATTCCGGTGAGCAACTCCTGGAACATTGATCATCTTCGTAAGTTTTACCCGTAGGGCGCGGTTGCTGGAACCTGTTCCGGCAACCACCTTTTGTACAAGTCTTGCCGATGTTGCATGTAATCCTTTGTACAAAGCCGGGCGCAGACCCCGTGCATAAGTAAAGCTCGTGTGCTTCACACATCTTGTCAATTTCATGCTTTATACTATTTTTTGGCATGCGTTATCTGACACATTGTGCAGCACCTACCCCCGGTAAGCAATAACGAGCCGTAAGGCTCCATGTCTTTATTTTCTCTTCTTTCTTTTTCTCAAAAAGGAAAGGAAGGTTCCCTCACCCACAAGTTTGCCGGGGGGAAAGGAGAAGATAATGGTGTGGACCAGGCATCGTTCAAGGAAGTTTCGCCTTACCGGAAAGCAAACAACAGAAAAGCTAAGTTGCCAAAGTTTGAGCAATCGGTTTTAATTTTTAAGTTATCTTCCTCGAACAACCGTGCTTTGTATGGAAAACCTGTGCGCGGAGGAACCAACTCGTAGCTAGTTGCACCCTTACTTTGTTTCGAGTCCGCTCAACAACTTAAGTGAGCTGCGACTAGTTGTGACAAGGTTTCTTGTCGGAAGCGGCACCGCCAGCAGGCTGCTGATGTCCCGCACTCAGCGCTCGCGGCTAAGGTGCCTGCGCCGACAAGTTCCCTAAAAGCGTAGGGCAAAAACATACAAAGGAAGGAATCAAGTAAAGGAAATAACACAGCAATCTTTACCCAAAATAGAGTTATATTACAAGATAGCTTGTCGCGGCTCTAACAGATTGTTCTCATGACATGACCAACAGCGACAAGAAAAAGAGAAAACGGGCGGCCTAATCTACGCGATCGCCCTCAACCCTCATGATCTTGCTCACCTTGTCCACAATGGGTGTGACAAGGGCCTTGAGCGCTTCCAGGTCAGCATCCGGCGGCAGGGACCTGAGGATGTTGGTGAGGTTGAGGCCTGGGTTGCGGAAGGCCACCTTCACCAGCACCTTTTGAAGAACTCCCACGCAGATCTTGCGCGACTCGTCGGCCAACTGCTTTGGGATCTTCTCCCGGAGTCGCTGGAGGGCCGTTGCCACGCCTTTGAAGAACAAGCTGAGCTTGGCGCTGGGTTGGAGGTGCTCGTCGGAAGAATACCCGAGGCCCTCCATCCCCAGCTGCGCCAGCTCCCCGTCGATGGCGGCGGCAACATTCATGAGACCCTCGGTCCAGTGCTCCACAGTCTCCCTAAAAGCATCCTGGGCGGCAGCAGCACTCGCCAGCAGCGCCTCGTCGGCCTTGATCTTCTCCTTCAAGGCCGCTTCCTGCTCCCTGGCGCCGTCCACCGTCTTGGTCAAAGTGGCCAGCTTCAACTCAAGATCTGCGTTGGAGTCCTTGGCGGCGCTAAGCTCTTTGCTCCTCTCAGCGAGACGACCCTGCAGCTCGCCATGAGCGGCGGCGTCCTTCTCGCGCTCACGCTTGAGCGTGGCAAGCTCCTCGCCGCTCGCCTTGAGATCGGCCTCCAGCTGCGCCATCTTCGTCTCCAGCTCCTTCTTGGCGGCCTCGGCAGCTGTGGCAGCATCCTTTGCTTCCTTGAGAGCCCCGCCAATTGCTTGCTCGCGCGCGGCAAGCTCCTCCTCATGGCTGTCAAGGTTGACCTTGCGCTGCGCCAACTCACCTTCCTGCGCAGACAGCTTCTCGGCAGCGAGCCGCTGTTGCTCTTCAACTTCAGCCTTCGCGAGGAGGAAAGCTTTCCGCTCCTCGGCAACCTGCTCCCGCTCCTCTGCCAGGGATCGGATGGTTTCCTGCCTGAGACCCCGGAGCTCCTCAGCGCGCTTCTCAATATCCACTCCCGCCCTTGCGACAAGCGCTTCTCGGGATTCCTGCTTGGCTTGTCGGGCGCGGTACAGCGACAACAGCTTCCGAAGCAGTCGCTCCTCCTCAGGCTCATCGCTGCTGCTGCTTGGCGCATCGACCAGCGTCAGCCCAGCGGAGGCGAGCACCTCTCCATCCAAAATCTCTCCTTTGACCGGCGCCCTGGAGCTTGACGCCCAGGGGAGCTTGATGAAGATGCCGTCGGCGGCCTTCAAATAGGGGCCGGGCTGGGGCTCTTCGGAGCCTAGCGCTGCAGCAGCGGCGGAGGGATCGGCGGTCGGCGCAGCGCCTGGCGCTCCTGCGGCCTCGGGGCCGTCAGTGCGATCGCCGGATCCCTCGCCAGCTTCTGCGGCGGCAGCTTTGGCGGCCTCTCCGCCGGCAGGATCATCAGCGCCGGTTTCTCCTTCGGTGGTAGCAGCGTCGTCGGTGTTGCTGCGCGCGTTCTCCTCACCGGCGACCACGGTTTCCACCAGCTCCGTGGCAGATGGATCTGACGAACAGAGAAAGGAGAAACGTCATGCAAATATCCAAAAAGAAAGTCAGAAGAAGAAGAACCCAAGGGAAGTTTTCAAGCAAGAGGATTACCTGTGCTAGGATCTGCAGTCGTGGTCTCAACCACCGGAGGATCGCTGGTGTTGTCCCTTGCCGGAGAACTGTCCCTTGCCGAAGAATTCTCCCTTGCCGGAGAACGCTCCCTTGCCGGGGAGTCCTCCCTTGGCGGAGTAGTCGAAGCAGATGGCATTTCGGGAGCGGCTTCCGGGCACTCCTGGTGAGGATGCTCTACTTCTACACAAACCAACAGTCAGATATCAGCAAAGAAAGAGCAACCATGCGCGCCTGACAGCAAGAAGTAAACTATGTACTTACGTGGGGGCTGCGCTGGGGGCTGCTTTGGGGAAAAGTTGCCGGGTCCGGCAAGATGGTCTCGGACACGCCCTCTGCTGTCGCGGTGGGTTCGTCCTCAATGACAATCACCGGGACCTTGGCTCTCTTCGCCGCTCTCTGGGCCAGAGTCCTGAAAAGGAATGGGTTCGGAGTAAAGCAAATCAGATACAAGACAAAACAGCAAGAATTGAAGAACCACAAGTACAACAAAGAATCTTACTCTTCTTCATCCTCGTCGGAGCTGAGCGCGGAGAGATCGAAGTCTGGCTCGCCTCCGGTGTGACGAGACGGAGGAGAAGGTTCCCTTGTCCGCTTGGCAGGGGCAGTAGCGGTGGACCGGGAAGACCCCGCTCCAGTTGCCGCAGCGGCGTGAGGCGCTCCCGCGGCAACAGTGCTTGCCGCGGTAGAGCGCGTCGCGCGGCACGGCGGCTGTTGACTCGTCTGCCGCCCCGTTGCGTCCCCGGCCTTGCGGAGACGCCTTCTTGGTGGAGCTGGGGGCTCCGCTTGCGGCAAGCTGTCTGAAGGTTCGGGTCCGACAAGCTCTCCCTCGCCGGGCTCGCTCGACTCATCTTCGGGCCCGACAAGCTCTCCCTCGTCGACAAGCCCCAATAGCGCGCGGCAATGATTGGAGCACACCGCAGCAAGGCTTGCCGGGCGACCGCCAAGGTCCTCCGTGGTTCCTTTGGAGCCATTCAAGAACAAAGTATTTAAGCCAAGGAGACAAGGCCCCGGCAAGAGGAGCTTGCCGGGAAGGCCAACCAAGGCATTTCAAGGAACTTGCCGCGACGCGCCGCGCGTCCCGGCAAGGCCCGGTGAGCGACAAGCTTCCGGACGCGACAAGACAACGACCGCGGCAAGGCGCTTGCCGCGGCAAGCTACCATTCTGTACCCGTGCTCCAGCCCATCCACCAACGTGTCGCCCTGGGGCCTTTCCAGACGCGCGTGGCAGGAGGCTGTGCAGCCAGCGGTGCGAGGTGGCGAGCGACGCTGACAAGATTGCCATCGTGGCAAGCGGTGGCGTCCCTGACGGTCCTTTTTGCACTATTTGGGCGACGCAGACGGGCATTTAATGCCTTTGTCCCCTGCCGTCAGAGTTAGGTAGGATACACTATACAGGTAGTTGCACCAACCGCAATTCCTTTTCCACTTTTTCCCTTGTCTACGTTGCCACCTGTCGGAGACCCCTTTGAGCATATAAAAGGAGGCCCATGCGCAACGTAGAGGGGGGTTCGAGGCCAAAAAAACACGCACGCTCGGTCTCGTTAGCAGCTAGAGTGTACTGTAGCACTCAGCGCTCCCGAGCAAGAACTCAATACAATCAGACAAGCAGCAGTAGGAGTATTATCTCTCCAGAGAGCTCCGAAGCTGGGTAAACTGCTCGTGTGCTTCGCCTCGATCCGCTCTTCGTGCGATCTCCGCCCCCCGCCGAATCGAAAGGGGCTCGGTCTGCCGGTCCCATAGGTGTTCGTGGATCAGCTTCCCCGACATCTTTGGCGCGCCAGGTAGGGGGCGTCGAGGTTGTGTGAACCTGATCCGGCGTTCACACGAGCTAGATCTTATCTTCTTCATCGACATGCCACCGAAGAAGAAGGCTTCAGCGGTAGTTGTTCCGTCCACGTCGATCTCACCACCACTGGAGCAAGCGGGTGGTGGGGTAGACGCCGGCGAAAGAACGGACGTCGACGAGGGAGCCCACGGTGCTGCCAGGTCTAAGGACAAGGCCACACAGACCTCGGCGTCCGTACATGCACCACGCCCATCTCAGGAGGCGCAGGACCGACAACGTCATGGTATTCGCAGTACCATACGTTTGTTGGACCAAGATCGAGCAGGTGGGTCTCGGAGCGCTCAAGACCAGCATGCACGCCAACATGCTGGCACGAGCGAGGCACGGTCGCCTGGACGGGATACTGCTCCTTCTAACATAGTTAGAAGTCCGAGCATATCCCGCTCCTCGCACCGTTCGCCACTGCCACCCACCACTCCAGCAGAAGCTTTGGCGCGAGCTCAACTGCTCCTGGATTACCCTCCAATGGAGGACAAGATCGACGGATGGAGGGCCACCATTCAGAGTCTCATCGGCTTCGCCAACGGCGACACTCCGCGGCAGGAGAGTACATCGCTGCCGCGGCAGGACCGCCAGGCATGAGCCGATGGCGACGGAACCGGTGGGGGGGCAACCACCATGCACTCTCCACCCCGAAGGCCAAGATCACCGACTCGCCGGATCCACCTCGACAGCGACTCCACCGCATCATCAGATCCACGAGCTCGTCGCGATCAGCGCCAAGTTCTTCACAAACGACAGCAAGAAGACGCTCGCACTCGCATCGAGCGCTGGAGAGAAACGCGACGTCAATCAAACTAGCGCGCTGTGCCCTCTGTCGACATGCATGCGCCAGGGGAACCAGGCGACTTGCCGTACGCGGTAGGTTGTCCTGCGTTCACTCGTGAGCTGCGGCAAGTCCAGTGGCCCAGCACGAAGAATTTCAAGCCAGATGTACCAGAGAAGTATGACGGCAAGTCGCATCCGTCGGAGTTCCTCAGCATCTACACCATCGCGGTGCAAGCTGCCGGGGGGCGGGACGACAAGATCCTGGCCAACTACTTCCCGCTGGTGCTCAAGCCCAATGTCAGATCCTGGCTCATGCACTTGCCGGACAACTCCATATCCTCCTGGGCAGACCTATGCCATTAGTTTGTCGGCGCCTTTACAGGCGGCCACAAGCCTCATGGCCAAGAGAGCGACCTTCATCTGCTCTCCTAGAAAGAAGGAGAGCCCATGCGCAAGTACATTCAGAGATTCAGCCGTGTACAGCACAACATCCCAGATGTCCACCCTGCCGTGGTAATCAGTGCGTTCCATCAGAACGTGCGAAACCGCAGGATGCGGGAGGAGATGGCGATGTGCAAGATCAGAGACGTCAATGAGCTATATGCCCTGGCCGACAAGTGTGCACGTGCTGAGGAAGGGAGGAAACTCCCCGGATAGAATACAGGAGCAGGAGGATCTGATAGTGAGGAGACTGCCCCGGCAAAGAGAAACCGGCGGCGGAACAACAGGAAGAAGAAAAGCAAAGATGTGCTAGTCGTTGAGCAGTCCGGCAACGGAGGTGGCGCCAAGAAAGCCAAAGCTGGTAGCTCCGGCGTGCAGATTGCCGCGGGCACCAACTACCAGGCTATGGCGGTCGACGACAAGCAGGACGGCACCAACAAGCAGTACTGCAAGATCCACCGCACCAAGGGCCATGACCTCCAGAGCTGCAAGAAAGTCGAGCAGCTTGTCGAGCAGCAAAAGGCTGAATACGAGCGACGCGACAAGGAGAAGGCCCAGGAAGGTGCTGGAGGAGCCCACAAGAAACGCCCCGGCCGAGGAGGACGCCACGGCAAGGCCAAGCAGCGGCAAGGAGACAGACCTCCCCGCGGCCGCGACAAGGATGAAGATGACGATGACGATGAAGATATGGATGAAGACGAGACCGATGAGTAGGAGTTCCAGAAAGCCACAGAGGTCCTGTGCGTTGACGGCGATGCTTCTCTGCATACTTCACACCGCCAGCTCAAGCAGTGGGTGCGGGAAGTCAATGCGGCAGAACCACCCATCGAGTCACGCAAACCTCTGAAATGGTCCAGCACGCCTATCATCTTTGATATTGAGGACCATCCTGATCGCATAACTACGGTCGGGTGCTTGCCGATGTTGGTCTCACTAACTATCCGCAACCTCAAGGTCACTAAGATGCTAGTTGACGGCGGGGCCGGCTTGAACATGATCTCCTCCGCGGTACTCCAGAAACTTCAGATCCCTGATGGTGAGCTCGAAGAGACCGGCACATTCCAAGGAATCAATTCGGGAAGGAGCAAGCCGAAGGGAAAGATCACGTTGCCGGTGACGTGTGGCAGCGAGTTGAATTTCAGGACTGAGAGAGTCACTTTTGACGTTGCTGACTTTCCATTGCCTTACAATGGGATACTCGGCCGTCCAGCACTCGCCAAATTCATGGCAGCCTCTCACTATGCATACAACATGCTGAAGATGCCAGGCCCGATAAGTGTCATCTCTGTCCCTGGCGACAAGAAGGATGCTCTTATCTGCGCCGACAAGATCTACTGAGAAGCAACAGCCGCAACAGATCGCAAATCACTTGCCATTGAAGCTCCCGGGGCGAAGAAGAAGACCAAGTCCGGCAAGAGTTCTGATGCCCACTCCGGCAAGCGCACCTCTTCGGAGTGCTGCGCTACCGTTGAGGACGCACCATCGAGCTCCACCGACAAGTATAAGAAGACAATGGCAGCTCCACCAGAGACCAAGAAAGTGTCCGCCAAGGAGGATGGCACTGGTGGTACCTTCACCATCAGTGCCACTCTCGACCCTAAATAGGAAAGCACGCTCGTTGCTTTCCTGCGGGCAAATGTCGACGTGTTTGCATGGCAACCGTCTGACAACCACAGTGTTCCCAGGAAAGTAATCGAGCACCATCTTGCCGTCTGTCCTCATGCGCGGCCCGTCAAGCAGAAAGTCAGGAAACAGGCAGTGGAGCGCCAAGAATTCATCGCAGAAGAAATCAAGAAATTGGAAGCAGCAGGCCTCGTCAGAGGAGTGCTCCATCCTACGTGGTTGGCCAACCCTGTAGTTGTGCGCAAGGCAAACGGGAAATGGAGGCTTTGTATCGACTTTACCGATGTCAATAAAGCTTGTCCCAAAGACCCATTTCCCTTGCCGCGCATCGACCAGATTGTTGACTCCACGGCCGGATGTGACTTGCTTTCATTTCTTGATGCATACTCAGGATACCATAAGATCTTCATGGCAGAAGAGGATGAGGAGAAGACCGCATTCATCACCCCATGTGGCACATACTGTTTCGTACGGATGCCTTTCGGTTTAAAGAATGCTGGTTCAACATTTGCAAGGGTAGTCCACGACGCTTTTAAGCCGCAAATACACAGAAATGTGGAAGCCTACATGGATGACATAGTGGTCAAGAGCAAGGACAAGTCAACTCTGATTCAAGACTTAGACGAAACCTTTACAAATCTGCGCAAGATCAACCTCAAGCTTAACCCCGAGAAGTGTGTGTTTGGAGTCCCCTCCGGCAAGCTTCTCGGGTTCTTCATGTATCAACGGGGAATTGAAGCCAATCCCGACAAGATCAAGGCCATTGAGCAGATTGAAGCACCAAAGTGCGTCAAGGATGTACGAAAACTTGCCGGTTGCGTAGCTGCTCTCAGTAGGTTTATCTCTAGGTCCGCTGAGCGCGCCCTGCCATTTTTCAAAATGTTGAAAAAGGAAGGTCCAATGAAATGGACTCTGGAAGCGGAGGCTGCGCTGCAGGACTTGAAGAGATACCTGTCCTCCACTCCAACACTTGTCGCACCTAAGCCACAAGAGAAGTTGCTGCTATATATAGCGGCAACCAATCAAGTGGTTAGTGCTACGTTAGTAGCAGAGAGGGAGGCGGATGATGAGCCAGCAACCACGGCAGATGCATCCAGCGACAAGCAAGGGACTTCACCGGCAAGCTCTGGTCCCGACAAGGATGGATCTGCGCAGGCGTGTGAGGAGATGCAGAAGAGAATGGTGCAGCGCCCAGTTTACTTTGTCAGTTCCCTTCTGCAGGGGGCTAGGTCAAGGTACTCTGGTGTGCAGAAATTGCTTTTCGGCCTTCTCATGGCCTCGAGAAAGCTGCGCCATTACTTCCAAGCACATGAGATCACAGTCGTCACTCGTTTTCCGCTGAAGAGGATACTGCAAAATCCAGAAGCAACAGGCAGGATTGTCGAGTGGGCACTGGAACTGTCAAGCTTTGGCCTCAAGTTTGAAAGCACTTCAACTATCCAAAGCAGAGCATTGGCAGAGTTCATAGCAGAGTGCACGCCAACACAAGATGAAGAAATTCCAGAAACGAGCATCCCCGTCAAGGAAGCAAGCAAAGAGTGGCTGATGTACTTTGATGGTGCCTTCTCGCTGCAAGGCGCCGGTGCGGGCGAGCTACTTGTTGCACCCACCGGAGAGCACCTCAAGTATGCAGTCCAGATGCACTTTCCCAAGGAGCAAGCAACGAACAATACTGCAGAGTATGAAGGTTTGCTTGCCGGTCTCAGGATGGCAGCAGACCTTGGGATCAAAAAGCTCATTGTCAGGGGTGACTCACAGCTTGTCGTCCGCCAAGTGAACAAGAATTATCGGAGTCCGTTGATGGAAGCTTACGTTGATGAAGTGAGGAAGCTAGAAGAGCACTTTGACGGCCTGCAGATGGAACATGTTCCAAGAGCTCAGAACGACATTGCTGATGGCCTGTCAAAGTGCACCGCACTGAAGTTACCTGTGGAACCAGGGATCTTTGTGCTCAAGCTTACTCAACCGTCTGTAACGCCATCAACTGTACAGAGCAAGAAGAGGAAGTTGATTTCTGGTGACTATTTTCCGGCAGAGCTCCCCGAAGCCGCCGCTAAGAAGGTCCTCAAAATCAACACCAAGGGTGCTGAGGAGCAGTCTGCTCCGGCAGGCCCTAGGGTCTGTTCCGTTGAAGCAGACGCTCCCGACAAGTTTTGCTCTGGCAAGCTTGCCGGGGAACATCAAGCTCCGGTGAGCCGCAGGTTCTCGCCGTAGAAGCGGGTGCTCCCGCAGCAGCAGATGTGCCTTTAGTCCTTGTTGTCGAGCCGCAAGCTCCAGCATGGGCACAGCAGATTGTCCGTTTCCTTCAGACAGGAGAACTTCCCGCAGAACAAGAAGAAGCGGAAAAAGTAGCCCGGCAGTCAAGTATGTACCAGTTTATCGACAACACACTGTACAGAAGAAGACTCAACGTTGTGAAATTGAAGTGTATTCATCGGGAAGATGGACAAAAGCTATTGGCAGAGATACATGGAGGCATATGTGGTCACCACATTGGCGCGAGAGCACTTGCCGGCAAAGCGTTCCGGCAAGGTTTCTTTTGGCCGACAGCCCTCCAGGATGCAACTGCACAAGTAACCAAGTGTGAAGCATGCCAGTTCCATTCCAAGCAGATACACCAGCCAGCTCAAGCTCTCCAGACGATCCCTTTATCCTGGCCATTTTCGGTCTGGGGGCTCGACATCCTCGGCCCCTTTCCCCGAGCTGTCGGGGGCTTTGAGTACTTGTATGTTGCAATCGACAAGTTCACAAAGTGGCCGGAAGTGGAACCAGTGAGGAAGGTGACAGCACAGTCAGCAGTCAAGTTCTTCAGATCGATTGTTTGCCGTTTCGGGATCCCTAACAGGATCATCACCGACAACGGCACACAATTCACGAGTCGCACCTTCATGCAGTACGCCCAAGATCTTGGCGCCAAGGTCTGCTTCGCTTCTATTGCTCATCCGAGAAGCAACGGTCAAGCGGAGAGGGCAAATGCTGAAGTGCTGCGCGGGCTCAAGACCAGGATAAAGTCGATACAAAGCCTCCATTTCCCGTTTGCCCTGCTGCTTCCAATTTCTTGATTTCTTCTGCAATGAATTCTTGGCGCTCCACTGCCTGTTTCCTGACTTTCTGCTTGACGGGCCGCGCATGAGGACAGACGGCAAGATGGTGCTCGATTACTTTCCTGGGAACACCGGGGATGTCAGACGGTTGCCATGCAAACACCTTGACGTTCGCCCGCAGGAAAGCAACGAGCGCGCTTTCCTATTTAGGGTCGAGAGTGGCACTGATAGTGAAGGTACCACCAGTGCCATCCTCCTTGGCGGACACTTTCTTGGTCTCTGGTGGAGCTACCATTGTCTTCTTATACTTGCCGGTGGAGCTCGATGGTGCGTCCTCGACGGTAGCACAGCACTCCGAAGAGGTGCGCTTGCCGGAGTGGGCATCCGAACTCTTGCCGGACTTGGTCTTCTTCTTCGCCCCGGGAGCTTCAACGGCAAGTGACTTGCGATCTGTTGCGGCTGCTGCTTCCCGGTAGATCTTGTCGGGGCAGATAAGAGCATCCTTCTTGTCGCTAGGGACAGAGATGACACTTATCGGGCCTGGCATCTTCAGCATGTTGTATGCATAGTGAGAGGCTGCCATGAATTTGGCGAGTGCTGGACGGCCGAGTATCCCATTGTAAGGCAATGGAAAGTTAGCAACGTCAAAAGTGACTCTCTCAGTCCTGAAATTCAACTCGCTGCCAAACGTCACCGGCAACGTGATCTTTCCCTTCGGCTTGCTCCTTCCCGGATTGATTCCTTGGAATGTGCTGGTCTCTTCGAGCTCACCATCAGGGATCTGAAGTTTCTGGAGTACCGCGGAGGAGATCAGGTTCAAGCCAGCCCCACTGTCAACAAGCATCTTAGTGACCTTGAGGTTGCGGAGTTGGTGAGACCAACATCGGCAAGCACCCGACCGCAGTTATGCGATCAGGGTGGTCCTCAATATCAAAGATGATAGGCGTGCTGGAGCATTTCAGAGGTTTGCGTGACTCAATGGGTGGTTCTGCCGCATTGACTTCCCGCACCCACTGCTTGAGCTGGCGGTGTGAAGTATGCAGAGAAGCACCGCCGTCAACGCACAGGACCTCTGTGGCTTTCTGGAACTCCTGCTCATCGGTCTCGTCATCATCCATATCTTCATCGTCGTCGTCATCTTCATCCTTGTCGCGGCCGCGGGGAGGTCTGTCTCCTTGCTGCTGCTTGGCCTTGCCGCGGCGTCCTCCTCGGCCGGGGCGTTTCTTGCTGGCTCCTCCAGCACCTTCCTGGGCCTTCTCCTTGTCGGGTCGCTCGTATTCAGCCTTTTGCTGCTCGACAAGCTGCTCGACTTTCTTGCAGCTCTGGAGGTCATGGCCCTTGGTGCGGTGGATCTTGCAGTACTGCTTGTTGGTGCCGTCCTGCTTGTCGGCGACCGCCACAGCCTGGTAGTTGGTGCCCGTGGCAATCTGCACGCCGGAGCTACCAGCTTTGGCTTTCTTGGCGCCACCTCCGTTGCCGGACTGCTCAACGACTAGCACATCTTTGCTTTTCTTCTTCCTGTTGTTCCGCCGCCGGTTTCTCTTTGCCGGGGCAGTCTCCTCACTATCAGATCCTCCTGCTCCTGTATTCTCTCCGGGGAGTTTCCTCCCTTCCTCAGCACGTGCACACTTGTTGGCCAGGGCATATAGCTCACTGACGTCTCTGATCTTGCACATCGCCATCTCCTCCCGCATCCTGCGGTTTCGCACGTTCTGATGGAACGCGCTGATTACCGCGGCAGGGTGGACATCTGGGATGTTGTGTTGTACACGGCTGAATCTCTGAATGTACTTGCGCAGGGGCTCTCCTTCTTTCTGGGCGAGCAGATGAAGGTCGCTCTCTTGGCCATGAGGCTTGTGGCCGCCTGTAAAGGCGCCGACAAACTGATGGCATAGGTCTGCCCAAGAGGATATGGAGTTGTCCGGCAAGTGCATGAGCCAGGATCTGACATTGGGCTTGAGCACCAGCGGGAAGTAGTTGGCCAGGATCTTGTCGTCCCGCCCCCCGGCAGCTTGCACCGCGATGGTGTAGATGCTGAGGAACTCCGACGGATGCGACTTGCCGTCATACTTCTCTGGTACATCTGGCTTGAAATTCTTCGTGCTGGGCCACTGGACTTGCCGCAGCTCACGAGTGAACGCAGAGCAACCTACCGCGTACGGCAAGTCGCCTGGTTCCCCTGGCGCATGCATGTCGACAGAGGGCCCAGCGCGCTGGTTTGATTGACGCCGCGTTTCTCTCCGGCGCTCGATGCGAGTGCGAGCCTCTTCTTGCTGTCGTTCATGAAGAACTTGGCGCTGATCGCGATGAGCTCGTGGATCTGATGATGCGGTGGAGTCGCTGTCGAGGTGGATCCGGCGAGTCGGCGATCTTGGCCTTCGGGGTGGAGAGTGCATGGTGGTTGCCCCCCCGCCAGTTCCGTCGCCATCGGCTCGTGCCTGGCGGTCCTGCCGCGGCAGCGATGTACTCGGCTGCCGCGGAGTGTCGCCGTTGGCAAAGCCGATGAGACTCTGAATGGTGGCCCTCCATCCGTTGATCTTGTCCTCCGTTGGAGGGTAATCCAGGAGCAGTTGAGCTCGCGCCAAAGCTTCTGCTGGAGTGGTGGGTGGCAGTGGCGAACGGTGCGAGGAGCGGGATATGCTCGGACTTCTAACTATGTTAGAAGGAGCAGTATCCCGTCCAGGCGACCGTGCCTCGCTCGTGCCAGCACGTTGGCGTGCATGCTGGTCTTGAGCGCCCCGAGACCCACCAGCTCGATCTTGGTCCAACAAACGTATGGTACTGCGAATACCATGACGTTGTCGGTCCTGCGCCTCCTGAGATGGGCGCGGTGCATGTACGGACGCCGAGGTCTGCGCGGCCTTGTCCTTGGACCTGGCAGCACCGTGGGCTCCCTCGTCGACGTCCGTTCTTTCGCCGGCGTCTACCCCACCACCCGCTTGCTCCGGTGGTGGTGAGATCGACGTGGACGAAACAGCTGCCGCCGAAGCCTTCTTCTTCGGTGGCATGTCGATGAAGAAGATGAAGATCTAGCTCGTGTGAATGCCGGATCAGGTTCACACAACCTCGACGCCCCCTACCTGGTGCGACAAAGATGTCGGGGAAGCTGATCCACGAACACCTATGGGACTGGCGGACCGAGCCCCTTTCGGTTCGGCGGGGGGCGGAGATCGCACGAAGAGCGGATCGAGGCGAAGCACACGACCAGTTTACCCAACTTCGGAGCTCTCCGGAGAGATAATACTCCTACTGCTGCTTGTCTGATTGTATTGAGTTCTTGCTCGAGAGCGCTGAGTGCTACAGTACACACGAGCTGCTAACGAGACCGAGCGTGAGTGTTTTTCTGGCCTCCAACCCCCCTCTACGTTGCACATGGGCCTCCTTTTATATGCTCAAAGGGGTCTCCGACAGGTGGCAACGTAGACAAGGGCAAAAGTGGAAAAGGAATTGCGGTTGGTACAACTACCTGTACAGTGTATCCTACCTAACTCTGACGGCAGGGGACAAAGGCATTAAATGCCCGTTTGCGTCGCCCAAATAGTGCAAAAAGGAACGTCAGGGACGCCACCACTTGCCACGATGGCAATCTTGTCAGCGTCGCTCGCCACCTCGCACCGCTGGCTGCACAGCCTCCTGCCATGCGCGTCTGGAAAGGCCCCAGGGCGACACGTTGGTGGATGGGTTGGAGCGCGCGTACAGAATGGTAGCTTGCCGCGGCAAGCGCCTTGCCGCGGTCGTTGTCTTGTCGCGTCCGGAAGCTTGTCGCTCACCAGGCCTTGCCGGGACGCGCGGCGCGTCGCGGAAAGTTCCTCGAAATGCCTTGGTTGGCCTTCCTGGCAAGCTCCTCTTGCCGTGGCCTTGTCTCCTTGGCTTAAATACTTTGTTCTTGAATGGCTCCAAAGGAACCACGGAGGACCTTGGCGGTTGCCCGGCAAGCCTTGCCGCGGTGTGCTGCAACTGCCCGTGCACAAATTCGGGATACTAGGGTACCCCTACTCTAGTACACCGACAGGAGCCCCCGGGCCTGGGCCACACACGGTGCCGAGCGCTGTTGGGCCAGGCCCAAAACAGGGCACGGGCATGCACGGCCTGGGTTACGCCGTATCTTACTCCGTATCCACCGCGCCCTCCCCCAACGGCACGCGTTGAATGCGACATCGTGGGAGAGATCATGGGTGGTTTCTTTATTCGGAATAACGGAACGCCCACCCCCTCCCTCTTTATAAGCAGGGGAAACAGGGGCAGCTCGCCCATCTCGCCGATTGCTACTCCAATCTCAGAAATCTCCGCCGCTCCTCCCCTTCTTCCCAAAGCTGAGAGAGAGCAGCGCGCCGCCCCCCATTGCCACCAGCACCACCAACGTCGTCGATCTCCCCCACCACCTCCGCCATGGCTCCGAAAGCCGACAAGGGGAAGGGCGTGAAATCGGTCGAGGCGCAACGGCTCGCGGCGCTGCGAAAGGAGCGGGCCACCTTCCCCCCTCAGCTAGTCGCGGGGCGATAAATGGCTGCGGGTTCTCCTCGACAATCCAGCACCACTCTGCTCTCCATTCCTCCCACTTGCTGCGGAGCTCTCCCTCCAGATAAGCTTCCTTCTTGCCGACTCTCGAGATCCAGGCGATTCCGCCGGATAAAGGCTCTCCTCTCTTGACTCGGGGCATAAAGAAGTGGCGAAAAAGAGCTACGTTTGGATGGACTCCGACAAAGTTTTCGCAGAGATGTGCGAAAACTGCCATTGTCAGAACGGCGTTGGGGGTGAAGTCAAGGAGGCGGAACCCGTAGGTGTTCATGATATCACAGAAAAATTCAGAGAAGGGAGGGCAGAGCCCGCAGTAGAAGAACAGCGCAAAGAAGGGGTATCCGTTCGGAGCCAGTTCCGAAGCGGCAGCCGGGAGTACCTTCGTGCGCGGATGCGCTCGCGTCTCCGTCGACCAGAAGAGGTAGTAGTACTCCCTCAGCTCCTTCGCGGCAAGCTGAGGGGGGAAGATGGCCCGCTCCTTTCGCAGTGCCGCAAGCCGCTGCGCCTCGACCGATTTCACGCCCTTCCCCTTGTCGGCTTTCGGAGCCATGGCGGAGGTGGTGGGGGAGATCGACGGCGTTGGTGGTGCTGGTGGCAATGGGGGGTGGCGCACTGCTCTCTCTCAGCTTTGGGAAGAAGGGGGGAGCGGCGGAGATTTCTGAGATTGGAGTAGCAATCGGCGAGATGGGCGAGCTGCCCCTGTTTCCCCTGCTTATAAAGAGGGAGGGGGCGGGCGTACCGTTATTCCGAATAAACAAACCACCCACGATCTCTCCCACGATGCCGCATTCAACGCGTGCCGTTGGGGGAGGGCGCGGTGGATACGGAGTAAGATACGGCGTAACCCAGGCCGTGCATGCCCGTGCCCTGTTTTGGGCCTGGCCCAATAGCGCTCGGCACTGTGTGTGGCCCAGGCCCGGGGGCTCCTGTCGGTGTACTAGAGTAGGGGTACCCTAGTATCCCGAACTTGTGCACGGGCAGTTGCAGCACACCGCGTCAAGGCTTGCCGGGCGACCGCCAAGGTCCTCCATGGTTCCTTTGGAGCCATTCAAGAACAAAGTATTTAAGCCAAGGAGACAAGGCCCCGGCAAGAGGAGCTTGCCGGGAAGGCCAACCAAGGCATTTCAAGGAACTTGCCGTGACGCGCCGCACGTCCCGGCAAGGCCCGATGAGCGACAAGCTTCCGGACGCGACAAGACAACGACCGCGGCAAGGCGCTTGCCGCGGCAAGCTACCATTCTGTACCCGCGCTCCAGCCCATCCACCAACGTGTCGCCCTGGGGCCTTTCCAGATGCGCGTGGTAGGAGGCTGTGCAGCCAGCGGTGCGAGGTGGCGAGCGACGCTGACAAGATTGCCATCGTGGCAAGCGGTGGCGTCCCTGACGGTCCTTTTTGCACTATTTGGGTGACGCAGACGGGCATTTAATGCCTTTGTCCCCTGCCGTCAGGGTTAGGTAGGATACACTGTACAGGTAGTTGTACCTACCGCAATTCCTTTTCCATTTTTGCCCTTGTCTACGTTGCCACCTGTCGGTGACCCCTTGAGCATATAAAAGGAGGCCCATGCGCAACATAGAGGGGGGTTGGAGGCCAGAAAAACACTCACGCTCGGTCTCGTTAGCAGCTCGTGTGTACTGTAGCACTCAGCGCTCCCGAGCAAGAACTCAATACAATCAGACAAGCAGCAGTAGGAGTATTATCTCTCCGGAGAGCTCCGAAGCTGGGTAAACTGCTCGTGTGCTTCGCCTCGATCCGCTCTTCCTGCGATCTCCGCCCCCCGCCGAACCGAAAGGGGCTCGGTCCGCCGGTCCCATAGGTGTTCGTGGATCAGCTTCCCCGACACTGTAATAGTGGGACTAGTTGATGAAACATACACTAACAAATAGAAGCACCTCATTATCTTAATGGGTAAAGTTAGCAACATAGTAGTCTTGCTTAAAGAGAGGTATTAGTTTATTTAATCAGTGCCAATTAGCTCAACTCAACACTCAAAGCATTGCCATTTATCATAGGTTGCAAAACTTAAAAGTGCAAAGATAAAGCAGTTTGACAATAGCACAATACAAATAGAGATGATAGCAAACTAATATGGATGAAGGCCTTAGGCCCGTACCAACCTGAGAAAAAAAGCTTATTCATGTAGTCCCATAAGAGATGATAAATCACTCACTGGAATCACACAATAGTATATATTTTTGTGCACTTAAAATGTATGGTTGAAATCACTCTTGTTTACCAGTGCTGAGATTATATCAAAAGATTATCAAGAACTTCCAGCAGAGTTAAAGCATTGGCTGGGATACAGTTCATTGTATTGTCTTGTGTAGTTTCACTAAAATGTATGATTGGCACAACATGATCCCTGTTTGCACAAGTAGGAACAAGGTGAAACCTTCATTATCTTAGTGAGAAAGGATAGGAAGACATTAGCATATTACTCAAACAGTAGCATCAAATTCATGGTGGACAATACGCAAAACATTGCCTCATTGAACCAATGGCAATAAGTTGACATGCAAAACAATAGCACTATTATGTCATGACACTAATAATATTCCCTCCCTGCTCCACCCCATGATTCACCTCCATAGACAAACATTCACACGTACATGATTCAGCATAGGGTCCTATTAAGGATTTGTTTAACTCCAATAGGAAAATTAGGCAGTAATAAATTAGTGGTACTTAAGTGCTCCTAATTAATTAAGTGAGACAGCAGAAGTGGAAGGGCTCCCTGGAGGATCGTTTCACATGTAAGGTAGTCGTTGCCGGAGCCCTTGAATAGCCTCGACTGAGGCCTCTGGCTTCAGCAAGATCGCCTTGGCACTGTTTATTCTTCTTCTTCTTCCTCTTCATGCTATGTTCCTCTTTCTCCTCGCCAGTTGGTGAAACCAAGTACATGATTGGCCTTCTAATTCAGAATTGGTTTTGTCAGTGAGGGAGTACAAGTGTACTAGTAAAAAACATCATTATTTTCTCATGGCAGTCGGAAAATAGAGATGAACACATGCATTAAATATCATTCTTACCTAAAGGAAGGTTATGGCGCCAATATGGATGATGAGGATTGGAACACAGATCTCCCTTTGTGCAGTTCCACCAAAGTGAACCAACTGTTCCATCTGACATCCTAGTTAAACAACACAAAAGTCACTTCTTTTAAGAAGAGTTTTGTGCAGTGCACCAAAAGGTCACAACAGCAACCAAGTGAATTGGATATCCCTATTTGCACAAAAAGGCATAGAGGAAACAGTCAGAGTCTCAAACAATTACAGGCAAAAACATTTGGCTAAACTTGTCAGAGTCTCAAACAATTACAGGCAAAAACAGTGGCATGGCTTCATTTTTACCAGGGACATTATATTAAGAACAGCTAAGGCTGCATTCAGTTCACAGGTTTGGTGCAGGATTTTCGTAGGAACACAATTCCTACCGTATTCTTTCCCTTCCAACCGTTTGGAACACAGAAAAGGTGAATAGTGTTTCATAGGAAAGCTGGTCTGGTAGTACTGATTCCATCGGATTAGAAACATCCACGCGCTGCTCATTTTTTGGGTGGAAGCCCGAGGCAGGCGCTCGCTGCCATGCGTTAGACAGGTTGTTGTGTTGTGTTTGCCGGAATAAAAAATCAACCTATGTGTGGTACGTGAGGTGAGGACAAGAGTAGTCACTGTGCAACTGAATAAACAAATAGCATCTCATACTGCCAAGCATGCTACTCTAAAAAACAAATATGTACATTTCGTAGTCCATCCGAACACATTCTCTTGAGAGTTTCCTCCGGTTCGCTGTTCCATAGTTTTATACCTACATTCCTCTCCTATTCCTCTATTTTCATCAAGACCTGTGTTTTCTGCCCCTTTATTCCGACTGGAGCCTAAATATTTGGTATAAGGGCATGGGACAGTGGGTGCACCAGCAGTACAGCACCATGTACGTAAACAGGGGCATAAAGTGGTGATTCATAGTTTGTTGCCCTGAGAAACAAACATCCAAGAAACATATCTGGGTTGGTCCCATTTTTGTTCACTCTAGCCACCTACTCCTATGTGTGGATAGCAAATCTAGTCCTGGTCATACCACTGTGTACAGCGTTACCCCTATATTTCCCTTTTCGACCAAGAGACCGGTTGGATGACCAGTCTGTACTACTTTCATCCCCCTTTCCTTCCTGTTTGTACCAAGTCCAATGTACATACTAAATTCCCCCACCCCCACTTTATTTCAATGACAAGTATTTTTGGACGGAGGGAGTACAAGATTCGACTCCATGAAGTAGCTTTACCTCTAACAATAGAAAAAAAATAGGTGACATTGGACCATCCGATCGAGAGGGGCTGAGAGGTAGAAAATGATGCACATGCAGCGACGTAGCGAGCTGGGGAAGTAGAGCTAAGGCGGTTTCAAACGAAGATATACCTGAAGGTCGTCGGGATGTGGATAGGTGGGCGACGGGAGGCCGGATCCGCCCACAGGCAACGACGAAGGGATCGGAGGACCTACCGTGTCGGCGCTCGGCCAGAGATAATGGTGCGGCCGGCAGTGGGTCTCCTCCCTCGCTGTCGACGACGGCCTAAACGCTGCCCCTCCTCCCCTTCACCGGCGGAGGGGGATACGTCCGGATCTGTAACCAGCGGTGAGGATAGAAAGCCAATGTTTTTTTGAAGGGAGAAAGACAGGGTTACTACCCCTATCTTGTTTAGATCTGGAGAGGATGAGAGTGTGTGAATAGAGCAGCCCTAGCAAGCAAGCGCGGAGCCTCCGGCCTATATATAAGTAGTGGGGTAGTTTTCCTTTTTCACTCCATCAAAACAATCGTTTAAAATTGTGTACTATAGTACATGCCAGGTCGCGGGTTTTTTAGTTGTTGATTGTTTTTTGAGATAGCTACCCGCTTGTTCCAAGTGGTGTTACGGTGTGCCAGGTCGCACTTTCTATCGTTCAAGTCTGGTAGTACTACAAGTCCCTCCACTAAATGAACAACCACCCCCTCGTAAAAATTGTGAACAAGCCCATGGCTAAAATTACCGGAAACGTGGGTTGCCCCAACATGCATTATTATTTATATTTTCTACTCCCTCCGTTCCTAAATATAAGTCTTTTTTATTAGCCACACCTAAGACAAGAATTTTTTATTAGCAGTGAACCCCACATGTCATAGACACAAAAATTGTGGCAAGATTCCCTTAGGCAAGCCAAAGTGTGTCTAACAATTTGAGCAACTCAGGTTAGGCAAGTGTGGCAAGTGTGGGAAAAATAATGTGGCAACATAAGACAAACATAGTCACAATCCAAACAGCCCCGTGATTTTTTGTGACATGCATGAAAATTTGGTTAGTTAAATTTATAGTCAAAATTTGGCAAGGTGCATCAAATAACACATGCAAGTATCAAAAGGAAAGTCATGGCATGCATGCATGCATTGTACTCCCTCCGTTTCCAAATATAAGTCTTTTTAGAGATTGCAACAAGTGACTACTCCCTCCGTTCCTAAATGTAAGTCTTTTTAGGGATTCCACTACAAACTACATACGGATGTATATAGACATATTTTAGAGTGTAGATTCACTCATTTTGTTTCGTATGTACTCCAGTTCATAGTGAAATCTCTAAAAAGACTTATATTTTGGAACAGAGGGAGTACATACGAAGCAGAATATGTCTACTCCTACATACGAAGTAGCCCATTTGAAATGTGTAAAAAGAGTTTTATCGAATGCAGTGCTTTGATGTGTCGCGTCAACTCGTACAAGCCCGAGAAATTTGATTACTACGACGCCCTCTCCCTCACGGACTGAGCTCCGGTGCCTTAACTGCACCTGCCTTTGGCTGCATGACAGGTGGGCCAACCACCTGTTGGGCCCACCTGTCATGGACGCAAAGGCAGGAGCAGTAAGTAGAAGCTTTCGCTACACGCTATCCCTCCCACACGAGGTGGACGGACATGCAACAGTGGATTCGATACTGTAGAAGTAGGAGTGACATCATTGTTCGTCTTCTCGAAGAGGCGAAGAGCCAAGTGCAAACCGAACGTGGCAGTTGCGAACGTTCGTGTGGTGCGGTTCCTTGGAGTACTAGCCAGGCTCTTGCATGAGACAAAATTGCTATTGTTTAACAATTAAACTCCATTATCCATTGGTTGATACTCATTCTGCATAGGTCCACGCCCTTAGCACTGTTTCCTCCTGGGGTCACCAATGTTTATTTGCTAATTAATAGCATTCCATGCAATGAACTAGCCATTGGAAGTCATTAAAAGCATGCACACCTCTCATCTCTTATTGGTTGATACGTATGTCAAGAAACAAGAAACAAGGTAGAAGTTAATGCACCGCGCCTAAGTGTTTTGGGACTATTTGGTTTTCGTAAGATGACTTACACACCCAGACGGAGGGAGTAGTATAGACCTGTAAACCGGAAAGGTGTATTTGCCTTTCTAGAGATTTCAACAAGTGACTAGACTTCGGCTAAAAAAACAAGTGACTAGACTACACCGTGTGCAGTACCCCCTCCCCTCCGGTTTATAGGGCTCAAATCTCAAATCTCATGAACCAAGGGATTTTGCGATTGGAGGAATGTATCTCGTACTTTACAAAACTACCCTAATTAAACTCATGCATTAATTATGTAGTTCTCTCGTTTTCCTCTCCGCCTTGGTCGCGGTGCACAATATTGAGAGAGTGCTTTGATACGTTTTAGTCTCATGACTAAAAGTAGTGGGACTAAAACTTGTTAGCCTCATCCATGCTTGGATCCAAATACTAAAGAGACTAAAATCAAGTTAATGACATTTCAAAGCATCCGGGCCCGCGTGCCACCCACCAAATCACAGCGAGGTGCTACATTCGAGACTCACCTGTCACCCCGGTGTGGCCGTCATGACCTGTCATATCACAAAACCCATACCTTTACCAGCAGTGGTAAGGTGGCCTCCAAGTTGGACTGGACGAAGCAACCATCATTTCATTAGAACGCTCGTTCAAGCCATTTCTTCCCTTTCTTGAACAAAACCTCACTCCAGGCTACTCACTTCTGCCATTTTTCTTCTCTACCGACGAAGCAAAGGTGGGCGAATCAGTTATGTTGCTATATTTTCATTCCAATAATCTTCTTTTTGCGAATCACCGACCGATTCTCACATCCTATTCTTTTCCCGTTTTCATTGCGATTGTGGTTTCCTTTCGATTGCTTTTCGTTTGTCAGTTCATTGATGGATCCTGGAGCACTAGGCAAAGAGTTGCCAGCGGATAACCCACTGGAGACAGTGATCTCCAGGAAGCGAGCACCGACCAACGAGTTGACCATGTTGGCGGGCCAACCCATGGAGACGAAGAACTCCAAGAAACAAGCACTGGCCAAAGAGTTGAGGACGTTGGCGGACGAACTCCTCAAAGAAAGTTGGAAGAACAGCAAGGGCCCCACCGTGCCTACCCCAGGAGCTCTGATTGCCACCTATGTGAGGCTCAAGACCGAGTTTGAGGAGATAGTCGCCGTTGAGAAGCAGTATTCCCCTGGCAAGGTGATGGCCCCCATCGAGGACGAGGAGATGGCCCCCGAAGGGATGAGATCCCCCGGTGAGCTGCACAAGGTAAAAAATAATGGCTTATTACCATAGTTGTGGTTTTTGATTATTAGCAATGCACTTGCTTTTTGATTATTTGCAATGTGCTTGCTAATATGTTAGTGTTGTGCAGGTGACGGTGGTTGTCCTTGATGATTCCGATGTCGTGGCCCGTCCTGTTGGCATCGCCCCGGAGATTGATTCCGATACCGCTGTCCATCCTGTGGACATCGCCCCAGAGATCGATTCTGATGTCGCGGTCAGTCCTGTGGACATCGCCCCAGAAATTGATTCCCATGCCGCTGTCCGTGCTGTGGTCATTGCCTGAGAGATCGATGACAAGAAATAGTTGGTCGCGCTAATCCTTCAGGGTAGTTTGCATTGCCCTGTGTTTAATTACCAGAATGATGCATGTTATCAAACCATCTTAGGTCTAGTGCACTGTCTTGTGTGGGCGGATCTTGCTACTTTTGTTTGATAGTGAATCATGCGATGAATCATGCGAACCCTCTCCAAGTTATGGAAACAGATGTATCCTCACCAGCTTTTGATGTAATATATGGCATGCTTAGATGTAAGTTTGAACTGTTTATCATATCAGTAGGGCTTGTTTGATGATTCTTGGTGTTAGTAGGCTAGCTACTGTGCGAGCTATAGTACTTGGAAAACACTCACCGAAGAGAAATGTTGGGGCTGATGAGCTCGTGGTACGCTTATACTTATCCCTCGTTGATCGACCAATAGCCCTAGCTCCTAAAATTGTAGGCTTAGCGATCGATCAGACAATAGTCGACATACATTCAGGCCTCATTTGGTTCATAGGGTAGGAAAATCATAGCAAAAGTACAGAGAACATGCAACACAAAATCATAGCAGTGCAGAGACGTACTCCCTCCGTTCCAAAATAGATGACCTAGGAGGGCTAGTTTGGCCTAGTGGGTTTTAGTGATATGACGTGGTACAGTGTCGTCCAGTCTTCGCGTGTGGTAGCAGTATTGCGGGTACAGTAAGTTTTCTTGAAGAAGCAGAATTCAACAAAGTCATGATGGTTCCTTCGTCTGAACAACTTACGGTGGGAAAGGTTGGGCCTGCGATACGACCGGGGTAGACCAGGATAATTTTGTGCATGGTAGGTGGACCAGGATGGTCGACGTCCCACATGTCGGTGAATGAAAGTATTCTTTCCGATATAGAGGACGAGCAACGAGTATTCATTGTTTATTTTTTATGAAAGCTATTGTCTCCACTGTTACTCCTTGACTTTGTCAATTCCTCTCTCTCCTCCACATAAGCGGGGACTACTTGCTATGCATGCAGCGGGCAGCTGGCGTCTTGAGGGGCCAGGGCGGTGAGAGCGGGCTCCGGAAGCGGTCCGGGCTCCAGCATGGCCCACCTCACATTATCACCATATATTTCTTGGAGTCCGTGAGCGGCGGGCGGGCGATCTCTTCTCCCTCCCCCGTTTCTCTCTTCTCAGCCGACGCCCGCCGAGCGATTAGATTTCGGCTATCGACGGTTTATTCAATTACGGTCCCACATGTCAGTGAAATTGCAAGACAACGCGTGTCCCCTTTGGCGAGCGGCGTGCGAGCCAGACTGTCGGGGTTGCGACGCGTACGAGTCGTAAGTGTGCCTCCTTTTCCTTTAGAACTTGCGAAGCGTAACATTTTCGCACGATCGATCGATAGAAATCTAGAACAAAATGACGAGGGCGATGCTTTCCCGCTCGTTAGGCAGGCTAGTTTGAGTGATATGACGTGCTACAGTGCTGTCCACTTGCTCCATTTTTATGTAAGCAAGAGTTTACACTCGTACGCGGGAGGAGTGTGAAACACCGCGAATCTGATTTTGATAGAGGGATAACTGTTCTCTGCCAAATAATGGAGGATTGTTAGTGATTATAGCATGATAGTTAGGGCATCTCCAGCGCTGGCCCACAAATTTACACCGGCATCTGTCCGAGGACACTGATGGATGCCATCCGATGCTGCCCGCATACCTTTCGACAACTATATGAACTAACCGGACGAAATTTGTCCAAACAAAGCAAAATTCAAATTAACCAGATGAAATTCATTACATTTCGAAAACTTTTCCTACAAACTGGACGAAATTCATTACATATTTCGCACAAACCGTACTAAACCTACTGTAAACCTAATCTAAACAATCGTCGGCGCCCGACCACCAAGTCCGGCCATGAATCCGAGAAAGCGGGCCATTGCCTTTGCCTCCTCCTCATCCGCCTCGATAACCTCCTCCTCCGGCCGGAGCACAAGGTTATGAAGATTTCCGCCTCCACGTCGCCGTCAAGCGGCTAATCGGCTGCCGATGTTTACCCCACCAAGCTTGGCATCGACTGAGTGGAGTAGCGGTGGCCTTCCCGGGACTAGAGCGGCGGCGACCTACCGTGTACTACTCTTCCTCGCTGTCGGCTGCGCTCGCGCACGCGCGCTGGCTTCGTGGTCGTGGCGGTGGAGGGCGGCCCGGGGGGTATCGGCGATCTCCTTCATTTGCTCCTGCGACAGTACATCGAAGAGAGCTTTGGAGCGCGCCCGGAGCTGAGCCGCCGATGTCCCTCGTCTGCTCCTGCGATAGTATGTCCAAGAGAGCTTCGTAGCGCCACGAGGCCATGGTTGAAGTGGTGCCGACAGAAGGAAGGGACCGGAGGAGAATAAGTGTGGGTCTTTGGCTATGGCTGGGAGTTGGGGCTCAAGTTAATATAGCGGGCGAATGGCAATGAGCCACGTCAGACGGATGGACAACTGGCGCCGGAGTAGGTTCGTCGGGCATGAATGCGGATGCTGCTTCAGTGACTTAACTGCAGATGCGTTTGGGTGACTGACATGTGGGCCCAACGGGCATCTGGCCCGCATATCAGTGACACGCCAATTGCACCTGTAGTTAAGTCCAGTGAATGCGGCATTGACATTCTGGAGTGACGGTGACCGTTTCAAGCGCATGTGGACTGTTTGACTGGTCAACCATACAAATACGGAGCTACTCCCTCCTTTTCGGTTTATAGGGCTTATCTCAAAATTTTAGTTTTTCCATTTTATAAGGCTCAATTTGGTTGTTTCCCATCACATGTTCAGATTCCAAGGTGCATTAAATCATTGCATGCAAGTATTAAGAGAAAATTGACCAATGCATGTACTTCATGCATGCATGCATGCATTGCAATTAATGCATTGATAAGCATAATTTTTTGAGAAAAACAAGAGCATTAATTAGGTGCTTTTGCAAACTACAAAAAGTATTACACCACTCACCATCTACCTTGGTTGGTGAGATTTTTGAATTGAGCCTTATAAACCGTAAAGGAGGGAGTATACGCTGAGCCAGCGACCGTATAATCACCATATCTCGTATACAATGATCAAAGTGAGCTATCAAGACAAGTTCGATGACCGCCAATGCATTTTACTCGGTAATAAATGACCAAGATTGAAGGGGAATCCTAATTTGCTGCGTCTTCTGTCCTTGAGCTCTTGACAAACCAATGCACTATACGGTTGTCCGACCACTCCACCCCAGAGCTCTCACCAAGCATCGTTCATGCCACCGCGCCGCACACTAACTGGTAAGGCAGCGATGGCATCCTGCCACGCCGAGTTCCTCGCCGCCCACAAACGCACACAAAATGGTAGGGAAGCGATGGCATCCCGCCGTGCCGAGTTCATCGCCGCTCGCGACCTCACAACTATGTGGGAGGAATTTGAAGATGCCAAGGCCGAATGGGCGGTAGAGCAAGAGGCAGCCAAAGCCGCACAGAGGGAGCGGAAAAGTCAGAAAGCACTCAAGAAAAGAGAGGCCCGCTGCTGCAAGAAAGAAAAGGACGCACGCGTTGCTGCGGAGAGGTCGGCGGAGATCCAGGCACGGTGCGGTGTCGCCGACAAAGCCGGGAAGGAGAACGACGGCGTTTGGCCAGCATGTGAGAAGTACTAGTACTAGGAGTAGTAGTTAGTGTGTGTGTGTGTCTGTGTCTGAGTACGAGCATGTACCAGTACTACTAGTTACTACTGTAGTTTTTAGAGCAAATTACTAGTACATTAGCCTAGACTAAGTGGAAAAATTCCTATCCTATGCATCAAATGGCATCTCTTTCTCTATAGGAATTGAGATGCATGTCATCTCACTTCCTATGATTTTCATATTCCTATCCTATGACCGAAAGGAGGCCTCTGTTGGAGTAAATACTATAGCTAGCAGTACTGCTGGTACAGTAGTTTTCTTCAAGAAGCGGATTTCAACGAAGTCATGATGGTTCCTTCATCCGAGCAACTTCAAAGTGGGAAGTGGGCCTGTGATTTGACGGCTCATTAGTCATTGTTACTGCGGCGCGACGACCTGGGTGACTCTCCCTTGGAGTTCTGCGTGCATGGCAAGTGGACCAGGATGGTCGACGTCCCACATGTTGGCAAACGGAAGTATTCTTTCCGATATCGAGGAGCAAGGAAACCGTGTGGTAGTATCACTGCTGATTGGTTCGCAAAAAAATAGTATCACTGCTGATTTATAATTATTTTTTATTTCTGATGAATGCTAGCGTTTCAACTCTTACGACGAAGGGTGCCAAACACGACACGTGCTGGATGTCCCACACGTCAGCGAAAGGAGTGGGACATGAACAGCGTGGTAGAGCCCAGTGTAAAAAAACAGCGTGGTAGAGCGTCTCCACTTCTTCCACTTCTGGGTCGGAGACCACACGTAATAGTACTTAGCTGTATGAACGATACAAAGTGCGACTTGGAGAGAAAGACACGTCTAGTTGGAAGGTCTCGGGGCATACACGTAAACAAATATAAAAGTTAATATGTGCCTCCAACTAATATAGTAGTAGTAGTACAGTACTTAGACACGTACTCCATAACATCACCATGCATTGCACGTACAACATTTAGTGGTAGTACGTAGTAAGAGACAAATGCCGCCCAAGAGTTCCCTTCTCGACCTACTTTTGGGTGTTTGGTAGAGTGTATGGAGGGTGCATGAGTCCATACTAGTTTAGCACAAATACACTAGAAGCATGTATGAAGAGAGCATGCATGAAGAGGGGTGTTGAGTTGAGCATGCATGAAGAGGGAACAACTATGCTGAGACGAGAATGCAACCAAACACACCTTGTATGCCACGCATGCTCATACCATTTGTGCCTTTCTACTCCACTTACTGCGCTACATTACTCAGGTTCGTACGTCCACTCCTGGGTACATGTCCGTCTCGTAGTTCCAGTGCCACGTGTTCTTCATATAGATGGAACGATCGTTGCATAACACGTGCGCCTTGATGCTAGATGTCTCGCGTGTTGGCAAAAGGATGAACAAAGCTCACGTAAAAAAATAGAGTGGAAGAACATAGATTCCGGACGACCGAGAAGGAGCAAGGAACCTCGTGGTGGAGCGTCTGCACTCATAATATTTAATATTATTTAGCGATATAAAATTAACCAATCATCTCCACAGTGGACTGGAAGAGTACGAAACACGGCAGCCCAGTGTAGTTACATCATACTAGTACATGGCTAACCCACGCTATCACCATATTTCTTGGCTTCCGTGCGACACCTATCTCTAGTAATCCAGCAGCCTGTATCGCTTCTCCCTCCTCGTCTCTATCAAAGTGCGGCGGGCTGGCATTTTTGTCGTCTATTGAGGTCGGTTAACTATCACATGTTAGCGACATGCCAAGAGCATTCTAAAAAAATCCTTTCATGTTCCGTTTTCAAAAAGAAAAAAATCCTTTCACGTATGAATTTGCTTGTATGCTTTGAGCAACTTGCATGTCCTATACTACTCCTGTTTGATACTCTAACTTAGCTAGAGGTTAGACTAACTCATGACTAACCCTGAACTAACTGTAGCCAAAGTGGTGTTTGGGTGACAGGGTTAGATTGACAATAAATGCACTTCATGGAGAGAGAAAAGTGATTTTTCAGTGGTCCCAATGAGAACTATCTCCAGTTAGCACATCTTGGGTGGGATAGTTTTTTTGTGGTGGGTTCGGTGCAACTTGCTCCAATTTAAACCCTCATGCTTGGATACTTTAGGGCTATTTGATCCCCAACTAGCTCAAACTAACTCTAACCCATGGATCCAAACAGGGCCTATGGCCAGTCTTGATGCGAAGCAGTCGCGTGCACCGGGAAGCGGTGCTCTCTCGGCCGTCGCGCCAGTTCAAAGCCGGCGCCAGTGAGAGGTCGCCTCCGCTCTGGCCGGGCATTAATGCGGCACTGACACTCCAGGCGACGCTGACCGTTTCACACGGGAAGCGCACGCTGGCAAGGGAGTATAGGTTTTGAACCGTTTCAGGTGTAGTAGTAATGGTAGTTTGCAAAACTACTCAATTATTGCACTCAGTTTCCTAAGAAATTGTGGTAAAAAACGTTACTCCACAGCCCGCTTCCCTTCTCCTTCCTGCTCCTGATTTACGTGGCCATGTTAACGTGGTTGTGTCAAAAAAATGTCACTTCCTGCTCGTGATTTGCGTTATATAATTACAAGCAAGATTCTCGTGCATTGCATGGAACATCAATATGCATTTTTTTACAAAACACCTGTTGTGATTGACCCATGTAGGAGTAATCCCATGTGTAAAAACTAATGATATCTCGAGAATTTTATCGGAAAACTGGTATCTCGAGAATGTCATCGAAAAAATGAAAGATGAGAGATAAGGCGAGGAGGAGTGGAGCGTGGTGGTGACTGGTGGTCGGAATGCGCGGAGGCATGGGGATGGACGGCGCCGGCAGGTGGCAGCGACCACCATGCATGCTAGATTATTCCAGAGACTTATTCCTTTTTTAATTGCTGAGCAATGAGGTTGCGGGAGATAATGATGTGGAGAGAGGTGCAGGTATCTTTTGTAAAATTATCATAGTTTGCTTCCTATCCGTCAGATATAGATCATACGGTCTGTATTACAAGATGGCAGGCACACCATCATCGCCAACTTGTTTTTTTATAAGGGTATACTGATGATAAGTATGCTGACTACTAAAGTAAAGTGGAATATGTCCATGTTATGCATGTAAATAAAGGTGATTGTTTATCATACGGGTAAGGTTGGATGAAGGGTGGTAGGAACAAATGCTCCGCCTAGAGCATGTGTGTGTGAGATGGAATCTTACTGTGTGGTGTGTGTGTGTGAGAGAGAGAGAGAGTGAGTGAGAGAGAGAGGAGAGAGAGATGGAGTCTTAGTTTGTGTGTGTGTGTGAGAGAGAGAGAGATGGAGTCTAAGTGTGTGGGGGTGCGTGTGTGTGTGTGTTTGTGTGTGTGTGAGAGAGAGAGATGGCGTCTTAGTGTGTGTGTGGGGGGTGCGTGCATGCGCACGCGCGCGCGCGCGCGTGTGTGTGTGTGTGTGTGTGTGTGTGTGTGTGTGT
>NC_041383.1:422450526-422505404 GCF_002162155.2 Triticum dicoccoides | reverse complement strand
CGGGGGGGTAGCTAGAAGGAGATTGTTAAGTGTGAGTGTGTGTTTTGCCCATCCAGGCGGAAGTTATGTGCACAAAAGAGGAGAACGATTCGATGTGGCGTTAGGATTGAGGGTAATTAACTACGTATGGACACATAGAGACCTTGAACGTGCATGTGTGAGAGGTATACATGTATACGTGGGATGTGTGTGTGTGCGCGCGCGTGCATGATCGAGATAAAAGAAAGAAGACATAAGTCCTAAGATCAACGACATGGGAGAGACAGATCGGTATGACAATATGCATGCATGTGAGAATGCAGGGAAGAAGGCCCGACAATTGAGCATGTGTTTTTGTCTTTAAGAGATAGTGGCGTGGGCTGGAGCATGCATCTATGGCGAGCAGATGGGGTGAGGCGCAACGATTGTGCAAAAGAGATCAACCTATAAATGCATATGTATGGATAGATATATATAGTGTGGGTGATAGGAAGCAAGAATCCGTGCGAGAAAGAAATGTTGACGGAGAAACTACAGATAGATACAGAGATGGAGATGCTAGCTAGAGAGACATCCGTTAGTTTGGGTGTCGGAGATGACCGTCGGGTGGTTCAAAGGGTGAAGTTATATATGTGTGTGAGAGGGCACTTGACTGCATGCATGTAGAGAGAAACATATGTAGTGTGCATGATAGGAATCAAGAGTGAGGGAGAGATAGAAGGTTGATGGAGAAACAGATAAATAGAAAGATAAAGATCCTAGCTAGTGTGCGCTAGAGATAGGAGTCGAGTGGATCAGAAGGCTGGGTTATGTGTGTGGGTGTGAGAGAGATAGAGAGACATATGAGGGAACGCAAGATATCTCTAGGGAGACATATGAGGGAACGCAAGATATCTCTAGGGAGAGAGGGTGTGTTTGAGTGACATACAAGAGAACAATGGAGAAATATGAGACCCTGGGAGACAGAGTTTGTGTTTGTGTGTGAGAAAGAGATATTGAAGAGGAAGAGTCGTAGGTTCTCATATCTAAGGAGCGAAAGACATCTCTGTATGAGGGGTGTGCGAGTGGCACACATGGGAATAGTTGAGAGAAATGAGACCCCGACAGACAAAGTTTTGTGTTTGTGTGAGAGAAAGAGATTCCACATGGAGAATCATAGCTAGAGACACATAGCAGGGAGCAAGATATACTTAGAGAGAGATAGAGTGATGAAGGTCGATGGAGAGAGTACCGTCAGTGTGTTACGAAGATAAAAGATCATTGTCGACATACAGGTAGCACGAGAGATGCCTGAGAGACGATGAACGCGTATAGGTCCAGAGAGATAGTCCTATATAAGCATGAGTGATAGCTATACGAGACGAATATCTGGATTAAAGGGGACTCAAATATTTAAACTAGAGATCACGACATCGATAATATCATAATGCAAATTGGTGTATCAAACATGCATATTCATTTGAATTTGCGCACACGTGTAATGTTATATAGTTTATCAATATTGGTGATCCATAGATTCTTCAATTACAAACAATGCATGGTTTATATGCAATTAGTGTCTAAACGGGATTACACTATATGTTGCGTGTGTGAAACACATTATACATGTTTGAGAAGTTAAAAAAACCCACATGAAACACACATTAATTGGAGACAGTTAGCGAGGAATGCATACATTGGATTTCAACATAAAGTGGTTTCAAATATTTGAAAATCCAAATTGATGGATACAACCTTATGAATCTGAGATCATGCCATTTGTAAACCATATTTATGTATAAATGGTGTTGTGCTTTTGAAAGTATATATGTAAAAAAATGATGTATATAGAATGTAATTCCAATTGAGAATGGATCCCGCCCGAAAAAATAGTAGAATACAAACGGGATTCGAATTGAGTTGGCATGGTAAACGTGCACTGTGCAAAATTTGAGCGAAGCGGGGAAAGTCACAGTAACTGCCCGAAACCAAAGTCTGCGAGATGGAAATCACTACTGCCTATTCCTGCCGCGCAAAGCCTATCTGCTGGATTTCTATAGGTTTCGATAGGGGTAGGTTTGTAATTGCACCCAAACGTGACGTAACCGCCTCTCACCCGGATTCATACACGGTGGGCGCCAAAACACAGTGTGCCCTCGGCCGAAATCGACTCCCTCCCCGATTCATATTCATACACGGTGGGCGCCAAAAACAAACTCTCGTCGGCAAATATTCGGTGTATGCGAGATTACCGTCCTATCCCCAACCGACTAATGTTGCTGTGATGTACGTAGTAGAAATTTGAAACGGGGGCTAAGTTTGTAAATTTCCTCGCATTTGAGACAAGCGCGCCCTGACTACATGGTTCCCCCCTTCCTCTCTACCTCCCTTTTCCCCATTCGTACTCCGTGGGCGCCAAAACACCCTCTCCACCCCACCCTCCTCCGTCCGCTGCCATCCGCCACCACATCCACCGCCGTCCTCCTCCACCATGCCGGAGCTGATACCCCGACGCCGCCGTCCATTACAAGAGATCGACCTCTCTCATCCATGCCTTCGGACCGGGATCCTTGCATCTCGTCCTCTCGCTTCATCCCAGCCGTCGTCCACCTTGCTGGCGCCGCTCCTACGACCGTCTCGTCCACCACACCCCGCTGCCACCGTCTACCCTCCTAGATCTGCTTCCACACCGCCAACAGCCATCGCTACCGCAGCACCGTCAAATTCTCACCAGATGCATACACGGCGCCGCACCAGAGGCGGTACTCTTTCGTATCTGCTCAACTTATTTATCACAGCAAGAAAATAGATCACCACTGCTTTACTCTGATTTCTTGTCTTGGTTGCAAAGTTGCCTTTGTCCGGTTTGCACCTCCAGATCCACCATGGCATGCTCAACACTATACTCCCAATGCTTATGGTTTTCACCTTTTAATTCCACACTAGTTAAATCACAGTAGACTGAATTTCAAAATTGGGTCCGTCGATTTTTCAGAGCTCGCCGGAGTTCGCCGGTGCGATCCAAGGGGCTCGGGTGGTTGTGGGGCCTCGCCGAACGAAGAAAACTCGACGCAGGTGGGGTGTGGGGGTGGTGGAGGAACACAGGCGGTGGGGGTCGATGGTCCGACCGGCGGCCCGTGCGTTGTTCTGTATGGGAAGAATCACAAACGAGGAAGAAGAAGGGTTAGGAGACGTAGGATCTTCATCCAACCGCCTGAAATGGTCGAGAGACAACTGGGAGTTGCATTCTCAATGCGCTCTGGTTCATCATGTGTGGGCACTGCGCAACCAACATTTTATTATCCAAAATCTGCTTGCTCTTCTTTACCATGTTCGATAGTGCTAGCTTGTACGCGATCAATAGGATTTCAATTACTAGCGGCAATACAACACCGTATTTTCAAGCTAGTTCCACTTTCCCGATTTATATATCGTGGTTATGGTGTACCCCTGTTATGTACACTATGATCTGCCTAGTTGTTGTGTGCTCTTGGTATCATGGTTTGGCAATAAACTATCTATACAGTATATTATGAACCTATCATCTGCCAGCTATCCTTACTTCTGGAGCCTATTTTTTTGTGTACTTTTGCCAGATTATATAAATGCACGCACGATATTACAGCACGCATGAGCTCTCTCATCAGAATCCAGTGATAGCACATAAGTGTTTACAGGGGCGCCCCTATATTAGAATATCATTTGCATTACAAAGATAATGTCACAACTATTTATGTTTTCATGGTTCTCAGATATTATACGCAATTACAGTGAATATCAGAATCCGCGCATCAGAAGAATATTGTGGAACACTACAATGACTTACAAAATTGGCACCAAGGCATTGAGTGCCATTTTGGAAGCAATGAAACTCGTACGCTCCCCACCTGTTGATTCTTGTTCAGAATATCATTCTAATGACTATTCTAACCTCGAGGAGTCAAAGGCAGATGGCCTGTCCTGTTCACCCATCAAGGTGCTTGTTCTAATTTGGCAAGGTTTTATTGATTGCGCGTATCTTGCATATGTTGACTTGCATTTCTTCTACTTTGTTGCACCACCATCTGCTTAGTTTACTCATCATATAACTCGAGATGCTATGCCCATCCATTATCAATACATATTCCATCTGTCGTCATACCATGTTTTTTCACTCAAATGCTGTTTTTATGCATCAGACATCAAAAAGGAAGAGGGTGATTGCCGAACCTGAAGGAGCACCAGCAAAGTCCTTGAAAAACATGGTGGTGCTGGAGAAATCAGACAGCGCCCCACTTATATTGGCCGTACAACCAGTGACACAAAACATAGGACCGACTCCAGTAGACTGTACCCATACTTCACTGGCCACACCACTAGCCCCACCACACAGGACCTGTACTCCAGCAAAAGGTATACCGATTCATTTGCCATAGCACCAGCTGTACCACAGAAAAATCCCACTCCAGCAAAAAGTACAGCAAGTCCACCGTCTGAAGACCTATCCCAACTGCAGAGACGGCCAATTCCTATAGATTGGAACCCCATTCCATTTATTCCCAGTTTAAAAGACAATGCTTTCAATGTTGTTAGGGACTACGTGCATATATTCCCATCATGTGAAGATTATAGTGAAGACAAACACCATTTTCACATCTTCCTGTCCAACTTACGTGTAAGTGCTATTATTCATGGTTATTATTTTCCTGTTTTCTGCTGATCGAACACATCAATGATTTACATTACATTGTTGTAACTAGGTGAGGGTCAATCTGGATAGTCATGACGAGCAAAGCTTGCTTGTGCTTTTCAAGGAAGCATTGCAGCAGTATCGGTGTTACCTGAGAAAATCACACTTTGATGGCAAGTCTATAAACGAATTTCCGGTGAAGTCTCCTGTGCTAAATTTAGAAGACATTGAATGGGAAAACCTTGTTATGCACTGTTCTCGTTCCCAGGATGAGGTACTGTCTATGAAATCACATGACAATTTGAACTTCTACTTTTCCGCATGTGCCTTATCGATCTTTTTTGCAGGAAATCAGCTCGAAGAAGAATTCCGGTTTGAAAAGAACGATAGGATATCGCAAATATGCTGCCCACTGCTTTGCTCTTGTTAGCACATGTTGTCCTGTATCACTGTACTTGCATACATACCTGGTTCATTATGTGACAGCAGTATGCATGATAGCTTGCTTATCAATTATTTGCTCCAAATTATCTGATCTGTATGAATGGTTACATTAGTGTAGAATATATCCAATGCCAATGAATTTTTTAGCTCTGCATTATTCTTGTAATTACATGTTGTCCTTTATCAGTGTACTTATATTGACAGGTAGTTGTTCATGTACCATCACTCTGCAGCTTATTTTCCTTTGCATTCCATTTTCTACACATCAGATCTATATTTACTCTTACCATAAGGTTGGTACTGAAGAAGTTTAGCTGTGCATTGCTCTTGGCTGTGCCTTTTGCCTGTATCGCTGCACATACATTTATAGCTACTTGGTTATGTAGCATCACTCTTCATCTTATCTTAAATATTCTCCATTTTTTCGTATATTATCACATCTATATTTACTCTTAACAAAATGTAGAATAAAGGCAATGCTTATGAAGAACATTCTGTGGTAAACTTCTTGAATTGCCCCCCCATCAGCATGGACAAGGGCTTTATAGAGCCTGTCTTCACCAGTAATGTAAGTTTTTCCTTCTCAAGCCTTCAAACTTTGTTGTGTATATTTGGTTAGGCATGACTGCAACAGCTGTTTATTTTTCGTGTTTCCATCAAATTGCATGTTTAAAGTTTATTATGTAGTTCATAAACAAAAGTTTGTCCTTCTCAATTTAAGTTTTCAGTTGTACAACCAAGTTCCTTCTTCATACCATGTAAATTAAACTATACATAGCAAGTGATCTTCTTTTGCACTGCATGTATGCTTCTGTTCTTCATCTGTAATCCAGTGGTGTGGTGAACCTACCCACTACAGCACAATGTCATATTCTGCAATGTCTTAACTATGAACAATGTCATATCATTCTACTATTATTTAAACCGCCTCTTTATTTGCCAATCTGAAATGGGATAAATTGATAGTACACTAACCATTGATACTTATGAGTTCTTGATCTGTAATCCAGTGGTGTCGTGAAGCTGCCAACTCCTTCACAATGTCAATTCCTGTCATGTCTTGACCTGAACAATACCATATTGTGTTAATGCAATTTTAAACTTTGTTACTTTATTCGTCAGTAAGAAATGTGATGAATTGTCAGCACTGATACTTTTATATGCAAAACCTATCATATGTCTGCTTGTTTATCTTTCAGAGTGAAGAAGATATAAGTGTTGAACAAGCGCAGTCTCATTATCTTGCTCACCTGCTTGCCCTGCAGCTCCCCAGCTGGGCTAACCTTTCTTGAACTCTATTGAAGTGTTGTCGGTTTTGTATATTATTTTCTCGGCGTGTTTATTTGCACTGGTGGCGATCTTTGATGCCCAGTGTATGTAATCTGTTGTCTGCTTGTGCTTTATTATCATAGTAGTGAACTTTGATGCCAAGTGGATGTAATATGCCGTAATTTCTTTATTGTATAGTCTAGGTTTTTTCTTATTCACGATGCTGCAGTTATTTTACTGTATATATATCATGTCTTCGCAGTAAACCGGCCAAACCATAAAATTACGGTACATAATCGGGTCGTCATGCAATCACGACATATGATCCGCATCATGGGCCCCGTCAAACTGGCCCACTAGTAGATTCGGGCCTTTAATAGGCCGAGTAACCCCCGGCCCTCTTTTCGCAAGAAAACTCAATAGGCTTTTAGGAGGCTGAGAAGTAGGCTGGGCCTGAAACGCGCCGAATAGCTCACGGGCCGGGGGCAGCCCGAAATGGACCCCGGCCCATGATTGTGCGAAGCAATTCACGGGCTTTTAATAGGCCAAAGTTGTCTCGGTCCTTGTTTGTCCCAATCAGATATCGGCTGCGAGCAGGCCGGATGCAAACCGGGTCATAGTTAGGCCCAACTATATGACAGGCTCTTAACAGGCCGAAATTAATATAGGGCCGAAATGTTAAATGGGCCCTTAACAGGCCGAAACTAATATCAGGCTGAATTACTAAATGGGCCTTTAGCAAGTGGGCCCACACGCATAGCGTCCAGTCAACGGGCCGAATCTGATATGGGCCATAATTGAGCCCAAAGCCTCTTAAAGGGCCGGACCTGATCTGGGCCGTGATTTGGCCCAGAAAGTGGGAGGCTTTTAACGGGCCGGATCTTATATGGGCCATTACTAGGCCCGGAACGTGGCAGGCCATTAATGGACCGGATCAATTATGGGCCGACATTTGGCCCAAAACATGGCAGCTAGTTAATGGGCCGGCCTACTAGGATCCTCAAAATCTTGTGGGCCTACAGCTGGGCCAGCCCATTAATGTCGGCGAAATCTCGTGGGCCTTTAGCTGGGCCAGCCCATTATGATCCGCAAGAATTTTGGGGGCCTTTACCTGGGCCGACCCATTATGGCACACAAAAATCTTGTGGGCCTTTACCTGGGCCGGCCTATTATGGCCCGCGAAATCTTGTGGGCCTTTAGCTGGGCCAGCCCATTATAGTCCGCAAAATCTCGTGGGCCTTTAACTGGGCCGGCCCATTATGGGCCGCCAAATCTTGTGGGCCTTTAGTTAGGCCGGCCCATTTAAACTTGATTGGCCGTGCCACGTGTCGACGTATCATAGGCGCCTTCTGTCCAATGAGTGGATGACATCTGTCCCAACGATGAGCCGACACGTGTTTCCTCCAGCCAATGATGATTTTACACGTGGAAAATCCCCATTGGTCGGGGCTGTTAACGGGTTATCGGATCCAAAACCCGACCCGATAGCTTAACGGTGTTCCGTTATGGTGGATGCCACGTGTCGGTCACCCTTGACGAAAGCACTTCTGTGACGCGTGATTTATCGTCATGGAAGTGGACACTTCCGTGATGATAATTTTGGTAATGTCATCGAACACTTCTATGATAGCACAGGTATGACTATCTTGACTCTGTCATAAATTTGTCATGGATGTACATGCATGACAAAAAACCCGACCTACTATGACAAACACGTATCATCACAGAAGTGTATTTTTTTGTAGTGGAAGGTGTTGCCGGTCTAGCACTTGTGTCAACCAACTCCTACGACATATTTGACTCACCAAATGAAGGAATTGGAAGATGCTTCATGGCTAAAGGCCCAAAGGTATGACACCCCGAGTATGTTGATTTCAATAGTGATGAAGATGACTTGTTAGGTGATGATGATTTACTTGTTGACAACTCTAGTGATGAATACTGTTGGAAATATGCCCTAGAGGCAATAATAAAATGATTATTATTATATTTCTTTGTTCATGATAATTGTCTATTATTCATGCTATAATTGTGTTATCCAGAAATCGTAATACATGTGTGAATAAATAGACCACAACACGTCCCTAGTGAGCCTCTAGTTGACTAGCTCGTTGATCAACTGATAGTCATGGTTTCCTGACTATGGACATTGGATGTCGTTGATAACAGGATCATATCATTAGGAGAATGATGTGATGGACAAGACCCAATCCTAAGCATAGCACAAGATTGTGTAGTTCGTTTGCTAGAGCTTTTCCAATGCCAAGTATCTTTTCCTTAAACCATGAGATCGTGTAACTCCCGGATACCGTAGGAGTGCTTTGGGTGTACCAAACGTCACAATGTAACCGGGTGACTATAAAGGTATACTACGGGTATCCCCGAAAGTGTATGTTGGGTTGACACGGATCAAGACTGGGATTTGTCACTTCGTATGACAGAGAGGTGTCTCTGGGCCCACTCGGTAATGCATCATCATAATGAGCTCAAAGTGACCAAGTGTTTTGTCACGGGATCATGCATTACGGTACGAGTAAAGTGACTTGCCGGTAACGAGATTGAACGAGGTATTGGGATACCGACGATCGAATCTCAGGCAAGTAACGTACCGACTAACAAAGGGAATTGTATACGGGGTTACTTGAATCCTCGACATCGTGGTTCATCTGATGAGATCATCGAGGAGCATGTGGGAGCCAACATGGGTATCCAGATCCCGCTGTTGGTTATTGACCGGAGAATCGTCTCGGTCATGTCTGCGTGTCTCCCGAACCCGTAGGGTCTACACACTTAAGGTTCGATGACGCTAGGGTTGTAGAGATATTAGTATGCAGTAACCTGAAAGTTTTTCAGAGTCCCAGATGAGATCCCGTACATCACGAGGAGTTCCGGAATGGTCCGGAGGTGAAGAATTATATATAGGAAGTCCAGTTTCGGCCATCGGGAAAGTTTCGGGGGTCACCAGTATTGTACCGGGACCACCGGAAGGGTCCTGGGGGTCCATCGGGTGGGGCCACCTATCCCGGAGGGCCCCATGGGCTGAAGTGGGAGGGGAACCAGCCCCTGGTGGGCTGGTGCGCCCCCCTTGGGCTCCCCTGCGCCTAGGGTTGGAAACCCTGGGGGTGGGGGCGCCTCCACTTGGCTTGGGGGGTAAGCCACCCCCTTGGCCGCCGCCCCCCCTTGGAGATTGGATCTCCTAGGGCCGGCGCCCCCCCTAGGGGCCCTATATAAAGAGGGGGGAGGGAGGGCTGCGCATCCATGCTCCTGACGCCTCCCTCTCCCTCTGCTACACCTCTCCCTCTCGTAGAGCTTGGCGAAGCCCTGCCGAGATCGCTGCTGCATCCACCACCACACCGTCGTGCTGCTGGATCTCCATCAACCTCTCCTTTCCCCTTGCTGGATCAAGAATGAGGAGACGTCTTCCCAACCGTACGTGTGTTGAACGCGGAGGTGTTGTCCGTTCAGCACTAGGATCATCGGTGATTTGGATCACGACGAGTACGACTCCCTCAACCCCGTTCTCTTGAACGCTTTCGCTCATGATCTACAAGGGTATGTAGATGAACTTCTCTCTCTCGTTGCTAGATGAACTCCATAGATTGATCTTGGTGAAGCGTAGAAAAATTTTCACCCAAAAGAAGAAGTAGAAGAGAAGAATCACCACCAAGAGAGAGGAGGAGTAGAGATGATCATCGTGAACGAAGAACCTCCCGGAGAAGCAAGGATTCGGAAAGGAAGGACAAGTCATCAAAGAGCTACACAAAGCGAAGACATCAAGCTCATGTTGGTGAATGGGTATCCGGCTCCGACTCCGACAATCACTCCGAGAGAAGCTATCACTCCGACTCCGAATATACTCAAGATGAAGGTGTTGCCGGTCTAGCACTTGTGTCAACCAACTCCTACGACATATTTGACTCACCAAATGAAGGAATTGGAAGATGCTTCATGGCTAAAGGCCCAAAGGTGTGACACCCCGAGTATGTTGATTTCAATAGTGATGAAGATGACTTGTTAGGTGATGATGATTTACTTGTCGACAACTCTAGTGATGAATACTATCATGAAACATCAATTAATCATGCTAATTAATATAAAACGAATGACAAAGATAAGGATAAGATTGAGCGCCTAACTAAAGAACCAAACACTGTTAAGTTAGCACATGAAACTATCTTGGAAGATCATCGAGAACTTTTAAAGACTCGTGAGAAGTTACGCTTTGAAAAGCTCAACCTTGAGCAAGAGCATGATTTTTTTAAAGGCAATCAATGATGATCTTCGCAAGAATAGTTCTTCTTCATTGCCAAGCATTTACTCTTATCTACTTACATGCCACAAGTCAAGTCTAGTAACAGGAGTAAGAAAGATTCTTCTTCTAGTAGTAACAATAATCATGCTAAATCTAATGTTGTTGCTTCTAGTAGTTCTCTTGATTCCACTAATGATTCTCTTAGCCAAGTTACACTTGAGCAAGAAAATAGCTTATTGAAGGGAATTATAGAGAAGGGTGTCTACAAGAGCCTTGCCGGGAGTAAGCAATTTGAGGAAATTGTACGCAAGCAAGGAAGGTACGGGAAGAATCAAGGTGTTGGTTTTGAACAAAAGTTCAATGCCAATGGAGTTGAGTGGGAAGAAGATCAATACCCTAAGACGAAGTTTATTCCTCAACAAGAGAAGTATGATCCTACTTCTTTCCAAGGGACACAAGCTCAAGATGATCTTCCACCACAAGACCACAAGCAAAAAGGCAAGGACAAGCTTCAAGATGAGATTGATGCATTTGAAGAAGCTCCCAAGGCCTTGGTCAAGTGGGTTCCCAAGACTACATCAAGCTCTACTTCATCAAGTTCCACTACTACCCCAAGTATTCCCATCAAGATGATGTGGATCCCAAAGAAGAAGGACTAGAGAGTTCTTGAGGGTGACTCCGCCAATATACTTCACTCACATCATTTTGGCAAGGACAAGTGCAATCAACTTCCACTTCTTGCACTAGTTCAAGGAGTCACAAATCCTCTTGTTGGTAAGACAAGGGACAAGGTAACCTAATGTTTTCATGGACATCATCTTGTGTGTGCATCACTCTATGTATATGGATATTATTGCTTGTTCCTTGTGGGACTAACCCGTGTAGGTATTGAAAGTGCAACTCACTCCAATGGATTGCTCCAAATGATCAACAACATTGAGCATCCACATCTTCAACACCTACATGAAGTCATCATCGACAAAACCCAAGGTTAGTTCATCCCTCTTAGTGGGGATCTCAAATCTAGGGGGAGCTTTACTCTAAAGAATTGAGCTAAAGCAACTCTAATGGTGTGAACACAACAATGCTTTATGTAAAAGTGGTAACCCCACTTGTGCTTAAACGATGAGTATAACCTATGATCAAATGTTCTCATTTGACTCCTAAGTCAATATACTCATATATAGATGACCTAGTCATCGCCAATTGTTTGATAGATGCTAGAATTGGTTGTGCATGCTTTGCCACATATTTCATTTGCCATTTTACTGTATGAGCATGTTGGTTGCATATTTTACTCATTCGAGGACATCCACTTGTTGTTTTGATTGGTTGGATCTTTTTGTTTTGCCAAGTGGATGAACAAGAATGCCAAAGAACCTTCTTTATCTATCTATGCTTTTCTCGTCTCAAACTCTATTCATGCTACATCACAAAGTTTGATCAAGTCAGATTCGAACCACTTTGTGTGAGAAGCACTCGGAGTCCCCGATTCGTCATAGACTTAAACTTCCAAAACCTCTTTGTGCATTTTGGTCTGACCGAGAAATCCATTTCGGTCAAACCTAGTTCACTAAGTTGATCTAGGTTTTCATCTCGGTGCAACCGATTTGAACACTTCGGTCACACCGAGTTGCAGCAACCGCTTGCGATTCTGCAATCTTGCTGCCACCGAGTTGTTCCACTCGGTCACAACGACAGGGTCGGGATATATATACCCACATGTGAGATTTTGGAAATTACTTCAAATCTTCTCAGCCCGCGTGTGTCCTGCTCTGCCTCCTCAGGTCTCCGGATCGTCTCCTCGCCGCCAACGACCTCCCGCCGTTGGACTCTGCCGCCATCGACGGATTTTGCTCCGCCGTCGCCGCCGTAGCGAACACTCGCCGCTCTAGGGTATGTGTTCGACCCCTTGTGCTGTCGTTTTCACTTCGATTCCTAGCACAAGGACAATGCCATGCTTCTTGCCACGAATGAGATTAATCTATCCAGCTAAATCTTCCTTAGGTCTAGATTGATTCAAAAATTTTAGGGTTAGCCCTCCGCAGAACTCATCTTGGACTGATTGAAATGTAGAAATCGGTCTCACCGATTCGGCTTAGGCCATTGCACATGCGCTTTTCGGTCTGACCGAAACATGCAAATCGGTGTGACCGAGTTCAGGATTCTGTGAAACCCTAGCAATCTCGTGTGACGCCCGGATAATGAGGCTACAGTAATCCCACGTTAATGATGCCACGTCACCATGGTTACTGTTGTTAATCTCGCGTTAGTTCAAACCCGGTTCAAATTCAAATTTGAATTTAAGCCAAACAATAAAAGTTTCCAAACATTAAAACTAAAATGCTCTAAACGTGTTCAATAGTTCATGGGTAATAATGGTGGAGAAACCACATTTTTAAAAAAAACTTGTTGAAATGCTCAAAAGTAATTAACGCAGTGTCTAAAACAATTAAATAAATGACTTTTGTATTTTATAAAATCCTAAACTAATTTATTTGGTAGTCAAACTTTTTATGGCAGAGGCATTACTTACAACACTAATTTAGGCGCTAATTAATTATCTTAATAGAGTTAAAATAAATTGGAAGTTAAAAAAACAGAAAAGAAAATAAATAAAAAGGTAAAAGATAAAACAGACAAAAACAAAAGGACACCCCCCCCTCAATGGGCTTCGGCCCAGCAGGCCAGCAGGCCGCCTAACCGGCCCAATCGGCCACCCACCCGCACCACCACTTAACCCCCCTCGGTCCACTGACCGAAACCCTAACCCCCACTTCTCCCCTGATCCCCCCACTCGCACCCATTCCTCCCTCTCGCTCTTCCCCGATCTGGATCGGGGCAACCCCCAGATCCCATCGCCCCATCGCCGCCTCGACGTCGCCGTCACCCCTCTCGCGGAGCCGGCCCCTCCTGGCGCCCCACCCGCGCCCCGTCGCCCGTCCACGACCACGCTCACGCGGGACCCCACCCGGAGCTACCTCGCCACCGTTGCACGAGGACCGCGTTGCCGGAGCCCCTCACCGTCTTCCCCGAATCGCCGTCGCACCGTCGTCCTCTTCGTCGCCGGACCTCCCCGGCTCCTCCTCGAGCCTACTTAAGCACACCTACAGGGCTCGTTGAGCTCCGCCGTCCGTTCCCTCCCTTCTCCTCTGCTCCCATCGATGTGCAACGCTCGTAGTCGCCGCTGGCCGCCGCCTTTATCGACGCGCTCACTGCGCCTGTAGCTACGCCCGGTCGTGCACGCCCTCTCCTCGACGCGCCCACTCGTGCCTCGTGGCCTCACTGGCCACGCCGTCCGCCCCTACCGCCCCTCCACACCGGCTTCGCCCGCAGCCTCACTCTGGCTCCGCCACGCCCGCTCGCCCCCGGCCTCGCACTCCGCCGCCTCCCATGCCGGCCGGCCACCGCGGCTGCCCTGGCCACTGGCCTCGCCCCGCCGCACTTCCTGCGGGCGAGCGCCCGCCCCGGGCGCCCGTAGCCCCGTCCCGGGTGTACTCGGGCACACGCCCGAACCCGCTATGGCCCCGCTGGCCCAATGACATGTGGGGTCCAGCCCCTGGAACGTTTAAAAAAAGAGAATTAAAATAAATAAATAAGAAAATAAATAGATAAAATTAAATATTAATTAATTAACTAAATAATTAACTTAATTTATTCTGTTTAAAGAAACTAATTAAGATTAATTAACCTAATTAAGTAATTAACTTAATTAACTAAATTAGTCAATGACATGCGGGACCCACATGTCAGCTTGACCTAGTCAACACCTTGTTGACTGATGACATCATGCTGACGTCATGTTGATGCAGTAATGCCATTTTCGGATTAAATTAATAATGATAATTTATAAATTGATTTAAATCTTTAAAAATGAATATAAAATAAACCGTAACTCGGATGAAAATGTTTTGTACATGAAAGTTGCTCAGAACGACGAGACGAATCCGGACACGCAGCCCGTTCGTCTGCCACACATCCCTAACCTATCGAACTCGCAACTTTCCCCCTTCGGTACCTCTGCCTGAAAACCTGAAACACCGGGGATACTTTCCCGGATGTTTTCCCCCTTCGCCGGTATCACCTCCTACCGCGTTAAGGCACACTTGGCACCGCTACTTGTTATGTCGTGCATCGATAAGCTTCTGTTTGCATTGTATTCATTGTTTCTTCCCCCTCTTCTCTCCGGTAGACTACGAGACTAACGCTGCTGCTGGTACCCCGATCGACTACGGTGTTGACGACCCCTCCTTCTTGCCAGAGCAACCAGGCAAGCCCCCCCCCCCCTTGATCACCAGATATCACCTATTCTTCTCTATACTGCTTGCATTAGAGTAGTGTAGCATGTTACTGTTCGGTTACTCCTATTCTGTTGCATAGCCTGTCATTGTTGCTACAGTCATTGATACCTTACCCGCAATCCTAAATGCCTAGTATAGGATGCTAGTTTATCATCATTGGCCCTACATTCTTGTCAGTCTGCCTTGCTATACTATTGGGCCGTGATCACTTGGGAGGTGATCACAGGTATATACTTTACATATATACATACTATATAGATGGTGACTAAGTCGGGTCAGCTCGTTGAGTACCCGCAAGTGATTCCGATGTGGGGGCTGGAAGGACAGGTGGCTCCATCCCAGTAGAGGTGGGCCTGGGTTCCCGACGGCCCCCGACTGTTACTTTGTGGTGGAGCGACAGGGCAAGTTGAGGCCACCTAGGCGAGAGGTGGGCCTGGCCCTGGTCGGCGTTCGCAGTTGCTTCATAATAACACGCTTAACGAGATCTTGGTATTTGATCTGAGTCTAGCCACTGGCCTATACGCACTAACCAACTACGCGGGAACAGCTATGGGCACTCGACGTCGTGGTATCAGCCGAAGCCTTCTTGACGTCAGCGATTGAGCGGCGTGCGCCAGATTGGACCGCGTAACGTGACTTCCTTTGTAATAGAGGTTGCTAGGTCTGCTTCCGGCTGCCCACGCAACGTGCAGGTGTGCTAAGGGCGATGGGCCCAGACCCCTGTGCGCTTAGGTTTAGACCAGCGTGCTGACCTCTCTGTTGTGCCTAGGTGGGGCTGCGACGTGTTGATCTTCCGAGGCCAGGCATGACCCAGGAAAGTGTGTCCGGCCAAATGGGATCGAGCGTGTTGGGTTACGTGGTGCACCCCTGCAGGGAAGTTAATCTATTCGAATAGCCGTGATCTTCGGTAACAGGACGACTTGGAGTTGTACCTTGACCTTATGACAACTAGAACCGGATACTTAATAAAACACACCCAGACAAGTTCCACAGACAACCCGGTGATCGCTCTCTAACAGGGCGACAAGGAGAGGATCGCCGGGTAGGATTATGCTATGCGATGCTACTTGGAGGACTTCAGTCTACTCTCTTCTACATGCTGCAAGACGGAGGCTGCCAGAAGCGTAGTCTTCGATAGGATTAGCTATCCCCCTCTTATTCTGGCATTCTGCAGTTCAGTCCACCGATATGGCCCTTTACACATATACCCATGCATATGTAGTGTAGCTCCTTGCTTGCGAGTACTTTGGATGAGTACTCACGGTTGCTTTTCTCCCAGTTTTCCCCTTTCCCTTCTACCTGGTTATCGCAACCAAATGCTGGAGCCCTGGAGCCAGACGCCACCGTCGATGACGACTACTACACTGGAAGTGCCTACTACTACGTGCAGGCTGCTGACGACGACCATGAGTAGTTTAGGAGGATCCCAGGCAGGAGGCCTGCGCCTCTTTCGATCTGTATCCCAGTTTGTGCTAGCCTTCTTAAGGCAAACTTGTTTACTTATGTCTGTACTCAGATATTGTTGCTTCCGCTGACTCGTTCATGTCGAGCACTTGCATCCGAGCCCTCGAGGCCCCTGGCTTGTAATATGATGCTTATATGACTTGTTTTACTTTTAGAGTTGTGTTGTGGTATCTTCCCGTGAGTCCCTGATCTTGATCGTACACGTTTGCATGCATGATTAGTGTACGATTGAATCGGGGGCATCACATCTCGGTGCCACCGAACTGTGACTCGGCCCAACTGAGTTCACTAGTTTAGGTTCCAAGTGTTGCTTCGATATCACCGAGTTTGACAATTCGATAGCTCCGAGATCACTTTTGTAGAGAACTAAAACTAAGCTTTTTGAGTCAATTTGTTTTGCAAAACCTATGTACTTTGTGATGCTCATATACTCTACCTCATCTACAACCTATTCACAGGGTCTGCTGACAGTTTGCCTGCAAAATGTCTGACCAGAGTGACAGCCAAAACAGGTCTGAACAGCAAGGACAGTTGAGTGAGGGCACTAGTCCCTCCAGTAGCTATGATGAGGGCAGCAGGAGCACACCTAGTAACTTGCCCAAGGCAGCTACTAGAACAAGGAAGAAGAGAACTTCGGATTCAGAGGATGAAGACTATGTTGCAACTGAGGATGAGGCCACTTCCAAGAAGAAGGTGGTGAAGAAATAATTTGGCACTGCTGCATCAACTAGGCCAGGCATGAACAAGAAGGCACCTGCCAGGAGAGTGCCCACATCCAAGCCAAGGAAAGTTGCCACAGGTGAAACTATGAAGTTCACCATTGAATCTGAAGAAGAGGCAACTGGTGAGGACAAGAAGAAGAAGAGGGCAAGAACAAAGACAACCAAAGTTCTTGGAAAATCTTCAATGGTAAGATCTGATGAGGAGGAAGAGGAAGAGGATGCTGCTCTAGCACCTAAGGCACACAAACTCATGGGAGATGCTATAAAGTCAGGGGCTGCTAAAGCCCAAAATTGCTCCCAAAGCTGCTGCTCCAGTTCCCAAGACTGCACCCAAGAGGAGTACCATGAACATACCTGCTGAGGAGAAGAACAAGGCCCCAGTGCCTGAGACTGAAGAAGAGGAAGTTGAAGCCCAAGTGCTAAGGAAGTTAAAGCCAAAGATCCCAGATCATAATGATGCACATCCTGTTGCAGAAGACATGAGGATCAGGAAGGATGCAGGACTTAGACAGTGGAGAAAGGCTGACCCATATGCTGTCAGGAGGAGAACTGCTGTGGATTATAGGTTCCACACAAAAGAACAACAAGATTTCTATGAGACAATCCTGCTTGACAAGAAGCCCATAGTGTGTGACATGAGATGAGTTGACTGGACCTACATTAGAGAGAATGAAGATCACTTCACAGGTGTTTATGACAGCTTCAAGGCATGTGAGGTTGATAAGTTTGTTGGCCAGAAGCTCACTAAGTGGAATGATGAGCTGATCATGCAATTCTATTCTACTGCTCATTTCTATCCAGATGGCAGAATTGTATGGATATCAGAGGGTACAAGGTACCAGTCAATAGTTGATGAGTGGGCTAGATTGATCAATGCCCCAGAAGCTCATGAAGATGACTTAGATGTCCATGCCAAGAAGAAGAATGATCACAACTCAATGGCTAGCATGTATAAGGAGATTCCTGATGCAGACCTGGAGACTCACAAGTTTGGCTTTGTGAAGCACTTACTGTCAGGCCTGCCTACAATCAATACCATTCTGAGGCACACTCTGTTGCCAAAATCTGGAGATCACGGAATGATCAGAGGACACTCCATCAACCTGCTGCACATATTTGATGTCCCTCAAAAGTTCAAAATGATGAGTCTGATTGTGGAAACAATCAAGATGACAGCTGCAGATCAGAAGAGATCTTGTGAGTATGCTCCACAAATTCAGGTGCTCATCAACTCCAAGATGGGAACATGCACATATCTGTTGGACAAGGAGCATTTACCCCTCAGGCTAGACTTTGAGAACAACATTGTTGTCATGACTGAGGAAGATCCATCCTCTTTGCAAGCACTTGAGAAGAGAGAGAGAAGGCAAGGGCAGAGAAAGCTGCAAAGATGCCAACAGCTGAAGAGGCATCTCAAGTGTTCTTGAAGAGCAAGCAAGATCAGCTTGGATATCTGATCCAATCTACCTTGAGGACTGAGAAGGGCTTGGCCACCCTGACTCAAAACCAGGAGAGCTTGGAGAGGATTATTGAGCAGAAAATCTATGATCTGGATGTCAAGGTAACTGAGATTCAGTCAGTAGTTGAGCAACTTCAGGAGGAAGTGGAGGAGAAGAAGGGCAAGTCTACTATAGATGCTTTTACTAGAGTGCCCAGAGGTTAGAGGTCTGCTGCAGTGCCTGTCCTAGACACAAGAGCTACCACATCTGCACCAGCAGCCACAGCTTCAGTGCCACCAGCTCCAACAGCCACTCCACCAGCTCCAACCACATCTATAGACGCTTTCGTCCTTGGAGTCATCTCTACACCACCTCATGAAGACCAAGCCTGAGAGACGCATAGCACTATGCATATTTTTAACTTTTTGGTACTTGTTGCCAAAGGGGGAGAAATATGTATAGATCATAGTCTTCGAGAGAGAGAGTGTTGTTTTGTCTCTCTTTGCATTTTACTTGCTTGAACTTTATTGTGTGTTTGCTTGATACATTATGTCTTTTGTGAGATACTTGGATGATCATGTGTTTGATCATATGCTACTTTAATGTGTGCTTGAATGATATTATCCTTCATATCCATTTATGATCATTCACTTTGCTTGGTGATGAGTGCATGTGTTCAATTATTATCATTTTGTGCGCTGCACCAAGATGTATGTGACATGGAAGAGTGACCCATGATCCTAACACATTGTGCATTTGCAGTCCAAAGAAAATTTTAAATAATGCACAAATTTAGGGAGAGCTCTTGTTTGTCACATACTTCTCAAAGCGACAATGTATTTCAATCTTATTATCATTTGTGGAAGCTTTGATCTATATGTTGTCATCAATTACCAAAAAGGGGAGATTGAAAGTGCAACTATCCCTGGGTGGTTTTGGTAATGATTAACAACATATAGCTCATTGAACTAATGCCATTACAAGATAAATAGTTCCGGAAAGTTCAATGATTGGCATGGCATGGATAAGGAATGTGGACCCCTCAAAATGCTAAGGACAAAAGATAGGCTCAAACTTCAAAGTACAAGACTCTACATTTTCTATTTTAGTGATCCAAGATCACATTGAGTCTATAGGAAAGCCAATACTATTAAAAGTGGATGAGGTGTTACTTAATGGCTTGCTTGCTCAAAATGCTTAGTGATATGCTCCAAAGCCCTCGGCCACTTTCTCATATCCACATATGTCCCAAACCAAAAGTCAAACTCGGCCCCACCAATTTGATCCATCTGGCGCACCGAGTTCATTTGACATAGCCACTGCCAGAAACCCTAGTTCTTTTCGGTCTCACCGATAGGGATCTCGGTCCCACCGAGATGGGGTTGCAAACTTTCTATTTCCCTTCATAACGTTTCGGTCTAACCGAGATGAGCGATCGGTCCCACCGACTCTACAATGCAAACTCTTTGTTTCATTTTCGTAACACTTCGGTCCTACTGAGACGAGCGAATCGGTCCCATCGAGTTTGCCTGACCAACTCTCTGGTTAGCTTATTGCCAAAGTCGGTCCAACTGAGTTTGAGTAATCGGTCCAACCGAGATTACGTTATGCCCTAACCCTAATGATATCGATCCCACCGAGATGACATGTCGGTCCCATCGAAATTGCCTAACCGTCACATATGTACTAAATCGGTCCGACCGAGTTTTCTGATTCGGTCCCACCGAGTTTGGTATAATGTGTGTAATGGTTAGATTTTATGTGGAGGCTATATATACCCCTCCACCCTCTCCTCATTCGTGAGGGAAGCCATCAGATCGCGCCTACACTTCCATTACCTATTTTCTGAGAGAGAGCCACCTACTCATGTGTTGAGACCAGGATATTCCAATGCAACCATATGAATCTTGATCTCTAGCCTTCCCCAAGTTGCTTTCCACTCAAATCATCTTTCCACCAAATCCAATCCTATGAGAGTGAGTTGAGTGTTGGGGAGACTATCATTTGAAGCACAAGAGCAAGGAGTTCATCATCAACACACCATCTATTACCTTTTGGAGAGTGGTGTCTCCTAGATTGTTTAGGTGTCACTTGGGAGCCTCCAACAAGTTTTGTGGAGTGAACCAAGGAGTTTGTAAGGGCAAGAGATTGCCTACCTCGTGAAGATCTACCCTAGTGAGGCAAGTCCTTCGTGGTCGATGGCCATGGTGGGATAGACAAGGTTGCTTCTTCGTGGACCCTTTGTGGGTGGAGCCCTCTGTGGACTCGCGCAGCCGTTACCCTTCGTGGGTTGAAGTCTCCATCAATGTGGATGTACGATAGCACCACCTATCAGAACCACGACAAAAACATCTTTGTCTCCTATTGCGTTTGCACTCTCCAAACCCTTCCCTTTACATTCTTGCAAGTTGCATGCTTTACTTTCTGCTGCTCATATACTCTTTGCATGCTTGATTAAATTGTGTTAAAATTTCTTGACTTGTGCTAAGTTGTTAAAATCTGCCAAGAACTAAAATTGGGAAAAGGTTAAGTTTTTATTTGGTCAAGTAGTCTAATCACCCCCCTCCCTCTAGACATACTTTCGATCCTATAGGCCCGTGCGGTGTTCTGTAGGGGAAGAATCAGAGATGAGGAAGAAGAAGGGTTAGGAGACATAGGATCTTCATCCAACCGCCTGAAATGGTCGACTGACCCAAATGACAAAAGTCACATGACTTGCATGCAGACATTCCTTATTCAATACCATCATCATATCTGCTTAGCACTACTCCTCAATCTATCAAGCTAAACAACATGCCACTCATAATTCCAAACTTGTTGCTCAAATACGAATCTGATATGATGTTGATATTACTAAAACAGATAACATTTAGTTGGTCAGCTAATATTCCTACTTTACTTTCGAAAACACATGCACCACATATAGAGAGACAGCAGGGAGTTGCATTCTTAATGTGCTCTGGTTCATCATGTGTGGGCACTCAACGCACATTTTATTATCCAAATTCTGCTTGCTCTTCTTTAGCATGTTCCTCTTCTGTTCTTCTTTAATAAGCACTCTCTCCGTTCCTAAATACAAGTCTTTGTATAGATTCCACCATGGCCTACATATGGAGCAAAATGAGTGAATCTACACTCTAAAATGTATCTGTATACATCTATATGTGATCCATAGTGGAAATCTCTACAAAGACTTATATTTTGGAATGGAGGGAGTATGATAGTAGTACAGTATGTTCCTTGTAGTGAAGAGGAGCAGGGACATTTGCAATGTAGAGGTCTATTCGGTCGGTTGTGATGGGCACTTTCAACTCTTCAGGCCTCTTTGATTCGTAGGATTTTGTAAACATATGAATAGGAATTGTAGTGGCTCTGCCCACTTGAATCCTATAAGATTAGCAAGGAAATGTGGGGAGTTGTGTCACCTTTGAGAGTCACACTGATATTAACAGTACCGCACCTTCAGTTGAAGAGAGTTGGTATCCGAAACCTTTCTAGCCGTACCGGTAATAGTAGCCCATATTTTCCAGCTAGTTTCACTTTCCTGATTTTACTTGTGATGCTTACGGTTTTCCCGTTATATCTGCACTATGATCTGTGTAGCTGCTTTATGTCGCACTAGCAGCAGTCCACTCTTGAAGCTAAACAACACACCAATCATAAGTCCAAAGCTTACTTCTTCAAATACGAATTGTGATATGATACTGATATTAGTTAACAGACACACATTTAGTTGGTCAGCTAATGCTCCCACTTGATTTTCCAAATGCATGTGGCCACATATAGAGAGACTGCATGGAATTGCATTTCTTTGGACATTGTGATTCATCATGAGTGGACAACCAACATCGTATGAAAAGAAGCGGAACCTCAACAATATGCTTCCTCTTCTAAAGCTATTGAGAGTTGGCTGCAGCCCAAAATAGTCACACAAGCGAGGAGTTTTCTTGGCCTTGCTGGATTCTATAGGCGTTTTGTGAGAGATTTTAGCACCATTGATGCACCTCTCAATGAGCTTAAAAAGAAGGATGTGCCTTTTGTTTGGGGTACCACACAGGAAGAAGCCTTCACGGTATTGAAAGATAAGTTGACACATGCTCCTTTACTCCAACTTCCTGATTTTAATAAGACTTTTGAGCTTGAATGTGATGCTAGTGGAATTGGATTAGGAGGTGTGTTATTACAAGATGGCAAACATGTTGCATACTATTTTGAAAATTTGAGTGGGCCTAGTCTGAACTATTCTACCTATGATAAAGAATTATATGCTCTCGTTCGGACCTTAGAAACATGGCAAGATTATTTATGGCCCAAAGAATTTGTTATACAATCTGATCATGAATCTTTGAAACACATTAAAAGTCAAGCAAAATTGAATCGTAGACATGCTAAATGGGTTGAATTCATTGATACTTTACCTTATGTCATTAAACACAAGAACGGTAAAGAAAATTTATTGCCGATGCATTGTCTCGTCGTTATACTATGCTTTCACAACTTGACTTTAAAATATTTGGTTTGGAGACCATCAAAGATCAATATATGCATGATGCTGAATTTAAAGATGTATTGCAGAATTGTAAAGAAGGGAGAACATGGAACAAGTTCATCGTTAACGATGGATTTGTGTTTCGTGCTAACAAGATATGCATTCCAACTAGTTCTGTTCATTTTTTGTTGTTGCAGCGGGCGCATGGAGGAGGATAATGGGACACTTTGGCATGAAGAAGACCGAGGATGTACTTGCTGCCCATTTCTTTTGGCCAAAGATGAGACGGGGTGTTGAGCATTTTGTTGCTTGCTGCACTACATGTCAAAAAGCTAAGTCACGACTAAATCCTCATGGTTTATATAAGCCTTTGCCTGTACCTAGTGTTCCATGGGAGGATATATCTATGGACTTTGTTTTAGGTTTACCTCGAACAAAGAAGGGGAGGGATAGCATATTTGTTGCCGTGGATAGGTTCTCAAAAAAGGCACACTTTATACCATGTCATAAAAGCGATGATGATGCTAATGTTGCTGATTTGTTCTCTCGTGAAATTATTCGCTTGCATGGTGTGCCAAATACTATTGTTTCAGATCGTGATACTAAATTTCTTAGCAACTTTTGGAGATGTTTATGGGCTAAGTTGGGGACTAAACTGCTTTTTAGTACTACTTGTCACCCCCAAATCGATGGACAAACTGAAGTTGTCTGCTATGCTTAGGGCTATTTTGAAGAATAACAAGAAAATGTGGGAAGAATGCTTGGCTCATATTGAATTTGCTTATAATCGTTCGTTGCATTCTACTACTAAGATGTGCCCTTTTGAAATTGTATATGGTTTCCTACCTCGTGCACCTATTGATTTGTTGCCTCTTCCATCTTCGAAGAAGGTTAATTTTGATGCTAAACAACGTGTTGAATTGATCTTAAAAATGCATGAGTTAACTAAGGAAAACATTGAGCGTATGAATACTAAATATAAACTTGCTGGAGATAAAGGTAGAAAACATGTTGTCTTTGCACCTGGAGATCTTGTTGGATTACATTTGCGTAAGGATAGGTTTCCTGATTTGTGAAAATCAAAGCTAATGCCACGTGTTGATGGTCCTTTTAAGGTGTTAGAGAAAATAAATGATAATGCATATAAACTTGAGCTGCCTGCAGATTTTGGGGTTAGTCCCACTTTTAACATTGCATATTTGAAGCCTTATTTGGGTGAGGAAGATGAGATTCCGTCGAGGACGACTTCACTTCAAGAAGGGGAGAGGACATCAATACCATTGTTACACCCACAGCCCCTGCTGCTATACATACTGGACCAATTACTAGAGCTCACGCACACCAATGAAATTACCAAGTACTTTTGTTTCTTGGTAATGATTCTAATGTTCATGAGAATATGATGCTTCCTAAATTGGATACATTTGTCTTGATTACAAATGAAGGGCCTAGCTTGGACAAGAAGGATGAACATTGGAGCAAGATCAAGCATGGAGATGATGGCATGCGCAAGGGGAACAAGAACAAAGTTACAAGTGATGATTCCAGGACTTTGAAGCCACCATAATGAGTGCATGAAGCCATGGACGAAAAGTACAAGATGCCACTTCATAAATTTCACCCATAGGCTATTATAGGTGTTGCGTCACCTTATTATTGGTCCAGGCCCATGTAATTTCGAAATACTCGAGTATAGGCCTTTTTTACAGTCCGTATGTGTGGAGAAACAAGAGTTAGGGCTGGTTTCGGACCCCTCCTCCAAGGGTCACGAAATTTCCCCCTCTTCCTCCATATATACAGCCCTTAGGGCGTCGTTTAGACTTTTGGATATTTTTAGTGCAAACTTAGTCATTGCAACTTCCCGTACTTCGTCTGTGTCCAACGATCAGACCAAGACCGCATTCGGATCCCCACCTTTATCAATACTTCATACATATTCGCAATATTCAGATTGCTTTTATCATATTCTTGCTTGTTCTCCGATTGCTTGTAGGAATAGACCTTCGTGGTCAGGTTGATCGTGCTCTGGCGTGGTTAATAACCTCAGGAGATTGGTTTAGCGATTGCTAAGGCGCAACGTCGTGCATGTTTGTAGTCTGATCGTCAAAGTCATTCTCCACCAAATCGATAGTTATCATCTCATCGAAAGATCGAGACACCCTCGCCTCTATCAGCTGGGGCCATCATCGTGACGGCGATCTACACCAACAACTTCCCCGCTGTCAACACTAACTCTCTCCTCCTCTATGCAGTGGTGTAACACCTCTTCTCCCCGCTATAATCTCTACTTAAACATGGTGATCAACGCTATATATTATTTCCCAATGATGTATGGCTATCCTATGATGTTTGAGTAGACCCGTTTTGCTCTATGAGTTGATTGATGATTATGATTTGTTTGAGTTGTATGTTTTATTATTGGTGCTGTCCTATGGTGCTCTCCGTGTCGCGCAAGCGTGAGGGATCCCCACTGTAGGGTGTTGCAATATTTTCATGATTCGCTTATGGTGGGTTGCTAGAGTGATAGAAGGTTAAACCCGAGTAAGGGGGTTGTTGCATATGGGAGTAAAGAGGACTTGATACCTTATAATGATATATGGGTTTTACCTTAATGATCTTTAGTAGTTGCAGATGCTTGCTAGAGTTCCAATCATAAGTGCATATGATCCAAGTAGATAAAGTATGTTATCTTATGCCTCTCTCCCATATAAAATTGCAACAATGATTACCGGTCTAGTTATCGATTGCCTAGGGACAAATAAATTTCTTGTGACAAAAAGCTCTCTACTAAAACTAACTGATACGTCTCCAACGTATCTATAATTTTTGATTGTTCCATGCTATTATATTACCTGTTTTGGATGCTTATGGGCTTTATTCTACATATTTATATCATTTTTGGGACTAACCTACTAACCGGAGGCCCAACCCATATTGTTTTTTTTTGCCTATTTCAGTATTTCGAAGAAAAGGAATATCAAACGGAGTCCAAACGGAATGAAACCTTCGGGAGCGTTATTTTTGGAACAAATCTGATCCGGAGAGCTTGGAGTGCAAGTCAAGAAAGCTCCAAGGGCTCCACGAGATAGGAGGGCGCGCCCCCCTGTCTCGTGGGCCCCTCGGGCGTCCACCGATGTACTTCTTCCTCCTATATATACCTACGGACCCCGAAAACATCCAGGGGCACCACGAAACACAATTTCCACCATCGTAACCTTCTGTATCCGCGAGATCCCATCTTGGAGCCTTCGCCGGCACTCTGCCTGAGGGGGAATCGACCACGGAGGGCCTCTACATCAACATCCTTGCCCCTCCTATGAGTTGTGAGTAGTTTACCTCAGACCTACGGGTCCATAGTTATTAGCTAGATGGCTTCTTCTCTCTTTTTGGATTTCAATACAATGATCTCCCCCTCTCTTGTGGAGATCTATTTGATGTAATCTCTTTTTGCGGTGTGTTTGTCAAGATCCGATGAATTGTGAGTTTATGTTCAGATTTATCTATGGTTATTAATTGAATCTTCTTTGAATTCTTTTATGTATGATTGAGTTATCTTTGCAAGTCTCTTCGAATTATCGGTTTGGTTTGGCCTGCTAGATTGATCTTTATTGCCATGGGAGAAGTGCTTAGCTTTGGGTTCAATCTTACATTGTTCTTACCCAGTGACAGAAAGGGTTGCAAGACACGTATTGTATTGTTTCCACGAGGATAACAAGATGGGGTTTATATCATATTGCATGAGTTTATCCCTCTACATCATATCATCTTGCTTAAAGCGTTACTTCGTTCTTATGAACTTAATACTCTAGATGCATGCTGGATAGCGGTCGATGTGTGGAGTAATAGTAGTAGATGCAGGCAGGAGTCGGTCTACTTGTTTTGGATGTGATGCCTATATACATGATCATGCCTAGATAACGTCATAATTATTCGCTTTTCTATCAATTGCTTGACAGTAATTTGTTCACCCACCGTAATACTTATGCTCTCGAGAGAAGCCTCTAGTGAAACCTATGGCCCCCGGGTCTATCTCTTATCATACTTGCTTTCAATCTACTTTTATTTGCATCTTTACTTTTCGTGCATCTATATCATAAAATACCAAAAATATATTTATCTTATCATACTATCTCTATTAGATCTCACTTTCGCAAGTGGCCGTGAAGGGATTGACAACCCCTTTATTGCGTTGGTTGTGAGTTCTCAGTTTGTTTGTGTAGGTGCGTGGGACTTTTGAGGAGCCTCCTACTGGATTGATACCTTGGTTCTCAAAAACTGAGGGAAATACTTACGCTACACTTGCTGCATCACCCTCTCCTCTTCGGGGAAAACCAATGCTAGCTCAAGACGTAGCACTAACCTAATTGTTTATTTATCTAAACAACCCCTAGTTTTTATTTACGTTTTATTTATTATCTTGCAAACTTATCCTATCACACCTACAAAGTACTTTTAGTTTCATACTTGTTCTAGGTAAAGCAAACGTTAAGCGTGCGTAGAGTTGTATCGGTGGTCGATAGAGCTTGTGGGAATATTTGTTCTACCTTTAGCTCCTCATTGGGTTCGACACTCTTACTTATCGATAAAGGCTACAATTGATCCCCTATACTTGTGGGTTATCACCACCTCCCCCATATCCACAACAGAACCCTCTCCGGTGCCGGCGTGCTCAACCGGGCCTTGTGCCCGCTCTTCGGCGTCAACCCTACCTACACTGCCGTTTGCAACACCCGGCTGCCCGCGTCTCACCGTCTTCATTTGTTCGCCAGCCACCCTTGAGCATATCAATCCTCTAACCCTCGGCTCTCCTGTGGTCCTACCGGGTTTGCACAAGAAACCTGTTAGTTACTGCTCTCCATCGCGGTGAGGCATATTTCCTCCCAATCCCTCTTCCTATTTCGTTCGGTATGTACCCTGGCTATAAAATAATGAAGAGCGTATATATGTTCATTATCTACCTTCCTAACTAGTACATATAAGTTGTATTTGTTCTGATTAGTGATTGTCAATTTACAGATCGTGGGCGCCGGAGTCACACAAAGTTAACAAATTAGCCGTACATTTTCTAAATTATTGCATCACATGTTTAGAGCTTGCTACCAAGTTGTTAGCTTTATGATTATCCTCCTTTCCTGAGTTTCGCATGTGTTCTCTGTAGATGTCGAGTATCTGCGACAACACTCATGCTTCAGGCGATGTATCTTCATATGAGTCCGACATCCCTAGGTCTCCAGTAGATGGTGAGGGGTCAAGTAATTTGGAACGAGATAGAGCTGTAGCAATTACCCTTCCGTCTAGGACACGAAGGAACGCTCCAAGGAAGCCCACACACCATCCTAAAGGTGTATATGAAGTAACCGACATCGAATTAAAGTCTTGGGCTCCAACTAAACCAGATAAAACACGCATGAGGTTCTGGAGTGTGTGTGGGTTTGTTGGCAGGGCAAGGCTCAACATTAATCTGACAGGGTTTCAGAAGGCTGACACAGAAACACGGCGAAGGATAGTCTGGGAGATCATGGATCACTTCAACGTTCCAGAGCAGTGGAGAATGTAGGTGGAACACGCTGCACTGAAGAAGGCTAGGGATGCTTGGAGAAACTAGAAGCGCGTGTTGTACAAGAAGTACTTGAGTGAAGTCAAGGACCCAATCCCCGCATACCCCCAAATTACAAAGGCGGACTGGGCAGAATTCAAAAGGGTCAGGGCAACTACAGAGTTTACTGAGAAGAGTACCAAGCAATCGAAATGTTAGAAGAGGAACACACACCCCGACCGTATGGGTGTGGCAGGATACTACGGCATGAAACCGGTATGGGACTAGGAGGACAAAGAAGTAGTACTAGTTGCGGGTCGGAAACCGGCTTTCAGTGAAATCAGGGGCGAACGCGCTAGAGACTACTTGCGAGCGCGTGCAAGGAGGCGTGACGATGGAACTTATTACTTTGAAAACTCATGTGATGAAGAACTGTATCGCATGATGTTAAAGGCTTCCAAGATCCCTGGAAGGTTCTATAGGAACTCAGGGCCATGTGACATTCTATCTGATGCTCTGGAAACAAGAGAGCCCTCTGGCCGTGCAAGGGGTATAGGTGTCAATGTCCCGCACAAGAGGGCTTTCACACTCAGTAAAGAAGAGACGCTCAACATGAAAAAAACGTGGAGTGAAATGAAGCGAAATGAATTGTATGAAAGGTTGAGGAAGGACATGTATCCGATAGTTCGAAAGGATATTAAGGAGTCAATGATGATGCAGAAGACTCTAACACTGACAGATAGCCAGCAGATGGGAGGGGAGGCGGGCATGGAGGATGTTGGTTATTGCGTGACAACACCGCACAAGATTAGATGTGCATCATCAGACCCTAGCGACACTGAGATTGCAGCTGCTCATGATGATGTTATATCTAATCTATCTGGAATGAAAGACAGACTGAGGGGCGTGCTTACACATTATGAAGGTATGTTAAAATGTCCAACAGCCTGGGTTTGCCCACCCTTCTTGGAAGAGGGCCTCTTGTTGGACAATGTGCCATTGAAGCTTGGCTGTGTGAAGTGCTATGTGACTGAAGTAAAACCTGGATTTAATGAATTTTCCCTGAAGAATGTCGTAGGGGACCGTGATGAGCAGAGGGCCTTGGGAGAAACGCTGTTACATCACATCCAGTGGCCACGAAAGGAAATAGATTTCATGGATGAGATCTCTGAAGCCCCGCCAAGAGCAACCAATGTCGCCCTTCATCAGGTGATGCTCTCCTTGCCACAACAGTTCTCGCGTCCTACCCCCAAGGAGCCTAATACTCGTAATCCGACGGCCGATGCATCAACTTGTGATCATCCCGCCCGACTTTGTGTTGTACATGCCATGTCATCGTCCACCCTATAGCAGCCAGTGGCAAGGCCTACAATTGTTGAAGACGCACCACTGGTTCAGATGCCGACCATTGAAGTAGTGGGGGGAGACTCAGCTGCACCACATGCTCAGCAGACCAACCCGGTGGAACGGACTGCTAAGCAATTTGATGCTCCGGAACCGCATGCTAAGCAGTCTGTAGGTCCAGAACCGACTGCTCATCAGTCCATCGATTCGCAGTCGTGTGATCAGCATACCGATGCGTCAGCACTGCTTGCTCAGCAAACCAACGCGTTGGCATAGCCTCCTTAGCACACCGACAAGTTGGCACCACCTGTGTAGAAACCCGACATAGCTTCAATGCCTGGTCAATAGTCCGATGCCTCTGATCCTACAACCCAGCAGTCCATCACATCAGCACCCACGATGCGGCTATATCTCCCACGTATCGAGGCACAATTTAGAGGCATAACCGCATGGTGGTTTTGTCGCAGGAAGGGTCATCTTCACACAATCCCATGTAATGAACAAGAATGGGATAAAGAGTTGGCTTACAATCGCCACTTCACACAATGAACATATAATTCATCCATCATTCAGAGTACACACATAGTCCGACTACGGACGAAGTAAAAAGAAAAGAAGATAACCCAACTGCTAGATCCCCGATCGTCCCAACTGGGCTCCACTACTGATTAACATGAAACAAAACATAGCAACGATCAAGATCTTTGTTGAGCTCCCATCTGAGCTCAGTTGCATCACCTGCACTGGTATCATCGACACCTGCAACTGTTGTGATAGTGTCTGGTGAGTCACGAGGACTCAGCAATCTCAAAACCCGCGAGATCAAGACTATTTAAGCTTATGGGTAGGAAGTGGTAATGAGGTGGAGTTGCAGCAAACACTAAGCAAATATGGAGGCTAACATACGCAAATAAGAGCGAGAAGAGAAGCAACGGAACGGTCGAGAAGATAGAAGTGATCAAGAAGTGATCCTGAAACTACTTACGCGCAATCATAACACAAAGACCGTGTTCACTTCCCGGACTCCGCCGAAAAGAGACCAACACGACAGAGTAACAATTATTGGCAGAGAGCCAATCCATGCCGAGAATGATGTCGTATGCCCCGAGGTCAAGGAGCCTTGTGGGGGTCTTGAATTATTGGCCTTGGAGGTTCCACTCACAAATTGGAATGATGTGGTTGCATTGTAAGTTGCTGCCGTTTGCGACCTTGACTTGCACTATCGTTGCCAGTGCTTGCACTCCTCGTAATCGTATTCCGAGCTCGATGCGGATGAATGAATGGGTGCTTACAGAATCCACCAACATCAACGCCACTTGGCCTTGTATTGTACCCAAAAGCCACACGGTGGTAGCAGACTCAATGCCAGACGCAACTTGATAGGATATGGCCATGGTAGAGCCTTGTTCAGTCGCCCTGGTCGGAGCTGGCCTCTCTAGGTCCAGGTCCTCGCGGCCTTCTGCATCTTCACCGGCAGGGAACTGGCCCAACAACTCCTCCACCACAAGGAGTTGCACGGTGGCCACGCATCGGTGGTCACAACCCCACCGCTCACTGCAGATGAAGCATAGCCTCGCCCGCGCCGGAAGGCTCGCATAGCAACCACCTTGTCATCGCCCTTCCATGGCCTTGACGATTCCCCCCTCGCCTTTCTTCTGCTGCTACCATTAGTGTTGGCCTTGGCGGTGCCAGTGGAGGAAGAGGCAATGGAGGGGATACCCTTGGAGGTTGCTTGGCCGGAACGGGTTCAGGACGTCTGACCTCCTTGCTTGGTAGCATCTCATCTACCTCTTCCTGCAAATAAGCCAGAGCAACAGCAGACTCCAAATCGGGTGGCCTTTGAATAAGTACATCATCTTGAACATCAATCTTCAACCCATCCATGAAACGGGCAGTAAAATACAGAGGATCAATGTTTTCATTGTAAGCAAGCAGTTGGTTCGTGATCAACTCAAACTGATCAACATATTCATCAACTGTGCCTGTTTGCCGAATGAAAAACGGTCGAATCAGCCCCTGATACTTACCCCGACCAAATTTCTGAATAACTAGAGCAGCGAAATCATTCCATGACACATTGCGAAGCCTCCGCTCGGCAAACTGCAACCAGAGGACTGCATTGCCTACAAAATGCATAGATGCCAATCGTACCCAATTTGTGGAGTGCACCTCATACATCTTAAAGTAATCTGAGCAACGGGTATGCCACAACTTTGGGTTGCTGCCATCAAAACAGGTGAATTGGGAGTCTGTGTGCAGGGTGCTGCCTCCCCATCCCAGAGACGTGCCTACACCTGAATTGAATTGCGTGATCGGGGTAGGAAGGAGAGGAGATCGTAGCTGCTCACCATTACCCGGGGGTGAGTTGGGGGTGGGAAGCACCCTCATACCCCTCCCCATGGAAGCTGATCCTCGTGGCGGCCAACTGGCCTGGTGGTCGTCGTGGGGATCGCCACCCGCCACAGCTCGCGGACCGGATCGAGCACGAGGCCATCGCTTCGTGAAGATGGGTCAGACCCGAGCGACGCCTTGAGGACGCCTTCCATCTGGCGTTGGAGGTTACCCACCGCCGCTTGCAGGGTGGAGACCGACTTCTCCATCCCCGGCTTCCATGCGTCGATGGAGGCCTTGAGATCGAGGAGATTGCCCCTTTGTCGTTGCTGCAACTCCTTGATTTCTTCGATCCCTCGCATGCGCTCGAGGATTTCCGCGATATGTGACTCCATCGCCTTGGCTTGCCGCTGCTACCTTGTGGTGACCGACGGCTTGATGAGGTAATCGGGAAGCGACGCCAGGTTAGGCTCTGATTACCACTTGTTAGGAACCACGACCTATCACTCTCAATATTTGGTTTACAACAAGATACAAGAATTGGGGATCGGGAGAAGGAGATAGTTCTTGTGAAAGAAGAGGAAAGAGATACGGAGGAGTAGGTAGCCGCCGCAAGACATATGCCAGTCGATGCCCTCTCTCACTCTCTAGGTCTAGCATATATCCATCATCTCACCCGCTCAGGCCCGCTCGATCGTCAGTTGGGCTTCATGGCCCGTGTGGACCTTCTGGTTGACTGTTGGCCCTTCTCTCCTGCACCTTGCCTGCCCCGTGGGTCCGCGCTGTCGGTCTCTTGGTGCTGCTAACAAGTTAATAATGACAGCGAACTGAGCGTAAAGCAGATGGTCACTGATGCTCGCATTCTCCTCAATTTATTTTAAACTTTCTGGCAATGCGTCTTTAGTGAAAGAGATTGATGCTCACATTCTCTTAATTTATTTCTAACTTTCAAGGCAATGCGTTTTTAGTGAAAAGAGAGCGTAAGATGCCTATGATAATACTATGTGAGCATATGCGTTTGAACTGTACAAAGAAAATTACTGGTGGCACGACCGGAATTTGCCCATTTCTTTCCGGTTTCACACGCGAGCAGCGTCACGTGTTCCAACCAGCGGCAGCAGCAGGACCCGCCGGACCATTTCCCCGTTCGGCGACGTGAACAGCGACCGAGCACAACACACAAAGACGAGCCCGTTGAAACCGGCGGCCGAACCCAGTCCTTCCTTCCTCCCCCACCCCCCCCTTCCAGCCCACGCTACCCACGCTCCCCCACCCCGATTCCCCCAAATCTCCATGCCGCTGCCGCTCACCACGCCCTAGGTCATGCCGTCCGCCGGGCCGTCCATGTCGGCGGCGGATGGGCTCCTCGCGCTGGCGGAGGAGGCCGAGCGCCGCCGCGACTTCACCACCGCCACCTCCTGCCTGGACTCGGCGCTCAGCCCGCCCCACGCCGCCTCGCTCCTCCCGCTCGCCGAGGCCCGCGCGCGGATGCGCCTCGCCGGCCTGCTGCTCGCCCGCTCCAAGGGGCTCGCCAATGCCAAGGCCCACCTCGAGCGCGCGCTGCTCGTCCTCAACCCGCTCCCCTCCGCTCCGCCGCGCCTCAAGCTGCTCGCGCACTCCCTCCTCGCCAACGTCTACGGCCTCCTCGGCGCCGTCCCGTCGCAGAAGCACGCGCTCCGCCGCGGCCTCAGCCTCCTCGCATCCGCCTCCGCCTCGGGGCTTCTCCCCCCTGGCCCGGCCCTCCTCTGGACCAGTAACTTCCAGGCGCAGCTCGCCTCCGCACTCGTAGTCGACGGGGACGCTGCATCTGCTCTCACTACTCTGTCTGCCGGGGCTGCCGCCGCCGCCGATCTCGAGAGCCCCCAGCTCGACCTATTCTTCGCTGCCACCGCTCTCCACGTCCATTTACTCTGCTGGGAGGACAACGCCGCCGTTGAAGAAGCCGTCGCGCGCGTCTCCCAGCTCTGGGATGCGCTCACGGCCGAGCAGGTAAACTCAAGTTTGCTTTTTTTTTTTCTTCACCTCTTCATTTTTATGCTGTCTGTAGCAGTGAAGAGATATAAATTTTGTGTTTTGTTGCATGCCATCTTATGCTTATTGAATGCAGAAGGAGCATTGGGTTGGGCTGTTCTTCTACACGGAGCTGCTGCAGACTTTCTACCTGCTCAGGGTATGTGACTACAAGGCTGCCTCGAAGCATGTAGAGAGGCTGGACACCGCTGTTAAGAACGAGATGGAGAGGGGACATCGTATTAAAGAGCTTGGTACTGAACTCAGTGCAGTTGAGGGAACACTAGCGCAGACCATGTTGAAGGAGAGGGAGAGGGTGGCTCTAGCGCATAAGCAGGGGCAGTTGAGAGCTCAGCTGCAAGCGTTGTGCGGGTATGACACATTGAAAGATGTGTTAGATTATGGGGACAAGTTACTGTTGGCACCACCGCCGATGCACGGAGAGTGGCTCCCGCGGACTGCGGTGTTTGTGCTGGTGGATCTCATGGTCGTGATGGTCAGTCGGCCAAAAGGCATATTTAAGGAGTGTGGAAAGAGAATACATTCAGGACTACAGCTCATCCATGGTATGTGCTGTTGAATGCTAACTTATTTGAAGTATTGCTTCTGAAGATGATATGCTTATAGCTAACTACACATGTTATACAATTCAAGATAGCAGACACAGCTAGTTTACAACCATGGGTATCAAATAGTAGCCATTTTTTTTACTAAGTCCTGCTTTACAGGGAGGTGCTTATTAAACTCAATCATCAATACTGTGAGGGTTACAATTGTATTCCCTTCTAGGGTTTATTTTGTGAGGTGTTTGTGTGGTTTTATTAATTTCAGTATTTGATATAATTAACTGCCATTCTAGTAATCTCACAGCTATCTTTTTGTGGATGTTTTTTTTCGTACTACAAGGGCTTCTCTATTCATTATCATAATCGCTCTGATTATCCTTGTGAACCAGATATAATCTTCTTCACTTTTGGCCCATTCACTTCCTCGTTTCCTGTGGAGAACACATTATCACTACTCCCTCCATCCATATATATAGGGCCTAGCACGTTTTTCGAGACCGCCTTTGACTATCGATAAGATTAATAGTATATGAGATGTATAATGTGAAAATTGTATCACTGGAAGCTCCTTCCACGTACGAATTTGACGGTATGCTTTGTGTAATATGTCATATATTATTGCTCTAGCATGTGGTCAAAATTAGCCTCAAAAAACTCGTTAGGCCCTATATATATGGATAGAGGGAGTAGCAATTTTGTATGCGATCCTCTCGTGTTCCAAGTCATCCCACTTCCACTCTCCCCTTTGAAATGCCACGATGCTGTTCATCTCAACGAGAGGGAACATCAATGTTTTAAATAGCGGGCTATGGAAAATAGCGGCGGGCCTCCAAATCAGGTATAGTGGGCTAAAGCGGGCTATTTGTGAAGGCGACCATTTAGCTGCACCCTGCTGAAAAGGCTATAGCTCCTATAGCGGAGCTATAGCCGGCTATTGAAAACTATGGAACACTAGTAGAATGCCCGTGCATTGTCACGGGCATTTGAAATATTTTGCTGAAGTTATATATAAATATAATGCATGTTAAATTTCACATGCATACAAAAGATAGCCAGTAATAATTGAAATCCACTTCACTTGAAATGTAAGTTGATAAAGAAGTAAGTACATAGAGAGCAATGATCCAACCAATAATCTGTAGTGAATTAATATTTACTTGATGGGCTTAAGATATTCTTAATATCAGAACTGTTATCTTTAGGTTCATACGCACAATATTTGAGCAAGTATAATAAAACTTCTTCCTCAACTCATAATCATCTTGCATAAGCAATATATATATAGTTAGCACGAATATTTCACATGGAAGTTCTAAAAATATGCAACGGAGAGTACTCATCGTGCAAACCGGACGAATCAAATCTTTACCGTTCCACGATAGCATAAAATCAAAAACAAAAGAGCGAGACACATCCATGCAGTTGAATATATTAGTATTATCTTGAATATAGTGATAACAAAAATAAATGCTTGTACCTTGAATATTATGATAATGAAATATATAAATTTACCCGTCCATGCTCGTTGGAATACCAGCAGAAAATATACGTTGCCATCTAGATATATCGGAATTTCAGCTGGATTGCGCTATTTTGAGTGCGTCGTTGAATTCACTACAATTTTTTTTTTTTTGTAATTTCACTAAATGTCTCAAAGCTTGAAACTATGGGGACTGTGTTGTATGAAGAGTCCAAACTGTATACAAGGCGAACCTTCTGCGGATTGTGGTGTCCATCGAAAGGTCTTTGTGAGGGTCCTCGCCCTAGATCCGGTGGCTGTCTTCAATGCAGAGTTGCAAATTACAGGCGATGACTTCAAGCAGAGGATGGTTGTGCACCGACAGCGGCCGTACATCACATGTACCTGCTGAGATCGTGGAAAAGTGGTGGCGCAACACATAAGGGACGTCGATGGCGATGCAATTCGAGCACCCAGTCTCAAGCTCTGGGGTGGAAGCCTAGGTCTGACTTGTATATCAGTTATACCTAGCAATCGTGAGGTTTTTACGTCGTTACCTTGTTGAAGGCATTGTTCGGCTTGGACTGGTTCTTCAGGGTGAAAACCTAGATTCTCGCCTTCGATGGTTGGATCTGGTGTCTTCTTCTCTTGCAACCTCTTCTTCTCGACTTCTTGGTTCTGCCCTCAACAGGAACTTTATCATCTTTTCAGTTACTCCCTCCGTTCCAAAATAGATGACTCAAACTTTGTACTAACTTTGTACTAAAGTTAGTACAAAGTTGAGTCATCTATTTTGGAACGGAGGGAGTACATAACAAGACACTTTAGCTAAAAAAAAGCTCCATCTGGTCAAACTATAAAGTTCATCTGGTCAAAGTATCAAAACAGTATGTAGAGGCCCAAAATCTTGGTTGCCTTGCCGGTACGCACTCACAATGTAGTGTTTAGCATACATAATTGATCCTAGCAGTCCCATGAGTGTACAGAAGGTTGTTTAGCTGCCAGCAGCATCAGTGCACCGATGAATGATGAGATTGTAGCATCTATATTCATGTAAGTCTCATTACTTGGTGATGCTCCATGAGAGAGACATGAACCCCACAAGAAGTTGAAAACTATCACCATAAGTATTGTTCCAACTAAAAACCAGATGGCAATATAAGGGTTATTAATTAATTATAAAGATGTAGACATTGATCAGTAACCGAACAGTCAGGAATTTTGTTTAAAGAATGTTCAGCAAAGTCGACAATGCATATAATACTGACATCTTAATTGTCAATAAAAAACAAAGACGTAACAAACTCCTATAGATGTTGATAAAACTACAATATAGTTTAGTCAAAACTGTATTATATCACTTTCTACCCATTCCTTACTGAGAAAGAATTAGTACAAACTATAATAATGTTAAAAATGAAGTTTCATGTGTCCAGAAGAAACAACTAAATACACCAATCTACTCTCACCATAACCGACATCAACTCGGGAGTCAAAAGATTTTACATACACTTGCTACGATGCCTGTAATTCGGAGAATTAATACAGAAAGTAGATGGTTTCTATTTGTACAACACTTGTGTACATGCATTTGCTTACCCAGTAGAAGTGGCAGTATTTGCAGTGCAATAGAACTAACCTGATACGGCTTATTTGAGGGGACAACAACAGCAACCAAGGCAGCGGCAGCGTCCAGGAGGAAGTCCTCGACATGTGACCTGGGAAGCGTCTTGGTCATTGCTCATGCTCGCCGGGGCACACTGCCATCACCGTTGTCGTAGTCTTTGTTGATGGGGCTGCAGCTGGTCCCTTTCTACTTCCTACTTGATTCTATAATGGAGCCAGATTTGACCTGATTGCCTGTGTGTTGCAACGGGGGTCTAAATATTTAGGGGGTTAAATAATACAACAACAGAATCCCACATAGTTCTTCTATAGAGAACTTCAAAAACCCAACTAATCTCTATCATGCAGGGAAAGTATCAAACATACATATCTTCAGAATCCCCATATACATCAAGCAACATTATCTCCCTTTTCTTACTATTATTAAATCATTCTTATTTCCTCCTCCAACCAAACTTGCCATGCCTATATCGTTCGAGCCAAGGGAACATTGTACTATGCAGAGTAGAAGATTAACACTCCATATTGAGAGAACAAATCAAGTTTAGTATAGGTGGTACCAGTGGCATGTTTGAGATCATGTCGTCTTAGAAGAACACGTAATCCTTTGCCTCGTATATCTTTCCCTTGATGGATGGAGCTGAACATGACCTGAACTCTGCTCTCCTTTCCTGGTAATCTTTTGACTTTAACAAACTTGATGAGTACATGGTATTCATACTACTACTACTGTACAACATATAATTAATATTTTACAGTACGAAAATAAATTAAGTCAAGAGCCTAAAGAATAAAAAAGGGCAGCCCGGTGCATGTAGCTCCCGCTTGCGCAGGGTCGGGGAAGGGTCCGACCACTTTGGGTCAAGAGCCTAAAGAATGCTAGAAAAATATCTAAATGTCCAAAGCGATGTTCTTAACTTATGGACAAAGCTCTTAACCCAGATGTAGATTTCAACGGTGCAATTTTCATGCACAATCCTTCATATGTTTGCAAGAAAAAAATATCAATGAGCTTCTAGCTTCTACACCAATGTATATATACCAGAATCTAGCCTTTTGTAGCCAAACAAAGCTAGAAAACAAAGATTAGATGGCGGGAAATAAGAGTCCATCCACTTGCTTTGTAACATTAGCAGCCATGGTACGCCAGTTTTCGGCTCAACTATTTGAAGTATAAACCACTTTTACTACTGAGTGCCAACTCGAGAAAAAAAATACCATATGTCAGCTTACTACGTACCAGTAAGCGTTAATTAAGAAGCAATATCACATATTGTGTAGCTAGAGGAAATAAACATATCAATCATGAAAGTTGACTCATGTTATTCTTCCTGGGGGCATCCAGCCTAGTTGATAGCAAGAACTCTTCTCCTTGTTGGTCACCTTTCCGAACATCACCTACGACATAGTCATAACCTGCACGGGCAAGTGCCAAAAACCCAAAGTTGAAGATCAAATTAAATTAATCGCCAAATAACAACTTGGAACTTGTGAAGAAGCACAAAATGCTAGAGTCGAGAAATACAGGTAGATTAATTATACTAAAGTTTTAAGATATTGAAATCTTTATGGTTTGATAACATGTGAATACAAATTTAAAAAATTGTGGCAAGTCATACAACAGACAAATAAATTAGTCCAACAACTGATCCTCTATGTCCAGAGAGAGGGACGTTGTGTCGACAATCACAGCTACATGGAGGATTTCAACATGTTTAACTGAAAAACTTTGAGCATATTAACATCCTCGGAAGTCTGAATCTCCCCACCTTCCACTCTATGGCCATCATCTTCTATGAGATAAATCTAACTACTTCGCACGAAAGGTAGAATATAAACTCCAAACAGAAGCGCAGAATTAACATGTTCAAATCCTGCACTTGTATTGATGGGCAAAAGGTTCATGACCTAAACCCAGATAACTCTTGTGGGCAAGAAAGGGACCCATTTGTTGTTGCTTCTTTGTTTCTCTGATCAGTTTTTGCTAGGACTGGACTAAAGAAGAGGTCATTTAGATTCAGATCCTAAATCCTTGCTTGTTGTAGAACCCCTCTCTGAATTCCAAACTTTTTGCAAGAGCAGTCATTGTACATCATAATTTACCATGTGATTCATCGGGAAAATAGAAATGGAAAAATGCCATGCTGCAAACATAATATAACTGAATGTCTGATTGTCATATACAATAGGGCTTATAAGACGTATAGCTCTAATATTATCATTTTGCAGAAGGAAAGGCTTTAGACTTTTAGTCCATTAACATCAAAAGATAGCATTACATTTAGAGAAGTAGTACATGAATAAAAGGGAAGCAATATACATAAATAGCAAGATATTCTATGAACACACACACACACATCAGGTTTCTGATGGTCCACACAGCATCAGAAATAGCAATATATATCTGTTGTTTTGATCAATTGAGAAAGGCACAACCTCCTGAAAGAGCATGATCCGTGAATTGCCGCAGCTAGCCACTGCAAGAAGAGAGGAGCACAGTAGCACGGCAACTGCCGGTGACCCAAGTGTAATGGAACAAACCTGATACTAACGATGCTGCCAGGTTCCTTGAGGCATGAAAAAAGCATCCGAGGCATGGTCGTGCTAGTTGGGTCTCCTCGACCGCGAAACGGTGTAGCGACGGGAAGGAACCGGCGCCGCTAGGTGCAGAGGTTGGGTCAATATGGCCTCCGGCCGCGACGCCGGCGAGGACAAGGGCGAACCTAGCCGCGCGGTCAGGCGCCGCCGCCGCCGGTGAATCGCAAGTTACCTGCAGCACAACAAAGACGCAAGTATGTTCAAATCGTAAGTCCGTCAAGACTGACCGACCTCAAGAATCGGGGGTAGACGTAAGGGGAACACGAACTGAGATGGAGAGTGTGGGAGAGCATCGGGGCGTGGCCTGCGGCCAAATCGGCACCATATTAGCGACGGTAATGAGGCCAGGAGCTCTCGCCCACGCTCTCCTCGTCGCCCGCGATGGGAAGCGTGAGGCATCATTGATGGCGGATCCGGATGATGCCGATCTCCAATGCCGCCCGCGAGATGGGAAGAAAACTAACTGCCGACATCGCCGCTGCACTTTGCCGGAGGGCCACCCGCTGCAGCTACAGCCGCTGGCAGGGGCAGTAGTGGAGGGCGCCGCCGCACAGCTTGCACCCCGCGCCGGGAGCATCCAGAGATGTGGAGTAACTGCCGGTGGCCGCTAGGTCGCACGATATTGCAGCTGCGAGAGATGTCGATCCCGGACGGCGGCGGCGGCGTCTTCTCTGGTGGGAGGTCGGCGGCGGCGATCTCGTGCATCGGCGGCAGGAAGATCGTACGTAGGCGGCGGCTTCTCCTCTGGGAGTTCGAGGGGATTGAGGGGAGCGGCGTTGTATGTTTTTTTTGGGTGCGTGCCTAGGGACCCTAGAGGGGGGACGAAAAAAACCAGCGAAATAAAACGGTTGGAAGTGGTGGGACGAAAATAAACCGTGGATACTATTCTACCAACTCAGACATTAGGAGTAGAGATATCAATGATAAGTTTGTTTTATTGTTCGTTCATATGAGCAACAGATCTATAAAGGTTTCAGCATTTCTTGATACATGTCTACAGCAAGAATGCAGCGACAGCAATTCTCATATGAGTGTGAACTTTCCCTTTTCTCAACAACAATCCTTACAAGGTGGTGGTTTTAATTTTTGTTTGACAAGTTGAGATTGATCAGTACCATTTATCATGATCTGGTAAGATCTTCAGCCAACCTTAGGAGGATGTTTGGTTTCATCAAATGCTACTTGGCTGATGTGACATCCTAGCTTAGAAGGAATGATAGGCTGCTCATATGAACAAGGTGCACCTTCTTTTCCGGGAACTCATCTCCAAGAACCTCTGGTTAAGTGTGCTTGGCTTGGAGCAATTTGGGGATGTGTAACCGGCTGGGAAGTTCTTCCCCATTGCGCACGAGAGAGGACAATGTGTGGGGTGTTGGTCTGTGAGGCCAGTCTAGATCTTGCTACGAGTAACGACTGCTGGTCTGGGTGAGAGGTGGGGTGTTACAGCTGACCCTTGGGTTTCACAATATTCCATGTCCATTTTTCTTGTTGAAGCAAACTCCATGAAGGTGCCTATGTGAATGTTGTGACATAAATGGATGAGAGGCATATATAAATGGGAGTGGCCATGTTGATGCAAATGGTGGGTTTGAGATACATGACGTAGTTAAGCGGAACGGCTGAAAATGACGGGAAATGAGTCTTTGACGTTAAATTGAATATTTTGATTTTAACTTTATTGGATGATTATTTTAGGCCTTACTAAACAAGTGTTACACAAAATAATGAAATCTTGTTTTACATTTTAATAAAGTCCACTTTGCAACCTTTAACCCTTGCCGAAGTTCACGTTACAACCTTTAACCCCAGGGGCGGGCCCAGGAATTGAAGACTGTGTATTCAAATTTTGAATTTCTTTTGGGAAGCCTATATAGCCTTCCTTTTGGCGCGTATAACCGATTATAGTAGTATATTGTACTAGTTCTAAACTATATAAAAGATATTTCGTAATATATTATATTCATCATAATTGATCATAACTTGCATTGTTCAGCATATAAAAGTAATTGTTCAACATATTGCGGCAAAATCTAAGATATATAGAGGATAGAAAATAGAAAAGGATAAGAAACCTTACAAATTACAGGAGTACTATTCTTTATAGATAATGTTCACTGTAGCAAAATCAAAATTTATAAACATTCTCACATTACAAATTTAAATGGAAAATTGCAAATTCTCATGTCTAAATAATTCACAATCGACTGCAAACAAGTTCTAATTTCACTATAATTAAATAGGCAGAGAAGTGTCCGAACTAACTTACTTTTGTTTGTATGTACTGTAGTGCATCCTCCTTAACAACACGAGAAGAAAATTATGCTCCTGCCTGCAGCGATAGATGTATTCAGTTGGACTAAGAAATAAGAATTGGCATAAGAAGAGAGCTCCCAATTTCAGAAGTGAAGGATTAATATATCCAATTAGCAATTATACCTGAATTTGTGGGTTGTGCCTTTGAAACCGAACCAATGCCTGCTGGCTGCTGCCCTCTGCTGGATCAGAACCAGGGTAAGCGGGGGATGAATTCGTCGCACCGTCTAGGCCGCCGTTCGCACGTCCAGTTGCCGAGCAGGCCATGGCAACCGCCGTGGCCTCCTGGCGGCTCGCCGCTCGCATGTGGAGAGAACAGGGCAAGGTGCTGGTTCGTCTCCATCTGACCTGATCCATAGATTTTTTTGAGGGCCGATGGTCTGCGTGCGTGCGTGCGCTACAGCCACTTGGGCCAATGGGCCAAGTCGCGGAGTCGTGGAGTTTTGGGCTGAAATACTTAACTAGCAAGTTTGACTGTACAGTTTCGTTTTTCCTTATATATACGCAGTATATACATTATATATATCTAGTTTTTTGGCAAAATTAATGGGTATTCAACTGAATACCCTTGAATTGAGGTGGGCCCGCCCCTGCTTTAACCCTTGCCGAAGTTCACGTTACAACCTTCAATTCCTAAGCCATTTATTTTTATCCCAAACCCAGCTATAGAAAACCTACACCATTAGGTCTTACATTAAACAAGTGTTTCACAAAACAATGAAATCATGTTTTACTTTTTATAATAAAGTCTACTTTACAACCTTTAACTCTTGCCAAAGTTCACGGTACATCCTTCAACTTGTAAGCAATTTATTTGTTACGCCAAAACATGAAAATCTATTCAGTTTAGCCCCTTGGTCCAATCTCAGGTGGCTTTGTGCTGATTCAGATTCCACATGGTGGACAGCTGGCACAACTAATCCACGACAGCCGTGGCCCTATCTCTCTTCTGTCTCCCATGGCCATTTCTCTTCTTACTTTCCCCGACCCGAGCTAGCCCAAATCTCTAACCCTGCAGCCACAAGATTATCCAGGGCAACAGTGAATATCTTCCAGGATATGATGCAGGTTGCGAGATTGAAAAGATGACAGGCAGGCGTGAGTTGGGGAGAGTGACAATATAGTTAAAGTCGTGCTTAAGAGAAGAGAAAGTCACTTGAGAGATGAGTGAGAGAGAGGGGGTGAATGGGTTTCATAGTTTGGGGTCAAAAATAAATGGTTTAGTAGTTGAAGGTTGTAATTTAAACTCGGCAAGATTTCAAGGTTATAGTGTATATTTCTACTTCCTACGTGCTGATTATATGCATTTGATAACATAGCTGTCGCCGCCTTTTAAAATTAAACCTGGCGTGATTTTGTAAAAAAAAAAAATCCTCAATTGATCAGCACCACAGCGTCCAAATTTACATTAGCTCCCTGCATACCAGATTTATTGTCCATGTATGCCTCATGAAACATCAAACGTGGTACACCTTCAATCCATCACCGGAATTTGCAAGGAGTAACCTCGACCCGCATGTACCACCTGTTGAGTAATCAAGGGCAGTAAATGCATTGATACATATCGACCTTGCATAAGCTAATAGTAACCTTTCACCATGCATTTTTTCTTGGATATTTTAAACATGATCTTATATATATTGTGTCTATGTTAAACCTGAAATACATAGAAACTTCTGTATATCTATAATTTACTGGGCATTCACATTGTTTCACAGAGGAACTCTCGAAGCTTGGGATCGTGGATGGTGTGACAGGTACTGATAATAACTTCAGTTATTTTCTACGACAACTCTTTACAAATTTTATTGTGTACAACCATATTTTAGAGCTGACACTTAGGTGGCCTTTGTTTGAGCTTCGGCTAGTGATTCTGGATTCTACTCCTTCCAAAATCCGAATCGCAAACAAACAACCAGCTACCCATGAGAGATTCTAGGAATCGATTCTAAAAGTTACACTGCAAGGCGACTGCAGCCGGTAGCTGCGAATTTGCTGATTCCCGAGCGATTCCCCAGCTTCCACTTACCCACCTTAGAATCTAACCTAATTTCTTCCCGTTATTACAGACGAAATGCCATCGCTCTCCCAATAGATATTTCCCCTCGTTATTTCTCCACCCCAGCGACAGAGAGAGATACACAGGCTCCGTTCGCCGCCGGCTCCAAGAGCGCCGCCGCCGTCGGCTCCTGAGCGGGCGGATCCGCCACATCCACACCTCCCCGAACACTGTCCAATCTCTCTGTCCATCCCCAACCTCAGTTACCGGCCACCCCCAGACGACTGGATCTGAGCTCCAGCCGCTTGCAGTTCTGCCGGCTCCGTCCGCTCTTCGAGCTACTATCCTCTGCCTGACCTGCACCGCGCCACGCCCCAAGCTCCAGCAGCGACACCCACAATGTCAACACCAACGCCGCGACAAGCTACCCAGATCCTTTTGCTCCAACGGCCCAAGGAATAGATGTGTTACCTCCAGCGGCGGCTACCCACTTTTCTAGCGAACAACTGCTTAAATCATGTGCGTATGAAAGTTTTATGATTGATCATTAGACATTAGTGTATTTGGTGGCGTTGCAGACATTTCACAACACTTCAGATTTTCCTAAAGCAGGGCAAACAAACAGATCGATTCTGATTCTCAGAATCTGCAGCTGCAGCTGATTCTCAGAATCCAAGCCATAGCTGATTTTCAAGAATCTGTAGCCCAAACAAAGGGGGCCTTAATGCATGACCCTGGTTGGATCCATGTCATTCTACTACTGTGTAGTTCCACTGTTCACACACTTTTTCCTTTCTTTGGTTAAGCAACATAAGCTCAAATTTTTCTAGAGAATATGCAAGAGCTTTTCATATCTTTCCATGAAGCTGGAAAAGCAGTTTAGATGCAAGAACATCTGCACCAAAATGGCGAGACATGGTAATGGAAGTCAAATGTCAATCCCGAAAAAGAGCACTAAGCCTAGGAGGCTGCTCCTACAGTGGCTCAAAAAACAAACTTCCAGCCCTTGCTTCTTCTGCCTCATCTTTGATCTACTACGTAACTTTTACCAAATCGTGATGGTCATTCTAAAAATCACGCCTTTCAGAAACAATCTTAAGTTGAGCTGATACTGTGAGTTGTCACGGTTCTTGTTGTCTTATGTGCTGGATATGCATGATACCTTATCCTGCTGGAGTTCCAATGTGGCAAATCCTATGCAGACTAAATCAATTGTGATATGTTTAACCCTTTCTCATGTGGTCATATGTTCTTTTTTTTTGAACTTTCTTCCTTTTTTTTTCTTTTAAGAAAACGGAATTTGTAGCTCCTAGCTTGTCAATCTTTGCCCCTGCCAACTAAATCATGCATATCAGTCATGGGCCATTAATTTTGAATTTGGCGTGAACTACTTCATACCAGACATTTCTCTACTCGCTGGGCTGCTTTAACGAATTCAATCTTCGGAATATCTATATGTCAATGAATACTTCCCTGATTTGCTCTCAAACAACGATCTCTCCCTTATATGCAACAACTGTAGCAAAACCTTACCCGTTTCTTCCACTGCCACTCCATTAAATTTCTCATGTTATATTTTTCCGTGATACCTCTCTTAATCCTCATCTTCTTTTTCCACCCTCTCAGCGCTGGGCTCCCATTGAAGCACCAAATCTGCACCACATTATAACCTCATGCTTGTTTGCACCAAGACCACCCAATTTGATGGCCATGGGCGGCGCTAAGTACCTAGATGAGTAATCTTTCCAGACAATTTTGCCTCCAACTTCTTTGCCGGCACCAGGTGCTGCCCTAGCTACAACTGCCTGCCGGTCATCAAGAAGGGGCAAGCTGGAGCTTGCCACAACCACCCAACTGTTTCTTTTGAGTTTCTATGGAAACTGGTAGCACACATCTCGAGATCCACTGCCATGTAGTCTATTCATTGAGGACCATCGATTATCATGTTCCATCGATTATCAATTGTTCTGTCGTATATAAAGAACTTTCTCGTAAATATTTTGTGCGTCGCAGAAAAAAAATCTTCACTAACTGCATAAGAAATTATTATTTTACTGTAGTATTGTACTTCTGTTACCTTAACCTCATTTAATTTTGTCATTATATATGCAGAGGGAGATTTGGAACACTCAACTATATGGACGGCCGGGTTGTACTTGATGCTTTTACTTCAGTTTCTCGAAAACAATGTAGCTGTAGAACTCACGAGATCAGAATTTGTTGAAGCCCAAGAGGTACATAGAACAGCATATCCATATTTTTTTACTAATACATAGGATGACTGCTCAAGGTTGCAAGTTTGCAACCGTTCTTCGGTATTCGTCTATGTATATGCTTTTCAAATATACTTGTCCATTTTTTTTAAGGGCATCCCTGCCAATCTGTTTACTGAAAATAATCTCTCGTGATATGTTGAGCTATTATATATTTTTATTGGGTTTGATATAAGCACATCTTGTCTGGTATAATAGGTCCAGTAATTGTGCCAGATACATTTCTTTCCAAACATCAGATCTGTATATCTTATGGTTATTCAACTAACCCTTTATTATCAATTCGTCATTGTTTCTGTAGGCTTTAGCACAGATGAAAAATTGGTTTACTCGTTTCCCAACAATTCTCCAAGGTTGTGAGAGCACAATTGAAATGCTAAGGGGACAGTATGCACATTCTGTTGGCTGCTTTGACGAGGCTGCTTTCCACTTCCTTGAAGCATTGAAGGTATTTTTTTCCTCTCGATATGCCACTCCACAGCAATGTTCAGGATATCGGTATCTGGTACCATATCGGTTGGGTGCTGAGTGGGGATAAATAGGCGAATTTTCCAGTAAGGGCTATTTGGTGTCCCACCGAGTAGCGATTAACTGACTGAGATGCTGATTAACCGGCCGATATTTGGAACAATGCTCCACAGTATGTTTCTTTGCATACTCTCTGCCATGCATTTCCTAGTCTCCTCTTGTATGCTACCAAACACATTAATATTCTGTGGGGATTCTGCACGCTGCACCTCCAACTGTGCTTCATGTGATTAATGATGTAAAAAGCTAACAACATCCGGTCATTGGTTACGTGTACAATGTGATCTACAATCAGGTTTCCAGTACAACAGCAGCAGCAGCAGCAACAACAACAACAACAACAACAACAACAACAAAGCCTTTAGTCCCAAACAAGTTGGGGTAGGCTAGAGGTGAAACCCATAAGATCTCGCGACCAACTCATGGTTCTGGCACATGGATAGCAAGCTTCCACGCACTGATACTCCAGTACTTCAGATCTCTCTTTACGGACTCCTCCCATGTCAAGTTCGGTCTACCTTAGCCTCTTTTGACATTATCAGCATGCTTTAGCCATCCGCTATGCACTGGAGCTTCTGGAGGCCTGCGCTGAATATGCCCAAACCATCTCAGACGGTGTTGGACCAGCTTCTCTTCAATCGGAGTTACCCCAACTCTTATCTCGTATATCATCATTTTGGACTCGATCCTTCCTTGTGTGGCCACACATCCATCTCAGCATGCGCATCTCCACCACACCTAACTGTTGCACATGTCGCCTTTTAGTCGGCCAACACTCAGCGCCATACAACATTGCGGGTCAAACCGTCGTCCTATAGAACTTGCCTTTTAGCTTTTGTGGCACTCCCTTATCACAGAGAATGCCAGAAGCTTGGCGCCACTTCAACCATCCGGCTTTAATTCAATGGTTTGCATCTTTATTGATATCCCCATCCTTCTGCAGCATTGACCCCAAATATCGAAAGGTGTCCTTCTGAGGCACCACCAGTCCTATTATACTATAGCTAGCCATCTTTTAGTCAATATTCTATGCGTCCCAAGTCCGCTGAAGTACATACATCTATCAAGGAATGTAGATTTTTATATATTAGGCCAATTGTTCTTATGTTCTGTTGCAACCTATCCAGCCCTTTTCTAATTGAAGAAATACATTTTTTTCAGCTGACAGAGAACAAATCAATGCAATCTATGTGCCAAGTTTATGCGGCAGTCTCCTACATTTGTAAGGGTGACGCGGAATCATCTTCAGAGGTAAAGTAGGATTTTATATCACTCCTACATAACCTGTCTTTTTCTGTATCAAGCCAGCTAATACAACTAAATGTTGCCTCACCTTTTTGGCTGTTCAGGCACTAGAATTGATTGGTCCTGCTTACAGAACCATGGACTCATTTGTTGGGGTACGAGAGAAGACCTGTATCATTTTTGTTTACGGACTTCTACTTATGAGGCAGCATAATCCACAAGATGCACGGTGAGATATGATATAGTACTAAGTAGTGAAAATTAGTATAATGACTGCAGTGTAATGAATGTATTGTGCATCACTGTATATGATTTTTTCCCCACTACTCCCGGAAAAAAAAGATTTTTCTTCTAGGGTTTCATATTTGTATTTCTCCTCTAGGGTTCCATATTTGTCCTCTTGAACTTTAAAGTTCATTTGGACTCCAAGTGATGTCGACACCGATGACTTCCCGATTAAGATAGGACTGCATCAGGGGTCAGCTTTGAGCCCTTATCTTTTTGCATTGGTGATGGATGAGGTCACAAGGGGTATACAAGGAGATATCCCATGGTGTATGCTCTTTGCGGATGATGTGGTGCTAGTTGACGATAGTCGGACGGGGGTAAATAGGAAGTTAGAGTTATGGAGACAAACCTTGGAATCGAAAGGGTTTAGGCTTAGTAGAACTAAAACCGAGTACATGATGTGCGGTTTCAGTACTACTAGCTGTGAGGAGGAGGAGGTTAGCCTTGATGGCCAGGTGGTACCTCGGAAGGACACCTTTCGGTATTTGGGGTCAATGTTGCAGGAGGATGGGGGTATTGATGAAGATGTGAACCATCGAATCAAAGCCGGATGGATGAAGTGGCGCCAAGCTTCTGGCATTCTCTGTGACAAGAGAGTGCCACAAAAGCTAAAAGGCAAGTTCTACAGGACGGCGGTTCGACCCGCAATGTTGTATGGCGCGGAGTGTTGGCCGACTAAAAGGCGACATGTTCAACAGTTAGGTGTGGCGGAGATGCGTATGTTGAGATGGATGTGTGGCCACACGAAGGATCGAGTCCGGAATGATGATATACAAGATAGAGTTGGGGTAGCACCAATTGAGGAGAAGCTTGTCCAACATCGTTTGAGATGGTTTGGGCATATTCAGCGCAGGCCTCCAGAAGCTCCAGTGCATAGCGGACGGCTAAAGCGTGCGGAGAATGTCAAGAGAGGGCGGGGTCGACCGATTTTGACATGGGAGGAGTCCGTTAAGAGAGACCTGAAGGATTGGAGTATCGACAAAGAGCTAGCTATGGACAGGGGTGCGTGGAAGCTTGCTATCCATGTGCCAGAGCCATGAGTTGGTTGCGAGATCTTATGGGTTTCACCTCTAGCCTACCCCAACTTGTTTGGGACTAAAGGCTTTGTTGTTGTTGTTGAACTTTAAAGTTCATTTGGAATTGGAATGGCAAAATTGGAGATCCCCTCTGTCGTGACTGGATATATAATTGTTTTCAATTTTTTAAAAGCCCACATGATCTCGATGCGTTAAACATATGGCCACTTAGAAACAGAAGTTATACCACCATGTAGCTAATGTTCTGCATTATTTGTTTCCCACGGGTGTCTGCCACATTTCATTTCCTCTTTTACGTTGAGCGAACTCTCGGCAAGTTTGCAGATAGTCAATTTCTATGTTGTTAATATGAAATGTTTCTACCTGATGCAGGGTCCGCCTTGCAAGTGGTTTGAGAATAGCGCACCAACAGTTGGGTAACATCCAATTGGTTTCTCAGTATTTAACAATATTAGGTACATTAGCACTTCAGTTACACGACACTGGACAAGCCAGAGAGATCTTGAAGTCATCGTTGACATTAGCTAAGACACTTTATGACATCCCAACACAAATCTGGATCTTGTCGGTATTTACAGGTATGTCCTCAAGGTTACATTGATTTCTTCACAAGGCGATTGAAAATTTCATTTCCTTCCGTAGGCTGGTTGTTTAATCTCTTGGTATGCATTCTTGTTGTGACTGTCAATTTGTCGAATCGCTGGATGTTGATGGCAACTGATATCTTATTTTCAGAGTTATATCGAGAACTGGAAGAAAAGGAGAATGAAATGGAGAATTCAGAATATGGAAGTAAGAAAGAGATCGATCTGCAGAGAAGACTGGCTGAAGCTCGTTCTCGCGCTTATCACCAGGAGCTGGTATGGTACCACAGCTTTGATTGAAGTTGATCCATTGCCTTGTTATATGGAAGTCTGGACAATTTTATTAGACTCTTTTGTCACTGAAAAAAACATGGAACACATTTATGCAAGGAGTTGAAGTTGAAGTTGTGTTTCAGGTGGAGAAAGTGAGGATCGAAGTCGAGCCGCTGCACGACTTGTTCCAGAAGCATAACGATATGTCGGGCCTGCCGGCAAATGATGACCTTGACATCCCAGAATCAGTGGGGCTGTCCACTCCGCAGCCCTCGTCTGTGAGAAGGCTGGTCGATTCAAGCTCAGTAAGGCGCAGCACAAGGAGGCGGGTGTCGTGAGTCATGCTGTCTGTCCATCGGAGTGAATCGCCATGCTCCCCATAGAGAGAGCATGCTGGACATGTTAGCCTATAGGCCCCTCAGTTGTTGTTATTAAGTTTATTATTAGTTAATTGTACACCGTTGTAGCTTCATCTTCTGTTAACAATTACTAGCAAAAGAGATCATGCGTTGCACCAAGAGAGAAATTCCACAGGCCCCTAACCCAATAATCATGACTCAAACCCCCATAGGTAGGTTCAGGTTCTTTATTTCAACACATGGTATCTCATTTGTGTTGATGACAATCACGCATTTGAATGTGGTCAATCTTAAAGCGTCTCTCTCAGCATACAGCATAAGATGAGAACTTTGCTTTTTTTCCTGCAAGGTTTTGATGAGGCGCGCATGCGTGGTTGTAGATGACTTGTTTTGTCTTCAATCTGGTTTTGTTGAGGTGTTCATGTACGAAAGAAAGATGGGTCACGTGCTATTGATTAAAGTTGCATCCTAAATACTTTCTCCGTCCGGATATACTTGTCATCAAAATAGATAAAAGGGGATGTATCTAGACGTATTTTAGTTTTAGATACATCTTTTTTTATTCATTTTGGTGACAAGTATTTTCGGATGGAGGAAGTACTATTTAAAAAATAATTAACAGACAAAATAATATCAAATTTAGATTTTACACATTTTTTAATCAAAATTCATGTATAATATGTTAGATTTAGAGTTAGAATTTAAAAGATAGGATACAAATATTATTAAAAAGCGTTTGATATGGACCACCCTTTAATTTATCGAAACTGGGAGGTAACTACACGGTGAAAACCTGACTTAAGAAATAGGATCGTTGGTTGATTCATCAAAACCACAGTTTTTTTTTTTTTGCAAAAACTAAAATTTAACTTAAACCAGGACCGCGCATTGATTAACAGAAACTATATGAGGGGTTATGCAAAATTCCCTGACGGATGAGCAGAAGCATTAAACTCTTTATATTAGTATAAAAAAGAAAGGTATATATTAATTGCAAGGGAATGGTTCAGTTTCAAGCGTATAAGTGGGGTTAGAGTTGTGTCGAATATTGTGTACAATGTATGTTATAATTGGACTTGTAGTTGTATTGTGTTTAAATATGATATGGAGTCGTGTCCTGGTAGGACACTTGTATCCTAGACCTCTCATATATAGTGGGGGTATACACACGATGTAACATATGCCAACATAATAGCACATGAACGCAGAGGAAGCTGGCGGCATGTGCCGGCGTCCAAGGTGACCGGGTGCGGTATTGTAGCAGTGTCATGGGGAGGAGCGTCCATAGTTAGGCTCCGGAGATGTAGCCATATCGACGAACCTCGTTAACAAATCTCGATGTCGTGCTCGTGTGATTGATTGATCCTCGGATGGTCGACGATGACCTTGATTTATTCTAACAGGTGGAATCATGATTCCAGAATAACTAAAAACAGAAAACTTATATGGTTGATGGTCATCGCCTGACCAAACGACAGGGCGTTTCAGTGCACATGCGCTGGTATAGGTTCGGATGATGACGGCATGGTTGTGTTGCCCTTTGTTGATATCAGCTTTTGGCACGACATAAAGCGTAATCAAAATGCCTTCAAATAAAATGTACCAAATATGAAAAATGTCCGTATGGTTAAAATGAACAACTTTGATATCCGGGTCATCGTCATCCGATCTCATCTCAGGGGTGGAAGATGTGCTTGGAGTGCTTAGATTTGGCATCTGGAGTACTGTTTGTCCGATTACGCCTCAAGACGATCCCAAATGAAAAAGTGTTCTACATAAAATATCTTGGTCTCGTCGAGGTGATCAGTTTTGATATTTGAATTATCTCAATTTGAGGTTGTATGCAAAAGTTACAGGCAAACATACGCCCTACTACAGTGGATGGCCTGATTGTCCAGGTTGGAAACCGAAGAATCCCTCTAAAGATTAGACGAAAGGCCCAAAAGTCTGGGCTATTATTCGGGCAGACAACAAAAGGTTCAAATTGAAGCAGAGGATCTGGGATGGAACCCGGACAATTAGGGCAAACGCCCGACTTGGAGTCCGAACATCCGGGCAATAACTCACATTTTTCTCTAGTGTAGGAATTGGAAAACAAGCAAAAACACCCTCAAGATTATCTCGAATCAAAAAAGTTCAACATGAAAGCTGTTCTTCTCGCCGGAATGGATAAATTTGCTTTTGGGTGCATCTCCATCCGAGACTGTATGTGGTCTATGGGTCCCCAAAATCGAACTGCGGTCTCAGACCTACCTAATTCGGGTTTGATTAATTTTGGGAGGATTTGGACAGGATTTGGAGTCCTTTTCTTTTACGAGAAGTCCATCCACCTCATAAATACATGAGAGGTGACAGTCGATTAACAACACACAATCGACAAACACATCTACCACATTCTTCTTCTTCTTCTTCTTCTTCTTCTTCTTCTTCTTCTTCTCGTTCTTTATTGTTCTTCTTGTTGCAGGGCAGCGAGCCATGAGGCCCTGAGAGCGGTCAAGTTGGTCTAGGGTAGCCCATAGCCATCGAACACCCTGATGGGTCCCTCCCAGCCAAGGCGTCTGGGGTTTCGGGTCTACATATGCGCCCGCCGGATAGCTTGCGCACCGCGCTTCCGGTTGGGTCTCCTTCAACATTAGCCGCAGTGCATCACCCTCGGTATCGAGGGTATACCATGACATGTTTGTGTGCGAGTCCCTTCTCCCGTCCTTACTCTGCGTCTAGCATCTTTGAAGGGCGTGTTGAGATGTGTCCCCGGTTGATCTTGCGGGGTTCGGTCTGTGTTTATCTCCGATGGATCTGTTTGGAACCGGTCTTTATTCATCTGTGTTCATGTGTCTGCATGTTGGTCCTTTCTATCTATGTTTCTCTTCATCGACGATGGTAACTGTTTTGTTACATTGGTTCTTTGAAGTCTTAGCACGACGACTTCTTGACTGCCTACTACAACAATGTTTGCTCGGCCCCAGCGAATGCCGAGCGATGATCGCAGCACGCCTTCGGCTCACTCCAGTGTTTGTAATTGTCACTAGGTGGCCTAAGAACATGGATGTAATCTCAACTACTTCTTGTGTTCTTTGTACCGCAATGATGTTTTATGAATAAATCAGAAGATTTTCCTGCCAAAAAAACACAAGATAGCGGCATGCCACGTGCTATTACGAGTAGCTTGGTTTGCGACGCCAATGTTGGCGTAGCCATGTAGAAAAGGCGTGCCGATGATGACACAAGAGCTAGACGAAGCCCCATCTGTGTTATTGAACTGCCTAATCATGTTTTCTTACTTTTCTATCCAAACAAGGAATTGTACGGACTCAACTTAACAGAAAAACTAACTAAAACAGTTTTTCCCTATAAAGAACTGCCTTTTCTAAATCTTACATCCAATCCACCGTATCCAAATGTTTACTGTATGAATGATAGATGTTCAAATCACCTAAAAGATATATTTGAGGAAGAAAATTTATTAGATGGATTTTTCTTTGAGAGGGAGACACCGCCTTCT
>NC_041383.1:422440916-422450286 GCF_002162155.2 Triticum dicoccoides | reverse complement strand
GCCTCCAGAGAGAAGGATCTTCATCATATTCATGACCAACTCCTTCACTATCATCATCATGATTTCTTCGCTCATGTGAGAGTAATTTCTCTGTAGGCACACACATGGATGAAAATTGGATGAGATCCCGTAAGTAATAGTTATCAGATTTTTTAGGGTTCCATGTCTACTGTCATTTATGTTCTGAGATTGGTGGCTCTGTGATTTTGCTATGCTTTGCTTGTCACCAGGGCCCAAGTGTCATGATTTCCTATCTGAACCATTTTTGTTTACATAAATATTACGAAGCTCCAACAATGTGAACGAAGTAGCTATGTGTTCCATCCATTGGCCCATCCCGGCTTCCCTTTCCCGTCGCCGTTCGAGAACATGGGTGGGACAAACTAACATTTAAGCCAAGAAAAATATAACTTTCAGTAACTATCAGCTTCACCTTTTCTTTTTTTGATTTTTGATTTAGTTGAAAAGGTGACATGTTATTCCACAGTAGTAGCATCCAAAACAGAGTCCACACCGTTGAAATGTCCACTACAAAAACGTGAACTGTGGTACAGAGTACTCCCTCCTCTGTTTCACATGGTGCTTGTTTGAGTTTTGCATCAAGGGCACAAAGCAAGGCGTCTTCCCCTGAGATGGAATGCGAACGGGTCGGCCCACTCTGGCGCAGATATTGTCCCTGCTGGCCTCTCTGTTCTATTTAGGGATATAGAGCCGACCCAATGGTCCAATATTGAGTGGCCTCATGTCCTCCAATATCAAGTGGCCTCATGTCCCATTAGGCAATATGGTTCGATCCATTTTAATACTAGATATTGTCTCAAAAAAAATAAATACTAGGTTGCACAAGAAAAAAGAGCATTTACATAAGATCATTATTTCAACTAGCATCATTTAACTATTGGGAATTTTAGTAAGTTAAGCTATTTAGAATTTATTTGTTCCTAGAAAAAAATGAACATATGCAACTTTGTTTCTATTTCTACCATGAATTATTTGCCTCATAAGGTAGCATATTTGTAAATCTGAAACAAAATTGGTCTTGGAGAAATAGTTTGAAATTTTCATATAAGCATAAGGATAACAACCTTGCTGAAAGATCATGGGTGTCGCCTAAAGGGGGGGGGGATGAATAGGCGCTTTAAAACAATTACTGTTTAGACTTGAACAAATGTGGAATAAAACTATCATTTAATTTGTCAAGTGCAAAACATAAATATATTAGGCTCAACTATGTGCACAAACAACTTATGCTAAGCAATATAAACAACTATGTGATAGCAAGATATATAACATGAATGACTATGGCTATAACAAAGTAAGTACACAAGTAAAGGGCTTGGGTAAGAGAAAATTGAGACACACTGAGACGGCGATGTTCAGGAAGTTCATACCCCACTGGTACATCGAGCTACTATACAAACGATTTTAACCCCTTTTTGCGACGACATTTTAAACCGTTGCCTATTGAGTGTGGGCGATAGGGGGGGTCCTTCCCAAATGACCCGAAAACCATCGGGGATAGGGAGCCATGATGCAGACGTGTTGCCAAATGTAATCGTATGCGATGCAGCAACATATCACACACACCACATTCTAGAACACGTGTGGGATTGGTGATCAAATGTTTCTAATGATGCAGTGAAATCAAATGGTGTTTCATACTGAACTGTTTGGGAAACAATATCTAAGGCACATGGGCCAACATAGGAACTATGTGCGATATGTGCCCCATCGCACATGAGTTTTCCACGGAAGTCGTGTGCCATGCATGACACCATTGCACACGTTTAGCTAACAATTGCTGTGTGCGATAATATGCTATCACAAATGGTTGAGGAGCCACTTCGCACACATACAAGTGTTGCAGATCATTTGTGATTTGTTGTATCTCACCAATGCTTGCAGTATGAGTGACGTGTGCTTTCCGTTTGGGATCGCACACGTTTCCTGAAAAAGTTACGAGTGAGATTGTATTTTACATTGGGCACGGTTTACTATAAGCTCTCGTGTGTGATAATGTGGTGTCACAAACGGTTCGGGAGCCCCTACGCACACGTAGAAGTGCTGCAAATCGTCTGTGATATGTTGTGTATCACCGATGGTTCCGCTATGATTGGCGTATGCTTTCCATTGTGGACCGCACACACTCATTTAGTTGAACCGTGTGCGCATCAATGGCCAGGTTAAAGCAAAAATATCCCATTTGAATCGGCATGCAAAAAGCAAATTCGCCACAATATGCAATTGAACAATAGTGTCCACAGGAAGAACATTGATCAGAATTCACAACAATTGCAATTGAACAAATGGTAGCTAAATTCCAATGATTTGTCTTCATATATATATGCATTAGATAATTAATCGTAGTGTACAAAATATGAAGACCTCATGACATGAAAAACAATGGATCCATGTGTATATGTTTAGCGGCTAACTCCTACTCATTGTTCCAGGAGAAGCCATGCTGAAATCTTCATTATCACCAGTGGGCTTGATGTAGTGATTCAGGAAGAAGTTGCTGATAAATCTCCTAACCGTCAACAATACAACAGCGGGGAGCGGTTCAGGGGTCCTCGGTTCAAAGATGAGCTGCAGTATTTTTAATATCAGTATGTGCCATATGGGTGGAGTAGAAGATATTAATTAAGATAGACTTACTGGTACTAATTCGCGAGCATCCTCACAACTAGCAACAGATTTCCAGATGGAGATCATGTGTCTGCAAACATAGTATCCACAAAGGTTGGTCCCTGCTTGTTGCTGAGGACGCTGAATTTTTTTGTCAGAATTATTCATGTATTTGCCCTGTTAGGAACAACCTAACCGGTGTTAGATGTATTTTTTTTCTTTTGACAGAAATAGAAAGAGGTTTATTTAGAAGCTTGAACATTTTACTAGTGTAAGAAAAGGTATTTTCAAACTATTGGATACATTTTCCGAAAATAACGGATTTCAGTGTCTTACTGGAGAAACGATCTCGTGCTGCAGAGGTAGTTCCCTCTTGAACAGGTTTCCTGGTTTAGTTTTCCACAATGCGAACACATTGCAAATGAATATGAATTTTCACAACATCAATTCTTGAACCAAATATGAATACAAATTAATTTCAACATCATAGAATTCGATACCTATCCATGAATTGCTGAAGATGCGTCAGATCCTTGGGTCCTTGCACATCGCGGATGTGCAACACCCCATCGCGCATCTGGATAGCTTGAGGGTGCTACATCACTTCCCGCAGATATGGGTTGATGACGTTGTCGAAGAACTTGTCCTTGGAGGATCTTGAAGCGGCCATGATGGATTGGATCTGACAGAAAACAATAAGAAAAAAAAACAGGAGATTTCTCCGCGATACGGAGGTCAACAGGTTCAGGGGGGTATATAAAGATTTTTTTATCTTGGGGAACAAGCAGAACGGAAGAAAAACGGAGTCCGAAAAGTACCAGAGGTGGGCACAACCCACCCAGGCGGGCCCTCGTGTATCGTGCCCACCGGGATCACTTTCCTGGAAGTTTCTTATTTTCCTAATTTTTTTAAATATTCCAAAACCGACAAAAAATATTTTTGCGGATTTTTCGGAGTCCGTTTACTTACCGTATCACATACCTCCCTTTTTTTCATGATTCTGGAGTGTTCCGAAAGGTTTCTTTTATGTGTTCTTCCAGTGTCATAGTTTGAATAATATTATTTTCAACATTAGAGGGCGTACCTGAGATATAATGTTTTATTCGTTGTCCATTAACAACCTTCAGGTTAGTACCTTCGGCATTATTTATTTTGATAGCTCCGGATCGATAAACCTCCTCGATGACATAAGGTCCTTCCAATTTGGAGAGGAGTTTTCCTACAAAGAATCTGAAACGAGAGTTGTACAAAAGAACATACTCTCCAACTTTGAACTCACGCTTTTGGATTCTTTTGTCATGCCATCTTTTAACCGTTTCTTTGAATAACTTTGCATTTTCATAAGCCTGGGTTCTCCATTCATCTAATGAGCTAATATCAAATAACCTCTTTTCACCAGCAAGTTTGAAATCATAATTGAGTTCTTTAATTGCCCAATATGCTTTATGTTCTAACTCAAGAGGCAAATGACAAGCTTTTCCATAAACCATTTTATAAGGATACATACCCATAGGATTTTTATATGTTGTTCTATAAGCCCAAAGTGCATCATATAATTTCTGACCAATTCTTCCGGGACCTATTGACAGTCTTTTGTAAGATTAATTTTATTTCTCCATTACTAAGTTCAACTTGATCACTAGACTAAGGATGATAAGGTGATGCAATTCTATGGTTAACATCATACTTAGCAAGCATTTTACGGAAAGCACCATGAATAAAGTGTGAACCACCACCAGTCATTAAATATCTAGGGACTCCAAACCTTGGGAAAATAACTTCCTTAAGAATTTTAATAGAGGTGTTGTGATCAACACTATTGGTTGGAATAGCTTCTACCCACTTAGTAACATAATCAACAACAACCAAAATATGTGTATACCCATTAGAGGAAGGAAAAGGTCCCATGAAATCAAATCCCCAAACATCAAATGGTTCAACAGCAAGTGAATGATTCATAGGAATTTTTTGACGCTTACCGATATTACCTATTCTTTGACATTTATCACAAGATGAGACAAACTTACGAGCATCCTTGAAGAGAGTAGGCCAATAAAAACCATATTGCAATACCTTATGAGCAGTTCTGTCTCCCGCGTGATGTCCTCCATAAGCCTCAGAGTGACATTTCCGTAGGATATGTTCCTGTTCATGCTCAGGTACACAACGTCTGATAATGCCATCTACTCCTTTATATAGATGTGGGTCATCCCAAAAGTAATGTCTTAAATCATAGAAGAATTTTTTCTTTTGTCGTTAAGTAAAGCTAGGTGGTGTGTATTTAGCAACAATATAATTAGCATAGTCAGCATACAAAGGTGTACTATTAGAAACATTTATTGTAGCTAACTATTCATCAGGGAAGCTATCATTAATAGGTTGTGGGTCATCAAGAATATTTTCAAGCCTAGACAAGTTATCAGCCACAGGGTTTTCTGCTCCTTTCCCATCAGTGATATGCAAATCAAATTCTTGTAGCAGAAGAACCCACCTAATGAGTCTAGGTTTAGCATCTTTCTTTTCCATAAAATATTTTATAGCAGCATGATCGGTGTGAACAATCGCTTTAGAATCAACAATGTAAGATCTGAATTTATCACAAGCAAACACCACTGCTAAGAATTCTTTTTTAGTAGTAGCATAATTCCCTTGAGCACTGTTCAGAGTTTTACTAGCATAATGGATAACATTTAATTTCTTATCAACTCTTTGTCCTAGAACAACACCAACAACATAATCACTAGCATCACACATAATCTCAAAAGGCAAGTTCCGATCAGGTGGTTGAACAACATGTGCAGTAACTAAGGCTTTCTTTAGTGTTTCAAAGGCTTCCAAGCAATCATCATCAAACACAAAAGGAATATCCTTTTTGCAAAATATTTGTAAGAGACCTAGAAATTTTAGAAAAGTCTTTGATAAACCTCCTATAGAAACCAGCATGACCAAGGAAGCTACGAATACCTTTGATATCTTTAGGACATGTCATTTTCTCAGTTGCATCAACCTTGGCTTTGTCCACCTCAATGCCTCTTTCAGAAATTTTATCGCCCAAAACAATACCTTCATTAACCATAACGTGGTACTTCTCCCAATTCAAGACAAGACTTGTTTGTTCACATCTCTGCAAAACTCGATCAAGATTGCTTAAACAATCATCAAAAGACTTCCCACAAATAGAAAAGTCATCCATGAAAACCTCAACAATCCTTTCACAAAAATCAGAGAATATAGTAGTCATACATCTTTGAAAGGTAGCAAGTGCATTACATAAACCAAAAGGCATACGTCTATAAGCATAAGTTCCAAAAGGACAAGTAAATGTGGTCTTTTCTTGATCAGGTTGTGAAACAGGTATTTGTGAAAAACCAGAATATCCATCAAGGAAGCAAAAATGTGTGTGCTTAGATAATCTTTCTAACATTTGATCAATAAAAGGCAGAGGGTAATGATATTTTCTAGTTGCTTTGTTTAATTTTCTATAATCAATTACCATCCTATAGCCTGTGACAATTCTGTGTGGAATGAGCTCATTCTTCTCATTAGGAACAACAACAATACCTCTCTTCTTAGGGACACAATGAACAGGACTTACCCATCTACTATCAGCTATAGGATAGATTATACCTGCTTTCAGAAGTTTCAATATTTCCATTCTTACCACTTCTTTCATCTTCGGATTTAACCGGCGTTGGTGATCAACAACGGGTTTAGCATCAGGTTCCATATTAATCTTGTGCTGGCATATAGTGGGACTAATGCCCTTAAGATCATCAAGAGTATATCCAATAGCAGCTCGGTGCTTCCTTAGAACTTTCAATAGTCTTTCTTCTTCATGTTCTAAAAGATTAGCACTAATAATAACATGATATATCTTTTTCTCATCAAGATAATCATATTTCAAAGTGTCCGGCAATTGTTTTAATTCAAACACAGGACCACCTTTAGGTGGAGGAGGACCTCCTAGAGTTTCAATAGGCAAATTATGTTTAAGCAAAGGTTGTTGTTAGATTCTATCTATTTCATTTCTTTCACGCATACACAAATCATTTTCATGGTCTAGCAAATATTGTTCTAAAGGATCAGTAGGAGGTACAACAATAGAAGCAAGACCAACAATTTCATCCTTACTAGGCAAATCTTTCTTATGAGGTTGTCTACTAAACTTGGAAAAATTAAATTCATGAGATTCATCACCAAAGCTAACACCGACAATTTGTTTCTTACAATCTATTCTAGCATTGAAGGTGTTCAAGAAAGGTCTACCAAAGATAATGGGACAAAATTCATCTTGTGGGGAGCCAAGAACAAGAAAATCAGCAGGGTATTTTATTTTCCCACACAAGACTTTAACATCTCTAAGAATCCCAATTGGTGATATGGTATCTCTGTTGGCAAGTTTAATAGTAACATCTATGTCTTCTATTTCAGCAGGTGCTATCCCACTCTTAATTTCTTCATATAAGGAAAAAGGAATAGCACTCACACTAGCACCTAGGTCACATAACCCATGATAACAGTGATCTCCTATCTTAATTGAGACAACAGGCATGCCAACAACTGGTCTATGTTTATCCTTTTTGTCACGTTTTGGCAATTCTATAAGTTTCATCACAGAAGTAAATAACATGCCCATCAATATTATTGACCAAGAGATCTTTAATCATAGTGACACTAGGTTCAAATCTGATTTGTTCAGCTGGTTTGGGTGTTCTAACGTAACTTTTGTTAACCATAGTTGAAGCTTTAGCATATTCCTTCATCCTAACAGGGAAAGGTGGGTTTTCAATATAAGCAGTGGGAACAACTGGATCAACGTTGTAAATTATAGTTTCTTCTTTAGCTTTGACCGGTTATTTAATTTCTTCTTTAATAGGTGGTGATATTTAAACCACTTCTCCTTAGGGAGATCAACATGAGTAGCAAAAGATTTGCAAAAGGAAGCTACTATCTCAGAGTCAAGTCCATATTTAGTGCTAAACTTTTGAAAAGCATCGGTATTCATAAAAGATTTAACACACTCAAACTTAGGTTCAATACCTGACTCTTTACCTTCTCGAGTTCCCAATATTCAGATTTGCGTTTATCTTTCTAAATGATCCCACCGGAATTCAATAGTCTTCTTCATAAAAGAACCAATACAAGAAGTATCGAGCATGGATTGATCATTACGAGAAAGCCGAGCATAAAAATTCTGAATAATAATTTCTCTTGAGAGGTCATGATTGGGGCATGAATATAACATTGAATTAAACCTCCCTCAAGCTAGAGCGATACTTTCTCCATCACGAGGCCAAAAATTATATATATAATTCCGATCACGATGAACTAGATGCATAGGACAATTTTTTTATGGAATTCCAATTTCAACCGATTCCAGTTCCAAGATCCAATATCATTGCATAGCCTATACCATGTCAATGCTTTTCCCTTCAAAGATAAAGGGAAAACCTTCTTCTTAGCTTCATCTCCGGGTAAACCTGCAAACTTAAACAATCCACAAATTTCATCCTCATATATCAAGTGCATATCAGGATGTTCGGTTCCATCTCATGCATAAGGATTAGCTAGCAGTTGTTCTACCATACCCGAAGGAATTTCATATTCAATATTTTCAGTAGGTGCGGTAGGTTGAGGGGAAACTAATTGTGGTTCCGGTCGAGGTGAAGATACCACGAACAAACCCCTCAAAGGATTGTTTTCCATAGTAACAAGTGACAATAAATTTCAGCACATAGTAATAATGTTTCCTTACCAATTTCCACTTACCAAGAGCGCTTCACTCCCTGGCAATGGCACCAGAAAATAGCCTTGATGAACCACAAGTATATGGGGTCAATTGTAGCCTTTTCGATAAGTAAGAGTGTCGAACCCAACGAGGAGCAGAAGGAAATGACAAGTGGTTTTCAACAAGGTAATGTCTGCAAGTGCTAAAATTGTAAGTAGCGGAGTAGTTTGATGGCAAGATAATTTGTAACAAGCAAGTAACGATAATAGTAACAAAAGTTCAGCAAGGTAGCCCAATCCTTTTGAGGCAAAGGACAGGCCAAAAGAGTCTCTTATGATAAGCAAAGCATTCTTGAGGGTACACGGGAATTTCATCTAGTCACTTTCATTGTAACATCCCAAATTTTCAATTTGGAATGTTATACATTAGGTCATCATGCATATCATGTTTTTCTCGCATTTTCCGATCCTAGAAAATTTCACGCAACTCAAGGACCCTCGGAGAGAGTTGGAAGTTTCATTATTTTCATATTTGGGATTTCTCAAATTTTGAAAATAGGATCATTTGGATTTATTTAATTATCTTCATAAAGTTTTCCTATAAAAAATTTTGAGAGAGGGAATAATATGACTTTCCCAAATTTAGGAATAATGAAGATTTAATAAATAAACCCATTTTGGTTTTGCCGGAGTTTTATTTGCGTTTTATTTGCCTTAGGGAAAAATGCGTGTTTTAAAAAAAATAATTTGCATTTAGGCCCCGAGTAAAGTTCATTTTTGTTCGACTCATTTTTAGGAGTCGGGGAAAGTTTACTGTATTAATTTTGGAGTTCGTTTAGATTTTTTTTATTTTGTCGCTCTGCGCGCGAGACCGTTTTAAAAAAAAAAAAAAAAAAAAAACTGCAGCTCCTTGGGCCAAAGGCCCAAGCTGCTAGCCGCCGGCCGGCCAAGGCCAAGGCCACCGCGCGCGCACGCACCAAGGGGGCCAGGGAGCCACTCCTTTTTCCTTGTCCTA
>NC_041383.1:422369630-422438475 GCF_002162155.2 Triticum dicoccoides | reverse complement strand
GCCATAGATCACTACTCTCCTCTCATTTTCTAACTCCTCATCTATTCTACTCTTTAGGATGAAGGACGCGAAGATCAAGTACACCCAACCGGATGAAGGCACACCATTTGGATTTCACTTGAAGGAAGTTACCAAGTACCTGAACATTGGACTACCAAGTTTCACCGGGACTTTCAACGCCACTCTGCCTGAAGAGGAGCGCTGGAAGATTCACGCTCACGTTCCGGGAAGAACATTCGCGCCAATCACGAAGCCCATAGATAGTATTTTCAGTGCACCAACTTGGAGTCTGGGAAAGAGCATGGCAGCTCACATCACCATGGGACGCATTGGAGAAGTTTATCAAGAAGACCTCAAGGACACCATCTACCAGATTTGCGGACGCCGAGACGACAAATGGGACATAGTCAGCCCCAAGAAGGATAGATCCATTGCAGCTTTTATCCAAGAGTTAAACCAGCACATTCGACGCCATGAGAACCAGATGTGCAATGATATGGTAGAGTTGAAGAATGCGAAGGCAAGGATCATCGAGCTAGAAGGAGAGATGAAGAATCTACGCAAGGACTACATGGACGAGATCGTAGCTGTCGTAAGGCACAATAACGATCTTAAGTATGAGATTGAAGAACTCAAGAAGAAATTGGAGCTCAAGAATGAAGACAAGTACGTCGCATGTCCAGACGACTACATCATCCTCGACGACACCGATTCGGATCCAAGTGAACCCGATTTTGAAGACGAAGCTGGAGCAGACATCATGGAATCTTCCACCGGTTCAAATTTCTAGAAGTCCCCCACATATTAGTAGTATTCCCCCCATGTAAACATTATAGTACACGCACTTGCGATAGATAGATCGTTGTAAGCCTTGTTTGATTGAATGGAGTGATTTTGTGTGCTTTTGCTCATGTGCATTTGGGTAGTGATTCCCCTTAGACCTCATTCTATTCAAAAATTCTCTTCTTTTCTAAACCCATCAGATGCCTCCGAGACGTGACAATGGATTTCCACCAGAGCTCACTCAGTTGATCCAGCAGCAGAATCAATTGATGCAGATGTTAGTTCAGAATTAGCAGAACAACAACAACAACCCACCACCACCACCTGCGGATCATTTGACTCGTTTCCTTAGACTAAATCCGCCGGTGTACTCCAGTAGCACCGAGCCGATTGTAGCAGATGATTGGCTCCGCAAGATAGGAAGGGAGTTGACCACTGCAGGATGCACAGATGGAGAAAGAGTGAAGTTTGCAGCACATCAGCTTGAAGGACCCGCAGCCGCATGGTGTGAGAATTTCACAGCCACTTACCCGGTAGACACTGTCACATGGGATCAATTTCAGCAAGCTTTCCGCACTGCCCATGTTTCAGCAGGAGCTATGGCCATAAAGAAGCGTGAGTTTCGCAACTTACGCCAAGGAGGAAGGACTGTTGGCCAGTATGTGGAGGAGTTTAGTAAGCTAGCCCGTTATGCCCCAGATGACGTTGCTACGGATGTAGCTAAGCAGGAGAAGTTTCTAGAAGGACTGAATGATGAGTTCAGCATGCCGTTGATGGTAGCAAGTTTCAATAACTACCAGGAGTTAGTAGATCGTGCCATCATGATTGAAGGGAAGCAACAGCAGATTGAGAACCGTAAGAGGAAGTATGGACAGGGGAAGTATAACTCTGGAGCCCAGCAGAAGCCCCGTTTTACCCCTAAACCAGGATTTAAGTTTCAGCACACCCATGGAGGAGGTAGCTCGCACAACCATAATGGCCACAAGAATGGTAATGGCAATGGAGGAAGCAACGGCCAGAACCGAACAACCCCATCAACCCCAACCAAGAGAGACCTGAGTCAAGTCACCTGTTTCAAGTGTTCGAAGACCGGACATTATGCCAATGAATGTCCTGAAGGCCAGAATGGAAATGGCAATGGAAGCTCTGGGAAGAAGCCGAACCCTTTCAATAGGGGACAGGTGAACCACGTTAATGTGGAGGAGATTGAAGATCAGCCCGATGCAGTAATCGGTAAGTTTTTGGTTAAGTCATTTACTGCACTCGTTCTTTTTGATACTGGTGCATCGCATTCATACATATCAAGGGGATTTGTGGAAAAGCATAGCCTGCCCACTAGGATTCTTAAAACACCTATGCTAGTAAGCTCGCCAGGAGCAGAATACATGGCCAGACAAGGATGTTTTCAAGTACCATTGAGTATAGGAAGGCATGTATTCCCAACGGATTTAATTATTCTGGAATCCCAAGGTCTGGATGTGATTCTTGGTATGGATTGGCTGTCGATGTATGGAGGAAACATCGATTGCGCCAGTAAGACAATTTTGCTTACCACACCAGAAGGAAGAAGGATCAAGTATGTATCCCGGCATGTGCCAAACAGGACACAAGTGAATTGCTTATCAGGAGTGGTGCAGGAAGAAGTACCAGTGGCGAAGGATTTTCCTGATGTATTTCCGGAAGAGTTGCCAGGCATGCCACCGGATAGAGACATTGAGTTTTTGATTGAACTATTGCCAGGAACAGGCCCGATATCGAAACGACCATACAGGATGCCAGCACAAGATTTGGCAGAAATCAAGAAGCAGATTAAGGAGCTATTGGATAAAGGTTATATACGCCCAAGCTCTTCACCTTGGGGATCACCCGTTTTGTTAGTGGAGAAGAAGGATGGATCTTTGAGAATGGTTGTTGATTATCGTGAATTGAATGCGGTAACAATCAAGAACAAGTACCCACTACCAATGATAAATGATCTGTTTGATCGTTTGCAAGGAGCCAAAGTGTTTTCCAAGATCGACTTGCGATCAGGGTACCATCAGTTGAAGGATGACTTGACATATGAGGAAAAACCTATTAAGATTCTCGATTATGCCAGCAGAGTTACCCGCAGCAAAGTTATCAAGTTTTGTAAAGTTCAGTGGAGCCACCACACTGAGGATGAAGCCACCTGGGAAAGAGAGGAAGTTTTGCTCAAGGACCACCCTCACCTATTTTCTAGCCAACCCGAATCTCGAGGGCGAGATTCATCTTAAGGGGGTAGGTTTGTAACATCCCAAATTTTCAATTTGGAATGTTATACATTAGGTCATCATGCATACCATGTTTTTCTCGCATTTTCCGATCCTAGAAAATTTCACGCAACTCAAGGACCCTCGGAGAGAGTTGGAAGTTTCATTATTTTCATATTTGGGATTTCTCAAATTTTGAAAATAGGATCATTTGGATTTATTTAATTATCTTCATAAAGTTTTCCTATAAAAATTTTGAGAGAGGGAATAATATGACTTTCCCAAATTTAGGAAAAAATGAAGATTTAATAAATAAACCCATTTTGATTTTGCCGGAGTTTTATTTGCGTTTTATTTGCCTTAGGGAAAAATGCGTGTTTAAAAAAAAATTGCATTTAGGCCCCGAGTAAAGTTCATTTCTGTTCGACTCATTTTTAGGAGTCGGGGAAAGTTTACTGTATTAATTTTGGAGTTCGTTTAGATTTTTTTTATTTTGTCGCTCTGCGCGCGAGACCGTTTAAAAAAAAAAAACTGCAGCGCCTTGGGCCAAAGGCCCAAGCTGCTAGCCGCCGGCCGGCCAAGGCCAAGGCCACCGCGCGCGCACGCACCAAGGGGGCCAGGGAGCCACTCCTTTTTCCTTGTCCTAGTAGGACTCTTTTCCTACTTCGTTTATTCCGTATCTAATCCTAGATCTATTCCTAATCCTAATCTATTTCTTGCCCCCTACCCCAAGCAAAAACCCTCCCCTCCCCAATATAAATACCCAAGCACCCCCCCTCTAAACCATCAAACCAACACCTCTCCTCTCCTCCGCCTCACCACCGCGCCACCCAACGCCGCGCCGCCTCACCACCGCGCCACCCCACACCCAACGCCGCCGCCGCCTTACGCCGCCGCCGGAGCCCCTCGCTCTTCGAGGTACTAGCCCCGCGCCGCGTCACCTTTTCTTTTCTCGGATCGTTTTCTTCTAATCGTTCCGATTCTTTTCTTCTCTAAACCGTTCCGGTTTTCTAGATCAGTTTTTCGTTCGGATTTCTTCTCCGAAACCCTAGATCGGATTCGTTTTCTTCTCCGATTTAGTTGCCTTTTACCGTTCGCCGGACCGTTCGTCCTAACGAACGTGATCACCGGATTCTTCTAGGTTAATGAACGTCCGTTCGTATAACCGTTCGTCGTTCTCTTTTCTCGTCGGATTTATTCCGCGATTCTTCCGATCGTGATTTCAGATCCGATCTTCTTTCTAGTCTATCTTCTTGCTCGTTTATCGGAATCAGGTGATTCAAATGCCTGGAGTTTCGCCTCGAAACCGCCGTTCCGACTAACCAACTTAAACTAAGTTTTGTTACTGTAAAATTTTGACCTAGTTTCAACTTGCTAGAACCGAGTTGTTTTCTTTCGTCGTTTGACTTTCGATGCTTTATTTGATTCGATTCTTTTGCAACCAGGGTTCTTAAGTTGAACTCTCTGGTTAGATCTTTTATTCGAGATTTCCCTGTGCATTAGATGAGTACTTATTGTATGCTTGTTGTTTGTCTGCGATAGATTACCCGGATTGCGCCGCTTGTTACTTCGAAACCCTAGGACTCGCGGATCATCAGCAAGGCAAGTAACACTTTGATCATACCTTTTCTACAACCCATGTTTTATTGCATTAGATCAATCCTCTCACACTGCATGATTAGGATCTAATTAAATTGTGGGATGGGAAGTAGATGAGGTAGTACCTATTACCTGTATTATTATCAAACCCTTGGGAGTTACTTCTACGTTTGCTTATTATGCCATGCTATGCTAGTAGACGTGGATTGGGTGAGTGATATCCATGACAGATGTGAGTTGATAATTTTAATGGTTTATCTAAGGTGGCAACTTAAACACACATCTGGGTGGATTGAGGCACCTGATGTCTATCAGGACTTGCCTGTTTTTTTTTCGGACCGCCACCCAGGCTCTAAGGGATCATAAGATATTTCAAACTGGAAACTTCCGTGTGCAGCCACATGCTACTATGGGCTCTAGCATAGTTGACTAAGTTGTGCGAACTCTTACGGGGTGGACTAGCAGATGTAGGGGATGTAGGTGTACCGGTCTACCCCACATGTAAGGTGCTAGTGCTTCTGAAAGACTATGTCTCGGTCATCCGTTTCTCAAACACCATGTAGTGCGAGAAAACAAACGGAGGCGATCGAGTCATGTGGGGAAAAGTGCGCAAACCTCTGCAGAGTAACAAACTAATCATGATTAGCCGTGTCCCCGGTTATGGACATTTTGAGTATCTAGTACTTGAATATCTTTGTGAATCTCAACATGTTACCTCTAATAAAAGCTATTGGGTTTTTAATGAGTACTTTTAAATTGGGATTGAGGATGCTGTCAACCATTCTCAATGTTTAACAACCACCATGATAGTTAAACAAAATTATTCCTTTGATGTAGGGAAAAATTGGCTTTTCGCAAAACTGTAACCATAGAGCCTTACCACCAGCCATAATGCATGTAGTATAGGCTTATTGTTTCATTACTCTCTATGTGTTACCTTGCCAGCATATTCCATGTGCTGACCCGTTTTCGGGCTGCAACGTTAATGTTGCAGACTTTTCAGACGACGATTGAGGTGCGTTTAGGTCGTGGTTCTATACTCAGTGATGCCGATGGAGTTGATGGACTCACTTATCTTCCAAGCTTTCCGCTGTTATCGTTATTAGATGGCCTTAAGCCATATTTATTGTAATAAGTTCTTTTTGAGCCATCGATGTAATAAGTGTGTGATTGCAACTCTGCTATAAAACCTCGATGTACTGTGTGGTGTCAACATTACTGATCCAGGGATGACACCGTAGCACAGTAGACGTGATCCATTCGGGTCAGGTCGCTACATTCATCATGTTGGCTTAATTTGTGTTCGCTACTTTGATAATTTGATATGTGGGTGGACCGGTGCTTAGGTGCTGTTCTTACTTGAACAAACCTCCTACTTATGATTAACCCTCTCGCAAGCATCCGCAACTATGAGAAAAGTATTAAGAATAAATTCTAACCATAGCATTAAACTTTTGGATCCAATCGGTCCCTTACGGAATAACACATAAACTAGGGTTTAAGCTTCTGTCACTCTCGCAACCCATCATCTAATAACTACTCCACAATGCATCCCCTTAGGCCCAAATATGGTGAAGTGTCATGTAGTTGATGTTCACATGACACCACTAAGGGAATCACAACATACATATCATCAAAATATCAAACACATATCAAGTTCACATGATTACTTGCAACATGATTTCTCCCGTGACCTCAAGAACAAAAGTAACTACTCACAAATGATAATCATGCTCAAGATCATAGGGGTATTTAATAGCATAATGGATCTAAACATATAATCTTCCACCAAATAAACCATATAGTAATCAACTACAAGATGTAATCAACACTACTAGTCACCCACAAGCACCAATCTATAGTTCCGGTACAAAGATTGAACACAAGAGATGAACTAGGGTTTGAGAGGAGTTGGTGTTGTTGAAGATGTTGATGAAGATAGCCCTCCCCAAGATGGGAGAGTCGTTGGTGATGATGATGACGATGATTTCCCCCTCCAGGAGGGAAGTTCCCCCAGCGGAATCGCTCCGCTGGAGGGCAAAAGTGCTCCTACCCAAGTTCTGCCTCGAGACGATGGTGCTTCGTCCTGAAAGTCCTCCCCTTATTTTTTCTAGGTCAAAATGACTTATATACCAGAAGAGGGGTACTGGAGGTGGGCCTGGGTGAGCACAACCCACCAGGGCACGCCTGGGCTCCCTGGCGCGCCCAGGTGGGTTGTGCCCACCTCGTGGGCCCCCTCTGGTACTTATTTGCCCCAATATTCCTCAAATATTCCATAAAAATTCCTCGTGAAGTTTCAACTCATTTGGAGTTGTGCAGAATAGGTAGCTTGACGTAGCTTTTTCAGGTCCAGATTTCCAGCTGCCAGAATTCTCCCCCTTTATGTATACCTTGCATATTATGAGAGAAAAGGCATTAGAATTACTCCAAAAGCACTATTATACAATAAAACAACATAAATAACAGAAGGTAAACATGATGCAAAATGGAAATATCAACTCCCCCAAGCTTAGACCTCGCTTGTCCTCAAGCGAAAACCAAAATCGAAAAACATGTCCACATGCTTACAGAGAGAGGCGTCGATAAAAACAAAAATGCAGACATATCAGCATCATGTAACTTATTATAACAACAACAAACTTTAACATAAAACTTTTATCATAGACTTCTCATGAACAAGTTACAATTCATCACACCATCAAAGTATAAAGCATAAACTCTATTGGAAACCAACAAACTATGTTCTCAGTCAACTTTGCAACTACAATTCATCATCTTTTCAGGAAGGGTCACGTATCAGAGCCTTTATGCAAGTCCACATACTCAACCATCACTTAGTCTTCTATAATTGCTAACACTCACTGCATACACATGAGCAAAACATTTCAACTGGACACATAGAAAGATAGGGGCTTATAGTTTCGCCTCCCAACGCATTCACCTCAAGGGTGATGTCAACAATAATAACTCATGCTACCCATATTCAACTAGATATATGTGCCTACATCTTTCCTCACCACATGATGCTTGCCAAAGGAGAAAATAAAAAGGAATAGAGAGAAGAACTTTGACTCTTGCATGAAAGTAAAAGATATGCCCTTCGCACAGGGAAGCAAAGGTTGCCATGCACTTTTTGTTTGTATGCTCAACCCCTTAGTGCAAGAGAACGTCACATTATGTTGCCCCTTGTGGTGGCAACCTTTATTATGCAGTCTGTCACTTTTATTCTTCACCATCACAAGTGCGTACAACGCTCAATTTTCCCTTACACTAAATGATCTTACACTTTTAGGAGCAATTTTTATTGCCCTTTTTGCACCGATGACAACTTACTTGAAGGATCTTACCCAATCCATAGGCAGGTATTGTGGACTCTCAAACAAGATTTGGGTTTAAGGGTTTTGGATGCACAAGTAGTATCTCTACTTAGTGCGGAGTTTTTGGCTAGCAAAGATAGGGGCAAGCACCACATGTTGAAGGATCTATGCCAATATAACTTCTATATGAATATGAACAAACATAAATCATTATGTTGTCTTCCTTGTCCAACGTCAACAATTTTGGCATATAATATTTTCATGGGTGCTCACAATCACAAAAGATTTCCAGGATAGTATATTTGTATGTGAATCTTCTCTTCCCTTATTAATTCTTTCATGGGTTGCATCATTGACCAATGCTATGTTTGTCAATCTACAATAAAATTTTCTACTTATACTTTTCCTTGTGCAATGTCATCACTTTCCATAAGATTAGCATATGATCTTTTTCATTTATTTCCTTTCTTTTTATTGAAACAAGAAAGTAAAGAAGGCAAAACTCAAACTAAACTTTATTATATATCTCGCACACGATTACAAAGATTGATCACTAAGCAAACTCTCGAAAAGAAAGGATCGAACTAAACTTTTATTCATCTAAAGCAAAATATAACCATGGATCAAACTAAGAAAAGTAAAAGCAGAAGATAGTGGAGATGATACAATACCGGGGCACCTTCTCCAAGCTTGGCGAAAGCCAAGGGGAGTGCCCATACCCAATACTCAATTTTCTTTTGGTGGTGGTGATGAAGTAGAAGCAATCTTGTCACTACAAAAAAATACACTTCCGTGATGATACATGTTTGTCACAGTAGGTCATGTTTTTTGTCATGCATGTACATCCATGACGATTTTATGACAGAATCAAGATAGTCATACCTGTGCTGTCGTAGAAGTGTTCCATGACATTACCAAAATTATCATCACGGAAGTGTCCACTTCCATGACGACAAATCGTGCATCACAGAAGTGCTTTCGTCAAGGGTGACCGACACGTGGCATCCACCGTAATGGAACACCGTTAAGCTATCGGGTCGGGTTTTGGATCCAATAACCCGTTAACAGCCCCGACCAATGGGGATTTTCCACGTGTAAAATCATCATTGGCTGGAGTAGACACGGGTCGGCTCCGCGTTGGCACAGGTGTCACTCATCCAATGGGCGAGACGCACCTATGATATGTTGACACGTGGACCGGCCCATCAAGTTTAAATGGGTCGGCCCAACTAAAGGCCCACAAGATTTTGCGGACCATAATGGGCCGGCCCAGCTAAAGGCCCACAAGATTTTGCGGACCATAATAGGCTGGCCCAGCTAAAGGCCCACAAGATTTTGCGTGTCATAATGGGCCGTCCCAGGTAAAGGCCCACAAAATTTTTGTGTGCCATAATGGGCCGGCCCAGGTAAAGGCCCACAAGATTCTTGCGGATCATAATGGGCCGGCCCAGCTAAAGGCCCACGAGATTTCGCCGACATTAATGGGCCGACCCAACTATAGGCCCACAAGATTTTAAGGACCCTAGTAGGCCGGCCCATTAGCTGGCTGCCATGTTTTGGGCCAAATGCCGGTCCATATTTGATCCGGTCCATTAATGGCCTGGCACGTTCCGGGCCTAATAACCCATATGAGATCCGGCCCGTTAAAAGCCTACCACGTTCTGGGCCAAATTACGGCCCAGATCAAGTTCGACCCTTTAAGAGGCTTTGGGCTAAATTATGGCCCATATCAGATTCGGCCCGTCAACTAGACGCTATGCTTTTGGGCCCACTTGCTAAAGGCCAATTTAGTAATTCGGCCTGATATTAGTTTCAGCCTATTAAGGGCCCGTTTAACATTTCGGCCCTATATTAATTTCATCCTGTTAAAAGCCCGTCATATAGTTGGGCCTAACTATGGCCCGGTTTGCATCCGGCCTGCTCGCAGCCGATATCTGATTGGGCCAAACAAGGACCGAGACAATTTTGGCCTGTTAAAATCCCGTGATTTGATTCGCACAATCATGGGCTGGGGTCCATTTCGGGCTGCTGCCAGCCCATGAGCTGTTCGGCACGTTTCAGGCCCAACCTACTTATCAGCCTCCTAAAAGCCCATTGAGTTTTCCTGCGAAAAGAGGGCCGGGGGTTACTCGGCCTATTAAAGGCCCGAATCTACTAGTGGGCCAGTTTACTTTTGGCCTTTTAACGAACCAAGATGACGGGGCCCATGATGCGGATCATACATTGTGATTGCATGACGACCCGATTATGTACCGTAATTTTACAGTTTGGCCGGTTTACTGCAAAGACATGATATATATACAGTAAAATCACTGCAGCATCATGAATAAGAAAAAACCTAGACTATACAATAAAGAAATTACGGCATATTATATCCACTGGGCCTCAAAGTTCACCACTACGATAATAAAGCACAAGCAGACATCAGATTACATACACTGGGCATCAAAGATCGCCACCAGTGCAAATAAACACGCCGACAAAATAATATACAAAACTGAAAACACTTCAATAGAGTTCAAGAAAGGTTAGCCCTGCTGGGGAGCTGCAGTGCAAGCAGCTGAGCAAGCTGATGAGAATGCGCTTGTTTAACACTTATATGTTCCTCACTCTGAAAGATAAACAAGCAGACAGATGACAGGTTTTGCACATAAAAGTATCAGTGCTGACAATTCATCACATTTCTTATTGAGGAATAAAGTGACACAGTTTAAAATTGCATTAACACAATATGGTATTGTTCAGGTCAAGACATGGCAGGAAATGACATTGTGAAGGAGTTGGCAGCTTCACGACACCACTGGATTCCAGATCAAGAACTCATAAGTATCAATGGTTAGTGTGCTGTCAATTTATCCCATTTCAGTTTGGAAAATAAAGAGACGGTTTAAATAATATTAGAATGATATGACATTGTTCATAGTTAAGACATTGCAGGATATGACATTGTGTTGTAGTGGGTAGGTTCACCACACCACTGGATTACAGATGAAGAACAGAAGCATACATGCAGTGCAAAATAAGATCACTTGCTTTGTATAGTTTAATTTACATGGTATGAAGAAGGAACTTGGTTGTACAACTGAAAACTTAAATTGAGAAGGACAAACTTTTGTTTATGAACTACATAATAAACTTTAAACATGCAATTTGATGGAAACACCAAAAATAAACAGCTGTTGCAGTCATGCCTAACCAAATATACACAACAAAGTTTGAAGGCTTGAGAAGGACAAACTTACATTATTGTTGAAGACAGGCTCTATAAAGCCCTTGTCCATGCTGATGGGGGGGGGGGGATTCAAGAAGTTTACCACAGAATCTTCTTCATAAGCATTGCCTTTATTCTACATTTTGTTAAGAGTAAATATAGATGTGATAATATAGGAAAAAATGGAGAATATTTAAGATAAGATGAAGAGTGATGCTACATAACAAAGTAGCTATAAATGTAAGTGCAGCGATACAGGCAAAAGGTGCAACCAAGAGCAATGCACAACTAAACTTCTTCAGTACCAACCTTATGGTAAGAGTAAATATAGATCTGGTGTGTAGAAAGTGGAGGGCAAAGGAAAATAAGATGCAGAGTGTTGGTACATGAACAACTACCAGTCAATATAAGTACACTAATAAAGGACAACATGTACTTACAAGAACAATGCAAAGCTAAAAAAAATCATTGTCATTGGATATATTCTACACTAATGTAACCATTCATACAGATCAAATAATTTGGAGCGAACAATTGATAGGCAAGCTATCCTGCATACTGCTGTCACATAATAAACCAGGTATGTATGAAAGTACAGTGATACAGGATAACATGTACTAACAAGAGCAAAGCAGCGGGAAGCATATTTGCGATATCCTGTCGTTCTTTTCAAAAGGAATTCTTCTTCAAGCAGATTTCCTGCAAAAAAGATCCGTAAGGCACATGCGGAAAAGTAGAAGTTCAAATTGTCATGTGATTCATAGACAATACCTCATCCTGGGAATGAGACCAGTGCATAACAAGGTTTTTTCATTCAATGTCTTCTAAATTTAGCACAAGAGACTTCACCGGAAATTTGTTTATAGACTTGCCATCAAAGTGTGATTTCCTCAGGTAACACCGATACTGCTGCAATGCTTCCTTGAAAAGCACAAGCAAGCTTTGCTCGTCATGACTATCCAGATTGACCCTCGCCTAGTTACAACAATGTAATGTAAATCATTGATGTGTTCAATCAGCAGAAAACATGAAAATAATAACCATGAATAATAGCACTTACACGTAAGTTGGACATGAAGATGTGAAAATGGTGTTTGTCTTCACTATAATCTTCCCATGATGGGAATATATGCACATAGTCCCTAACAACATTGAAATCATTGTATTTTAAACTGGGAATAAATGGAATGGGGTTCCAATCTGCAGGAATTGGTCGTCTCTGCAGTTGGGATAAGTCTTCGGCCGGTGGACTTGCTGTACTTTTTGCTGGAGTGAGATTTTTCTGTGGTACAGCTGGTGCTATGGCAAATGAAATCGGTATACCCTTTGCTGGAGTGCAGGTCCTGTGTGGTGGGGCTAGTGGTGTGGCCAGTGAAGTATGGGTACAGTCTGCTGGAGTCGGTCCTATGTTTTGTGTCACTGGTTGTACAACCAATATAAGTGGGGTGCTCTCTTATTTCTCTAGCACCACCACGTTTTTCAAGGACTTTGCTGGTGCTCCTTTAGGTTCGGCAATAACCCTCTTCCTTTTTGATGTCTGATGCACAAGAACAAAATTTGAGTGAAAAACATGGTATGATGACAGATGGAATATGTATTGATAATGGATGGGCATGGCATCTCGTCATATATGATGAGTAAACTAAACAGATGGCAGTGCAACAAAGTAGAAGAAATGCAAGACAACATATGCAAGATACGCACAATCAATAAAACCTTGCCAAATTAGAACATGCAGCTTGATGGGTGAACAGGACATGCCATCTGCCTTTGACTCCTCAAGGTTAGAATAGTCATTAGGATCATATTCTGAACAAGAATCAACATGTGGGGAGCGTATGAGTTTCATTTCATCCAGAATGGCACTCAACGCCTTGGTGCCAATTTTGGAAGTCATTGCAGTGTTTAGCTTCAAGAGTGTAATGCTGCTAGTGCGACACAAAGCAGCTACACAGATCATAGTGTAGATATAACGGGGAAAACCGTAAGCATCAGAGTAAAATCAGCAAAGTGGAACTTGCTGGAATATGTGCTAGTACTACCGGTACAGATAGAAATGCTTCGGATACCAGTTCTCTTCAACTGAAGGTGCGGTACTATTAATATCAGTGTAACTCTCAAAGGCGACACAGCTCTCTGCATTTCCTTGCTATTCTTATAGGATTCAAGTGGGCAGGTCACTACAAATCCTATTCCTATGTTTACAAAATCTTACGGATCAAAGAGGCTCAAAGTGTCCATCGCAACCGACCGTATAGACCTCTACACTGCAAATGTCCCTGCTCATCTTCAGTACAAGGAACATACTGTACTACTATCATACTCCCTCCGTTCGAAAATATAAGTCTTGGTAGAGATTTCCACTATGGATCACATACAGATGTATCCAGATACATTTTAGAGTGTAGATTCACTCATTTTGCTCCATATGTAGTCCATGGTGGAATCTATACAAAGACTTGTATTTAGGAACGGAGAGAGTACATATTAAAGAAGAACGGAAGAGGAACATGGTAAAGAAGAGCAAGCAGATTTTGGATAATAAAATGTTGGTTGCGTAGTGCCCACAAATGATGAACCAGAGCACATTAAGAATGCAACTCCCAGCTGTCTCGACCATTTCAGGCGGTTGGATGAAGATCCTACGTCTCCTAACCCTTCTTCTTCCTCGTCTCTGATTCTTCCCATACAGAACACCGCACGGGCCGCCGGCCAGACCACCGACCACCACCGCCTATGTTCCTCCGCCACCCCCACCCCACCCCTGCCCCAACCCCCACCCACGTTGAGTTTTCATCGTTCGGCGAGGCCCCACAACCACCCGAGGCCCTTCGTTTGCACCGACAAACTCCGACGAGCTCTGAAAAGTCGACTGACCCAATTTTGAAATTTAGTCTACTGTGATTTAACTAGTGTGGAATATAAAAGGGGAAAACCATACGCATTGGGAGTATAGTGTTGAGCGTGCCATCGCGGATCTGAAGGTGCAAACCGGACAAAGGCAACTTCGCAACCAAGACAAGAAATCAAAGTAAAGCAGTGGCGATCTATTTTCTTGCTGCAATAAATAAGTTGAGTAGATACGAAAGAGTGCCGCCTCTGGTGCGGCGCCGTGTATGCATCTGCCGAGAATTTGACGGTGCTGCGGTAGTGATGGCTGTTGGCGGCGTGGAAGTAGATCTAGGAGGGTAGACGGTGGCGGCTGGGCACGGTGGACGAGACGGTCGTAGGAGCGGCGCCGGCAAGGTGGACGACGGCGGGGATGAAGCAAGAGGATGGGATGCAAGGATCCCGGTCCAAAACCGTGGATGAGAGAGGTCGATCTCTTGTAATGGACGGCGGCGTCGGGGTATCAGCTCCGGCATGGTGGAGGAGGACGGCGGTGGATGGGGTGGCAGACGGTGGCGGACGAAGGAGGGTGGGTGGAGAGGGTGTTTTGGCGCCCACGTTGTACGAATGGGGAAAAGGGAGGTAGAGAGGAAGGGGGGAACCATGTATTCAGGGCGCGCTTGTCTCAAATGCGAGGAAATTTACAAACTTATCCCCCATTTCAAATTTCCTACATCACAACAATATTAGTCGGTTGGGGATAGGACGGTAATCTCGCATACACCGAATATTTGCCGACGAGAGTTTGTTTTTGGCGCCCACCGTGTATGAATATGAATCGGGGAGGGAGTCGATTTCGGCCGAGGACACACTGTGTTTTGGCGCCCACCGTGTATGAATCCGGGTGAGAGGCGGTTATGCCACGTTTGGGTGAAATTACAAACCTACCCCTATCGAAAGCTATAGAAATCCAGCAGATAGGCTTTGTGTGGCAGGGATAGGCAGTAGTAATTTCCATCTCACAAATTTTGGTTTCGGGCGGTTACTGCGACTTTTCCCGCTTCGCTCAAATTTTGCAGAGTGCACGTTTACCGTGCCAACTCAATTCGAATCCCATTTGTATTCTATTTTTTTCCGGGCGGGATCCATTTTCAATTGGAATTAAATTCTATATACATCATTTTTTTATATATACTTTCAAAAGCACAACAAAGAATTCTGCTCCTTTATATGTATAATATGATTTACAAATACAATGATCTCAAAATCTTAAGGTTGAATTCAAAAAAATTAACCAAATTATGTTCTACTAAAATGTATAGATCAGTAATATCTACATATTAAATAACATAGATGTGCGTGAATTCATATGAGTATGCATGTTTGATAGATCAATTTTGGTTCGAGTATGGATTACATGTATCATCATCTTGAATTCAAATATTTGAATCCCTTTTATGTTCACTCCTTTCACCCCCATCTCTCTCGCATGCATGCTCCTTCATGTAGCTATCACTCTCTTTTCTCCAACTCACCCGCACGCTCACTTCATGTTTCTCCTATCCTCGCAAACATGGTCTCTTGACGTCTCCCTTGAGAAGTGTCACACTCTCCCTATCGTTATACATTACACGATTTTCATTATCTCTCACATCTCTACTGTTTTTTGGTATCACTCGATACCTAAGCTTTATTTTTCACCGCCACACACACAGTCTCCACTCGTCTTTCACTTTGTCTTTCTCTCTATGGGATTCTCTCACACATCCTATATGTCTCTGCATATGACTCATACCACTAAAATTACTCTCTCTCTCTCTCTCTCCTGTAGACAAAACATTTGTTGCGGTCTCCTTTTCGTCTCCATCCCAGACTGACATTATTCATTTGTTTATCGATCAGACAACCCCCCTCTCTCTCTCACAGACACACACACACAACTCCTGCTTCCACTCCCCTTCCCGACTACCGTCTCTCTCTCTCTCTCACACACACAAAACTCTCGCTTTCGCACCCCGACTCGTATTTCTCTCACAAACCTTTATCGACTAGCCTCTAGATAGGTTTATACACCCGCACATTCGTGCTTCCACTATCGCATACATGTCTCTCTCCCGCTCCTTGTATCTATGTAGATTTTTCTTCCCTTCTTGAGACACACCCTCTCAATCGTGCACACACACTATCGCCTCAGTTTAAGTTGATACCTATCGCACACACACTCCTTGTGTCTTTGTCACACATGCACTCCGTCCTCCTCCACTCTCCCTCTCTCTCACACACACATGGGCTTTTTGCAACAACTAGCAAGATGCCCATGCGTTGCACGAAACATCAAGATGCATTTGTATGAGTAGTTTATCTTGTGGGGGAAAAGGATTAACGAGGGAAGGCCTTATTTGCAAATGTGGAGAGGGGTGTGGGTATCTTTTTGCAAAATTGCCATAGTTTCCTTCCTATCCGTTAGATATAGATCGGCTGGCCTATATTGCAGGATGGCAGGCACACGATCATCACCGACAATGCTTTTTATAAGAGTAGGGATAAAAAACAGAGTTGGTGATGATGGTGGGCCTGCCATCCTGCAATGTAGGTCGTCCAATTTATATCTGACGGATAGGAACGAAAATATGGCAATTTACCCGCACTCCTCACCACATTTGCAGATAAGGCCTTCCCTCGTTCATCCTTTTCTTCCACAAGATCTTGATGTTCCGTGCAACGCACGGGCATCTTGCTAGTAAGAGTAGAAATTAGACATATACCACTTCTCAAATCTTGAAACCAACAACATTCGTCCCTTATCTCATCAAAACCGCCAAAGGAATATATTTTGAGTGAAACATAACATATTTTTAGTGATATACGTATTTCAAAACTAGACTTTTTTTCTATCAAATTGGTGAATATGTATTAATCTACTTTGATCGTGTGGCAACGCATTGGCACATTGCTAGTAGTTATTATAATTTTTTGGACACCAGACAAACGGTGGAGTACATATACGAAGAGAAGAGGCGCACGCACGCAGTCGGCCTCTCGCTGTCTCGCACACATGAGTGTTACGTAAAGGCGACGTTAACAAATAAACCCTAAAACCCTAGGTGCACGATTGCTGCATTCGCGGGTACCGGGTACGTGGTGGAGCACCTTTGTAGGAATAGTCAGCTCGCGTGATAATTTGATCCGTAGGAGTTGATGATCGGGACCACAGGTGAATGACTTGGAGCGTGGTGGCTCGCCAGTTGCCACAGATCGAGTAGCCATGTTTAAAATATCATTTTTTAGTGGGGTTAAGAGTTCCGATTTTCAATGGTGCGTTATAAGTACTAACTAGTTTTTAGAATGATTGGTATGGAGCGAAAATGGAATTCATAGTACTATGTACCTCCTTGGAGTATGGTTGTACGGGTTTATGTCGCGAGATGTTGAACCTGGTAGTTCTAGGGCAAATACTATGGTTTAGATTTAGATGCTGGTTTTCAGTAATGAAAATCGGAAGGGGAAACCCTTCTTTGAATAAAAAAACTACTACCTCCATTCTGGTTTACTAGTCCCCATCATATTTTGGGTCAAAATTTGTCCACAAATTTTACTTGTAAAATGTGAATGGAAAACGAGATTTTGTTATACCCAAACAAAAAAGGACTGGAGGGAGTGATTACTCTGACACGGACGCGACCTCTCATAGCACAGACATTGAACCGGCGCGCCTGCCAAGAGGGCCCCACTCGCTGCAGGCACGGCTGAGCATGCCTCCTCGCCGCATGCAACTAGCTTAAGACTGCCCCGCCTTCCTTCGTTGAATCCGCGCGTGTGCCGGCAACACGTCCTTCCACGAGCCGGCAGGCATTTTAGAACACAAAAAATGACTAAAATATAATTAATTTACGCATGGTCTTGACTTGTTGTGCTCGCACTGGTAGCAGGAACTAATAGATGTTTTTCTTTATTTATAACTCCTCACATTTTTTTGGCTTTGAAGTGAATCATGGTTGTGGACATTATGTATGAATGTGCAGATATATGTGAACATGAGTTTGATGTGGAAGTTGAACTTGGAATGTCGGGCTTGCGCGTGAACTATACCATGTCCAATGCTTCGTCTGTTATTGTTTGGAAAGTAATTGATGTTATTACATGACCCGAAAAAAATATATTTTGTGCCACATCAGTAGATGCACGGACATCACAACAGGCATGCTGTCTGGATAAACATTTGAACCTAGCTATTATGAAGAAAATTTTGTATTGACAACATTTTTAGATAGCAGGAGACGCCTAGCCTGCTCTGCCTCTGCTAGCTTATTTCTGGCTTCTTCCATCTCTTCTTTGGCTTGGGTGAAGAGAGCATCTGATTGCTCTTTTTGCTTCTTCAGGAACTCAGCTACATTCTCAAGGGCTACTGCGTGCTTTCTTTCAGCCTTTACTAGAGCCACGAGGACACGAACAGCTGACGACTCCACCTGGCTTGTGTGTAATCCAGCATCATCTGGGAATTTGCACCTTGTGTCTAATCCAGCATCATTAGGGAACTGGCACCTTGTGTGTAATCCAGCCTCATTTTGGAAACATGATTCTCGAGGTTGACCATACTTCCCTCCTTGCAGGAACTGCATCCTGACATGAAGTTACTTCTTTTTTAGATCAATACTCAGAGCAACCCAGATCCATTTAGTAGAAGCCAGATAAACATAACTCAGAGAAGTGAATTCAAAAGGAAAAATATATAAAAACAGACTACAAGGTGAGAACACCCACTTCCTACATCAAGCTAAAAACGAAAGCATTAGGACGATTAAGACTCTTCTTATTACACATCGAAGAACACCAGGCTTAAGAGAAATAGAAACTACAACATATACACATCGAAGAACATGAGGCTGAATGAAAGTAATTGATAGGGTGTTACTTACCAAAGCTCGTTTTACAGGTTCGGTGCAGCTCCTCTTTAACTTGCCACGCACCTTGAAGATGTCCCCAATATCCCGTGTTTGGTCTTCATTGCTCCTCTGCATGTTCGCACTCGTGGTTTTAAAATCTCAACATGGCAAGAAAAATATACTACTAGTAATACTCGCGCATATTGTGGGCAACATTAAAGCACTCGTCTGCCATGTTAGAGCATCTGCAACAGAATGGCAACACGCGGCGCTTTTAAAAAAACGTTTACAGTGCTGAGATCAAGAAGTAGAGATAGAGAGTAGAGACTAGAGAGTAGAGGATAGTTCCCAGCATAGATAGATAAAAAAAGATAATTCAACTACTCCTCGTCGTCCGACTCCTCCTCGGTGATGTCCTCCTCCGACGTCTGACTGTAGGCATGAAGATACCGATCGTCGTTGGATTCCCAGGGCGACGCTGCTCCTAGCCTCATGTTGAATTGAGCATCCGCTTTTCGCCTACGCTTGTCCTCGTGATAGGCGGCTCGCTCCGCCCTCCTCTTATCCCTCTCCGCCCTCCTTTCCGCGTAGAACTCGCGCTCGTTGATGATGTCCTACGGGAAGTGTTGGCGCCACAACGCCATGGCTTCCTCGCCCGCCTCCGGTTGTCGCGACGATCCTCGTCGGTGCTAAGCCGCGCCAGAGGCGCGAGCTCCTGCGCCCGCTCCCGCGTCGGCAGGTTGGGGAAGTTCAATGTTCTATGAGGCCACCGGAGGCACCACGCCGCCGCGTCGTAGGCGCGGGCGGCCTCGTTGGCGGTGTCCAAATTGCCAAGGCCGAGGCGCATCCCGCAGAACCGGATCTCAGCGGAGAAGCCGCTGGAGGGGCACGCGCGGACGCCGCGGTATCCCCAAGTTTCCCGGTGATGCGGCAACATGATGGCGCGGCGGCGGTGAGGCGAGAAAGAGCGAGGAGAGAGCGGTGGCAAGGCACAGAGCAGAGGGAGGGCGTTGGATTTTATAAAGCACGCCAGACGCCGCGCGCCAAAACTAGCGCACGCCCGACCGCTTTTTCCCGCGCGCGCGATCCTTTCCCGACGTCTCTGCTATCTCTACACTCTTCTCTACTGTTATATTTAATTTATATTTTATATTTAATATTTATCTCTACTTCTCTACTGTCTACTTTTTTTCTCTATACTTTTTTTCTTATAAAAAAACAGAGTTGGTGATGATGGTGTGCCTGCCATCCTGCAATATAGGCCGTACGATATATATCTGACAGATAGGAAGGAAACAATGGGAATTTTGCAAAAAGATACACATACCCCTCTCCAGATTTGCAAATAAGGCCTTCCCTCGTTCATCCTTTTCTCCGACAAGATAAACTACTCATACAAATGCATCTTGATGCGTGCAACGCATGTGCATCTTGCTAGTTCTAAAAAACTTTCCATTATTTGCCACACTACTGGTTGCAGATGAAAAATCTACCCAAGCACAGCGCAATACAGGAGCGACGCACAATTACAAGTTGATATTCTATTGGACAATGGAGGCTATAACCAATTACTTTTACGGGAACAATAGCACCCAGGAAATTTGAAGGGTAGGTATGAACAAAATTGGAACTGCACATGTACTACTAAGTGATTCAATACACACATTACAAATCGAGGGGGAGAACGTTGGTCGCGGCAGCCTCTGTGAGTCATGGTCGGCAACGGGAGTTAGTTCATTGTCCACGACTGTGGTGCTTCTGCGCTTGGCGTCAGCTTCCGGGAAGCAGATCCGAGACCATGGAAGACGATGCCGGGGAAGAGGCTCCGTGTACGACGACGACGGTGGACCGGCTCCAGTGTGGCGTATGAGGTCCTCGATGAGGCAGATGCGTTGCAGTGGACGAGTGCACCGATGTAAAGGGGAGGAGCACGAAGGCTGCGGTGCCGTGGAGAAGTCTATTTTGCGGTGGGGATAGAAAATGGGGAGTATTCAGGTGTACTACTCTGGGGGCCGGGGTGGGGTTGGCTGGGTAGGGTGAACCTGATGTTACGAAAACAGCCCCCTACCAAGTGTCATTCGTAGGCCTGTTCTGAAGGCTATGATGGTAACTTCCTAGTGCTCGAATCAGGGTCGCGGGAGATTTTCCCGCCGACCTCAAAATTTTGTGACACTGAACTCCCCGTGTGGCATGTTGAGTGTTTCGGCTAAGCAACTAGCGAGTAGTAGTAGTAAACTCTGCATATTAGGTTTGACCAAAGTCAAACTTCCTAAAGTTTGACCAAGTTTATAGAAAATATAAACATTTACCATAACAAATATGTATGATGTGAAAGTACATTCAATAATGAATCTAATGGTATTTATTTGTTATTGTATATGTTAATATTTTTTGTTATAAGCTTTCTGAGAGTTTACAAAACTTGACTTTGACCAATGCTAATATGCGGATTTAAATAAAAATGGAGGGAGTACACATTTGTTTTCTTAGTTTGTAGTGAACTAATCATTTGTTGAAATTGTGAAATAAATATATTAGGCTATTGACTTCGAATGTAATGGTCTATACAATTCAATAGTTACAATCATTGTTGAATCCCAAGATGTATACAAGGTCTATAGTACTTCACAACATGCTCAAACTCACATAATCCCAGTCAAATGAGAATCTAAATGCATTTCATAGTTATTACTTTGTAGGATGCAACAAAACCAACCATAAATCTACATCGCCATTATAGAAGCAACATTTTGAACATATCCCAATGTGTGAATGAAACGTGCAGATAGAGCTTGCGAAGATGGAGCAGATAGGGCGGGAAAGATTGTATGTATGTGGACAAGAGAGTAGGAGACAAACCTAACGAGACAGAGAGAGAGAGAGAGAGAGAGAGAGAGAGAGAGAGATCGAGAGAGAAAGAGAGAGGAAGAAGTTAGGTCTGTGAGAAAGATGGAGCCATGTAATATACGTGAGATGCGTGTGCATCCGGATTCTATATATGTGGAAGGAGAAGAGACAACATGTTTGATGAGAGAGCTGGAAAAACATGGACGAGAGGGGAAGGATCTCATTGGTTGAGGGATTGATAATTTTGTGCGGGGGAGAGAGGGATCGGTAATTTTGTGCGAGAGAGAGAGAGAGAGAGAGGGTGGGGGGAGGAGTCAGTCAGCCATCGTCACATCATCCTGCTTCCAAATGGCCCCGCATTCTCTAGCGCGGTGTGGTTGCGTCTTCGATCTCCTTGATGCCCTCTTTGAAGATTGAGGTGTTGTGCATGTTGGGGTGCAAAGAAGAACAAGCGAGAGTGGTCGCCGTCTTCGATCTCCTCGATGCCCTCTTTGAAGATTGAGGTGTTGTGCATGTTGGGGTGCAAAGAAGCACAAGCGAGAGTGGTCACCGTATAACCTTGGATGGGGATGAATTGTGTGCTGGGGGAGGGTGTGTGTGTGTGTTGTGTTGTGTGTGTGTCTCTCTCTCTCTCTGTGTGTGTGTGTGTCAGATATTGAGAGAAAACAAACCCAAGGAGAGAAATGGGTATTCACGAAGAGATTGTGCGGGCCTTGAGGTGGGCAGGGGCCGGGTGAGGGTGTCAAAATGTGCACATTGATGCATGTGTTACATGCGATCGTGCGAGGGACGGACGAATCGAGAGAGATGGTTGTTGTGTTACGGATGCTCCTCTCTCTCTCATACTCTCTCTCTCTCTCTCTCTCACACACACACACACACACACACAAGTAAACTAGAAGACTGTTCTCTCATGTATACACAACGTATCGACATCTGTCTATGTCTCACTCATGCATGATCATTTGCACATTCACACCTCTCTATGTCTGTATCACACGCACACCGTCTCCACATTGCCCTTCCGCCACAACACACATATGGACACACACACACGTTCTCTCTCATTCATACACACAAAATCAGTATTAAAAAAAAAGTAGGGCGCACCTAAAATGCCCAAATCCAAATAAACACGAACTCGAGCTAAATTCAAATATATGGAAATATTGCAGCGTCAAGAACTTTTCCAGAAAAAAAAGTTGAGTAATATTCGGGGATTGTTTTCACACACACAAAAAGGTTCGGTGGATGTCCTTCGAGCGCGGCACGGTGACACACCGTTCGATTGACCGCGCGGTCGCGGTTCACGCGCTTGCACAGGATTCCGTATCGTGGCTGTGGTACTAACTAATAAAAGCGCTGCCTAAGTCTAATGTTTACGTGTACTAGTACGGTTTTCTTTTAAGTTTGACCAACCTTATATAAAACTAAAGTAAGCTCCCATGCACGCACTCATCAATATGCCACCGCCGCCGTTGCACATGCCGGCGCCCGCCTGCTCCGGCCAAGAATTTTTCGCCCATCACTGCCGTGTCGCCGCCATCCCTGTGCCATGAAGCCGAAGGCTCGCCCGCTCACGTCGTCTGCAGTCCCTCCTCGTGATGCCGCCACGCTGCCAAGCACGCGAGCAGCTGGTGGAGCCGCGTCTATGCACGCAGCGTACAAATAGGAGGACGAGCGCGTGCCCCAGCATGCCGACGAGGAGGAACTAGCGTGTCATTGTCGTCTCCGCCCGCGCGGAGGAGGCGCGCATGGTGGCTGTCGTGGCGGAAGTCGGTCACGCACGCGTCGAGCCCGCAAACCGGGTGCGGACGCAGAATCTACCTTGAGACCTTGAATTCCACGTGGATCCTGCAATCTGAAGGAGCAATTTGGGTCAGTCGACTCTGGTGAGCCGTTTTATGCAACATGGATGGCTAGAAGGGCTTCTTCCACCTCTTCTGCCATCTTCTTCCTTCGCTCCGTCGAACTTCTTTCACAAATCGACTGACCCAAATTATACTACTAGTATGAACGTATTAAGTACAGTAGGAACACGAAGATAGGAGCAGTAGTACCAACTGCAAGAAGAACAGTAGTAAGACATAGTACTAGTACTACTGTACGTACTAAAGAGTTCAAATAACGAGAAAGAACATAAACATAGTTCTGCTGAGGCCTCAGCACAACACACCCTTGAAAATAAACTAAGCAACTAGGCCGCTTGACAGTGCAGTAGAACCAGCATGAGCGACGGCAGTGCCACCTATCCGAGTCCACGTCCTCGACTTCTTCCTCGTCCCTCTTCCTCTTCCTCTTCGCCAACGCTTCTTTGCTTGAACCGGACACTGGGCTCTGCTTCTTCATCCAACCCTTGTAGATATTTAAACAAAGGTAGGCATCCATTGCTGCGTACATGATGTGATCTTGATCTAATGTCTTCGACTCCCATGCATGATGAAACACGTGATGAGGTTTCTTCAGTTTAGCATACGAAGGATCAATCATGGCTGCTGCCAGGGTCAACATTGAAGGTTGAGAGGAGGACACTAGGCTTGCCTTCTGGAGATCAAAGGGCTGGCCTACAATGAGACCTATCCGACGCAGGACATCCCTGTCATTCTTAAAGTCTACAATAACAAATGTCACTCTTTTGTCCTTGAGGAAGTTCTTAAAATCCTGGCACTCAACGTCGGCATGGCATATGTGGTAGACCAAGCAAACGTTATGTACACAAACCTGGATCACGGCGGGCTTCTTCCTCTCTGCCTCCTTTAGAATCTTCTCTCTTTCTAGGACTGTGGTGTACTCAACATCTAGCCGAGCGACCCACTCATCCGTTGAACTATTGAACATGCGTAGGAAGCGAGCAAGCCATGCTTTCACCGTCGTGGATCCATGTGTGTAGATGACGATGAACTCATCGCCGGTGATGGCTCTAAGCTGGTACTCAGCGGCGACCATGGAGATTTGGGAGGCCATGGATTTTGGATGAGGGTTAAGAGAAGTTGAACTGTTGTACCCCGAAAAAAAAACTGGGAGCGAACTAATGTGAAAGGACGGGATGACTGGGAGCAAACTGTTGTAAGGTAGAAGACTGGGACGAGTAGGGCGTGCGAACGGCGTGGGGTTGCTGGCTTGCCCGGTGGATAAACGGCTGCAAGCCCTCAAAGAGTTCTCAAGAACTATGCGGGACCCACTAGATGTCATGTCTACTAGACCCATATCGTAGGCCTGACGGTATAGCTTCTACCTGTTCGCACGCCATGCCGGCGCGTGGATGTAACTTCACTTAATTCCGTCAACCATCGTGCCTCCCATGACCTTCTCCTCCCTCGCGCGGTCGTGCCCTTTGAGACTTCGACCGGCTATAAATGAGCAATTTTTTTGCCTACTTCGCATGCATGATACTCCCTCTGGTCCTTTTTACTCCCATCAACCGTTTGCAAAGTGTTTGACCAAATTTATACTAAAAATATCAATATCTACAATACTGATTATGCTGAGTATAAGAACTACGTTTTATAATGAGTGTAAAAATATTGATTTGACATTGTGAATGTTGATACATTTTTCTACAAGTTTGGTGAAAGTAGAGGTACATTGACTTCAGAAAAAACTTAAATGCACAATGCAGACTAGTTCCTCCGTCCAGGTGCATGCCATGTCCTATCTTGTCTTAGAGTACTACTACCTCCCTTCTAGTTTAAAGGGCTCGATTCAAAAATTTCACCTACTCTTAGCAAGATAGTAGAGGCGGTGGAATAGTTTTTGAAGTCTGCAAAAGCACTCAACCAATGCATGCATGAACACTAGTTACTCTAACCCCTCTCTCTTCTTTAATTATTTGCCACATCAGCATGTTTGCTATTCCCGTGTGCATGATACCAGCTAAGATACCACCATTATGGCCAGCCTTAATCATCGCATGCAATAATTTAGTGCAGCTTGAAATATGAACATGTGTGGGCCGTGTATGTTTTTAATGACTTGAGACTATACCTAGCCCGGCATGCAAGATGACTTATTATGCACCATTCCCCATACCTGCAGGAAGCCCGTTCGTCTCCAAATCTTTTCCTCTCCAGGTGTGGAAACAATATGCCTGCCAGACTCTCCTTCTCCCTCCGGTGGTCCCACCACTCCACCCCGTGTGAAAAAATCTGCATGCATGACTCTCCTCCCCCCACGCTCATCCAATCCGTCGTGACCAACAATATTTCCACCCCTTCCCTCCCCCGTAATTTACTCCAACAAATATGCCCACGTAGCTGTTACGTTAATCACGCAACATATCTTCCGGGACGCTGCTTCAGTTACTTACTGCGGGTGCATTGGGTCACTGACATATGGGCCCAACAAGGGTCTGGCCCACATGTCAGTGATGCAACTGGACCTGCAGTTAAGTCAGTGCAGCTCAGTCCATATCTTACGTAGGTGTGCCATTGCTCGCTATAAATACTGCGCCTCCCACGGCATTCGGAAGAATGCTCACATTCATCGCTATCTCCTCCCCCTCCCTCTCACGTCGACCACCATGGCATCGCCCCTCCCAAGCCCTAAGCGCCCCTCGCTGCATCGCCCGGATGGTCATGCGTCGCCGTTCCGTTCCTTGCCGCCACTAGTCGAGGAGGACGCGTCGGCATTCCACTCCTCGCCGCGACGCATCGAGGTGGACATGTCGGCGTTCCCAATCTCACCAGCATGCGCGTCGGCTCCCCACTACGAGGAGAACACCGCGCCACCCGCCGAGCCCCCCCCAGCCTTGAGGAGCTTTGGAAAGAAATGGATGTCGCCATGTGGGAGGCTTTGCCGCCGGTAGAGCACGCCAAAATAGAGGCGGAGAAGAAGGCCGAGGAAGAGAAGCACGCCGCGGGGCAAGCTGCCTGGCAGCTCTATGTCACGTCTGAGAGAGTCAGGCAATTGGCTCTTTAGCAGAAGGCTCGTGCAAGGGCCGTGAGGGTGGCGGAGGACGCCCGTGCCAAAGCCCTGAGTGTAGTCGGGCCCAAGCGCCTCATCTACACTTGGCGGTACGTGGACTGGGTGCACGCTTCCAGCAAGGAGGAGTACCTGCTGGCGCCGGATCACAACACCGGTGAGATTGCGCTCGCCCGCCGGCAAGCCGCCAATCAGCACCTCGCGAGTTGCGAGGCTGAGGAAGAGGCGTTGTGTCGGCGCGCTGGGAAACGACCATGCACCAGGGCACTCGTGGCGCGCTGCAAGCGCTCCTGCGAGCGCCATGGCTTTTAGTAGGGAGTATAATTTAGTTTCGTAAGGTGATCTCATTAGTTTTGGGACGCAAATGATAAATCTCGAACGTTCGGGAATTATTAGGGTCCTTAATTAAGTATGTAAGAGGGAAAGTTTGGAAACCTTGTGTATCCGTACGCATTTTGTAAGTAGGTGCATACAGCACAAACTTTAGTACTATATACTATCGCACTACACATCTCTCTCTATATATGCTTGCAAACTGTGCTACTCCCTCCGTCAAGGTGAAGAAGTCATCTTTGGTTGTGCACCGTGACCAAGTAGGAGGGAAGACTTTATACACCTAGACGGACGGAGTACTACTATTACTTATGTACGGACAAATGCACGTTTTAATATTACGATGCGGTTTTTGTAAAAGTAGAAAAACTGCACTAGTCAAGCTTGTCAAACGATTCAATGCAAAACAAGTGCAAAAATGCTCGTTTGATTGTTTACTTTTAGCTTCCTTCTCTGTTGTTATTTCTCTGTCGTACTTTGCACGGAGTATCTCACTGGTTGGAAAGGCATGCAAATTCCCAAACCGCTTCCTACACCCTGTATCGAATTTTTTGCCTAACAAGTTGTGCCGTGCAATTGGAATTCCAACTTGAGTACTAGTACTACTAGTGGGAGTACCAGGGGCCAGTTCGTTTAGGCTTCTAGATTAGTAGTAATCCCTTTACTACTAGCTCCGTCTTGGTTTATTGCTTCCCATTGTAATATGTGTCAAATTTTGATCATAAATTTAACTAATGAAATGTTTGTGATGTCACATGCACTAAAATTTTATCAGTTAAATCTTTGGTCAAAATTTACCACAAATTACAATGGTGACGAATAAACTAGGACGGAGGTACTCCCTCCATTTTTGTATACAAGGCCACTATAAAAAATACATTTTGCATCTATACAAGGCCACCAACAGTAATCAAGACAAATATTAATGATGTTTCCTCGTACTAGTAACCCATGGCTTAATTACTAGCATGCATGTAGTGGATGATAATGATAAACTCATCTACTTCCTCTCTCACGGCCACTCAATTTATTCTAATGTGCATGCACCCTATTAATTAACCCGGTAAACAAGAAAATAAATTGACTTGTAAAGCACACATTTATTTTTATCTTGGTACCCGTAATTTGAGTTTGTGGCCTTGTATATAAAAATGAAGGGAGTACTAGTAGTACTACTACCTCCGTCCTGGTTTATTAGTCCCCTTTGTAATGTGTGCTAAATTTTGACCAAAGATTTAACTGACAAAATATTAATGCATGTCAACAAAAAATATATAGTTGGATTCGTATTTGAACATAGTTTTCAATGATATAATTTTTGGTGACATGCATGGACATTTTGTTAGTTAAACTTGTAGTCAAAATTTGACACAGATTACAATGGGGACCAATAAACCAGGACGGAGGTAGTAGTAGTTTAGAATCCTGAATAAATGAGTGAGGCGCCTTAATGTTACTCTCCACTGTGACTAGTCTTATGGGAAAAGCTAGGGAAGAGACGACTTATTTTTAAGCCGCCAAAAGAACTGGCCCTAGGAGTAGTAGCTAGGGATACTAGGAGTAGTAGCCAGGGATCGAGTGTGCGAGATGAACCGGAGAAAGTAAATGCAGAGAGATGAAATGCAAAAAAGACGGAGGGATGTGATGGTTACTTGTCCGTTTATTTTACCAGGCCACTTATTACTGGCAGTGGTTGGGTTTTGTGATATGATGACTTTACTGCTGCGCCACAAGCGAGGTGAGACTCCCGTGCAGCACCAACCTCTACACTTGTACTACATCAGTCGTGGTTTATTAGTCCCCCATTAAATTTGACTGAAGATTTAACTGACAAAATGCTAGTGCATGTCAACAAAAACTATATCGTTGGATTCGTATTTGAACATAGTTTTCAATGCTATAATTTTGTTTGACATGCATCAGCATTTATCGTACTATATATAATGTTAGTTCAATTTTTGGTCGTACTAATCTATAGTAAGGTCCCCTGTGTTGCACGGAAGAGTGAAATGCATTGATCGGGGAGTTGTTTATTTTAACAAAGGATGTGGGGGTCATCTTATGTGTAACGGGTATCGATAGGTTTCTTCGGATATTATTTCATCTCTACAGATCACAAACATCCGGGTGAAATAGATAAAAGGTATCTTTTGCAAACAAAAGCGTTCAACTGTTCAACCTGCATCCAAAACTTGTGAAGAAATAACACTTATTGTGCTTTGCAAGAAATGATCTTTAAGAATTAGTTTTTGAGTATCGATTGTTATACATGTTGGCTACAGATGGCATGGCACTTTCTTATAGTCAACAGTTGGCTATACTATTAAGTACTCCCTCCGTCCAGAAATACTTGTCGGAGAAATGCATAAAAATGGATGTATATAGAACTAAAATACATCTAGATACATCCAATCGTCCGACAAGTATTTCCGGACGGAGGGAGTATTAACCATGCCCTTATACACCTAGACGAAGGGATTAAATCAGGATGACTTGGAAGGGGGCAGAGGAGATGTAAGAAATCGTTCATCGTAAGTCTTTCACCAGTACCGCAGTAAAAGTTCATACATGGAAGATTCTAGACTAAACCATAAATGGATACACTTTTATTCATGCGCGATACTCCAATAGAGCAAGATCATGCATGGAAGTCTCGACATGCTTAGACAGCGGATTTCATTGAGCGAAGACTAATGATCAACATTTAACTTGGTAATGCATATGTCCAGGTGAACCTCCTTGGAGTCCCAGTGCACCGCGTTGCGGGGTAAATCATACCATGCGTCTTCCATGTCCACATCGGTGGGAAGGTCCCAGCTCTGCACAGTCCTAGTTAGCATGATGGAGCCGGTGTTGCCGCCCACGTACCTCTGAGGGGTAGTAACAGTGAGCACGCACCCGTACATTGGCCTCATGTCAGTGTCAGCGTCAGCGGTGTCACCCCTGACGCACACTACAGAGACGGGGCGGCGGCCTGCATGGGCCTCGCCGGTGCCCACGATCAAGAGGAAGACACTGTCGCCCTCCTCTGAGACTAGCAGCCGGCGATGATCCTCCAGCGACTCTGGCATGGTGAACGAGTAGCATGTCTCGTACTTGATGTTCTCCGCCAAGGGCCAGTAGTGACCGCTGCACGCATCCGTGAGGTGATGCACCATGTCCGCCGGCGAGCCCCAAAACGGCATCGGGCACTCATAGCAGTAGACGAAGGGCTCCTTGGAGGCATCGACCAGGCCGTCCATGAAACGGGAGTGTCTGTAGGGGACGTTGCGCCAGTTGAATATATGAGCAAGTTACTACGAGATTTAATCCGAATAAGCACAAAATAAATCATGATGGCTATAACAGAGATGATACTAATCATGTGGACTAGCATAGTAGTAGGATACAGAGTAGAAACATGAATTCTACCACGATTTCGAACAGGAAAGACAGAAACACATACGGTGCAACGGGAGCAGCACCTTGGCATTGAGGTTGTCGCCCATGTCGTTGAGGAAGAGGTTGCCGAGGTCGGGGAAGAAGTCGTCGTCGGTGAAGTTGTGTCTGCCAACAGTCGCGAGAGTGCACTCCCCAAATTTCAACAATGCCCGCCGAATGGAGCGCAGGAGGGAGTGGCTGTAGGGGATGTTGCGGCCGCCGAATGGAGTGCAGGAGTAGCACATGAAGCAGTAGATGGTGTCCTTACTAGTATTCCCTAGTCTCTATCTATCTATATATACTCTTATAGAAAACCGAGTTGGTGATGATGGTGTGCCTGCCATCTTGTAATATAGACCGTCCGATCTATATCTGACGGATAGAAAGCCAACTATGACAATTTTACAAAAGATACCCGCACCTCTCTCCACATTTACAGATAAGGCCTTGCCTCGTTAATCCTTATCTCCCACAACCTCGTGCTCCTCCCTAAGTCTCTATCTCTACTCTTATCTCTATCTCTACTACTCTTCTTTGTTTTTTATAACAAATCGAATAGTACTGCGCCGTCCGCTGCACGCCCGGCTGAACACGCCTCCTCGCCTCCATCATCACCAACTGAGTCTTTTATAGGAGTAGGAGTAGAGAAAAAACCGAGTTGGTGATGATGGTGTGCCATGCAATGCACGGGCATCTTGCTATTTCTTTTGCATATAATTCCAAACACCATGTAGACACGGTCTTTGAGCATGGTTCGTAGTTGTTCCACGCTCGGGCATTGAAGTTTGTAACTATTTTAGATTAGAATATACTACTCCCCAGGTGCTAGTAGTAGAGCAGAGTCCTACTCTACTACTCTACTCAAGCAAGTTAGGGCATAGTAGTAGGTACTGTAGGGAGTACCAGTACTGTGATCACTCAAGAAAGTTGTCTGGCATCGATATGACCCTACACTGCTGGTATGTGTCACGTAAGTCAAGCGGCATGCTGTAGTCATCATCACCTGTCCACTTCCCGCAGCACATATTCGCTTCTCCATCTTTGTCCGCACATAATCTCGTCCAATCTTCCATCCCCGCTAAGGCGCCTCCCCCTCGTCCGAAACCCAAGCACTAACAATGGCAGAACCGAGCAGTGTCCGCCGAAAGAGTGGCTGGAAAATTCACTCCCCACAGAGGTAATCTGTAGGACCTTGAAGTATGTCTAGAGGGGGGGGGGGTGATTAGACTACTTGACCAATTAAAAACTTAACATTTTCCCAATTTTAGTCTTTGGCAGATTTTAGCTATCTTTGCACAAGTCAAGCAATCTTCATACAATTCAAGCAAGCATGCAAAGAGTATATGAGCAACAGAAATTAAAGCATGCAACTTGCAAGAATGTAAAGGGAAGGGTTTTGAGGATTCAAACGCAATTGGCGACATGGATGTTTTTGTCGTGGTTCCGATAGGTGGTGCTATCGTGCATCCACGTTGATGGAGACTTCAACCCACGAAGGGCAATGGTTGCGCGAGTCCACAGAGGGCTCCACCCAAGAAGGGTCCATGAAGAAGCAACCTTGTCTATCCCACCATGGCCGTCGCCCACGAAGGACTTGCCTCACTAGCAATAGATCTTCACGAAGTAGGCGATCTCCTTGCCCTTACAAACTCCTTGGTTCAACTCCACAATATTGTCGGAGGCTCCCAAGTGATACCTAGCCAATCTAGGAGACACCACTCTCCAAGAAGTAACAAATGGTGCGTTGATGATGAACTCCTTGCTCTTGTGCTTCAAATGATAGTATCCCCAACACTCAACTCTCTCTCATAGGATTTGGATCTGGTGGAAAGAAGATTTGAGTGAAAAGCAACTTGGGGAAGGCTAGAGATCAAGATTCATATGGTAGGAATGGAATATCTTGGCCTCAACACATGAGTAGGTATTTCTGTCTCAGAAATGGTAAGTTGGAAGTGTAGGTTTGTTCTGATGGCTCTCTCCACGAATGAAGAGGAGGTGGAGGGGTAAAAATAGCCTCCACACAAAATCTAACCATTACACACAATTTACCAATCTCGGTGGGACCGAATCAACAAACTCGGTCGGACCGATTTAGTAAACCTAGTGACCGTTAGTGATTTCGGTGGGACCGACATGCAACTCGGTAGGACCGACATGGTTAGGGTTAGGGCATAACATAATCTCGGTGAGACCGATTACACAAACTCGGTGAGACCGATTTTGGTAATTAGCTAACCAGAGAGTTGGTCAGGTAAACTCGGTGGGACCGATTCGGTCTTTTCGATGAGACCGAAATGTTACGAAAGGGAAACAGAGAGTTTACATTGCAATCTCGGTGGGACCGATCGCTCACTTCGGTTAGACCGAAACGTTACGAAGGGAAACCGAGAGATTACAATCCCATCTCGGTGAGACCGAGATCCCTATCGGTGAGACCAGTTTGCCTAGGGTTTGTGGCAGTGGCTATGACATTTGAACTTGGTGGCGCCGGATAGAAAGAATCGGTGGGACCGATTTTGACTTTAGGTTTAGGTCATATGTGGATATGAGAAAGTAGTTGAGGGTTTTTGGAGCATATCACTAAGAACTTGAAGCAAGAGGCTCATTAGGCAACACCTCATTCCTCCTTGATAGTATTGGCTTTTCCTATAGACTCAATGTGATCTTGGATCACTAAAATATAAAATGTAGAGTCTTGAGCTTTTGAGCTTGAGCCAATCCTTTTGTCCTTAATATTTTGAGGGGTCCACTTTCACCATCCATGCCATGGCATTCGTTGAGCTTTCCTGAAATATTTGTCTTGGAATAGTATTAACTCAATGAGCTATATGTTGATATGAATTACCAAAACCACCTAGGGATAGTTGCACTTTCAATCTCCCCCTTTTTGGTAATTGATGACAACATATAGATCAAAGCTTCAACAAATGATAATAAGATTGAAAAACATTGTCGCTTTGAGAAGTATGTGATAAGCAAGAGCTCCCCCTAAATTTGTGCATAGTTTAAGATTTTCTTTGGACTGCAAATGCATAAGGAATTAGGCTCATGGGTTACTCTTCCATGCCACATACATCTTGGTGGAGCGCTCAAAATAATAAAGATTGAATACATGCACTCATCGCCAAGCAAAGTGAATGATCATATGGGGATAAATAAGATAATATCATCTAACAAGCATAAGTGTAGCTTATGATCAAACACATGATTATCAATGTCTCACAGATAATAGCATAGTATCTCAAGCAAGCAAAAGCAAGCAAAGTTCAACCAAGAAGACAGGAGAGAACAAAAGCAATCTCTCTCTCTCGAAGCCTATGATCTATACATTTTTCTCCCCCTTTGGCAACAAGTTACCAAAAAGTTCCTAAAAAATGCATAGTACTATATCGTCTCTCAGGCTTGGTCTTAAGTTGGTGGTGTAGAGATGGCTCCTTGGACGAAGATTTCAGTTGATGTGGATGGAGCTGAAGGAGTTGGTGCTGGAGCTGGTTGCACTGGAGCTGTAGCTGGTGCAGATGAAGTGGCTCTGGTGTCTGTCACTGGCTCTGCAGCTAATCTCTGAGCTCGAGGCACTCTGGCAAATGCATCAGTAGTTGTCCTGCCCTTCCTCTCCTGCATGTCATCCTGTAGCTGCTCCACAACTGATTGAATCTCAGTTACTTTGACATCTAAATCATAGATTTTTTGTTCCATGATTCTTTCCAGGCTCTCCTGGTTTTGAGTTAGGGTGGCCAACCCCTTCTCAATCCTCAGAGTTGATGCTATCAAGTAACCAAGTTGGTCCTGCTTGCTCTTCAAAAAGTATTCAGATGCCTCCTCTAGAGTTGGCATCTTGGCAGCCTTCTCTTTCTTTGCTTTCTCCTTCTTCTCTTGAGCTTGCACTGATGATGGTTCATCCTCATTCATGACAACTTGATTGTCCTCAAAATCTGGATAGAGAACAAAGTGTTCCTTATCCAACAGATATTTTCCTGTGCCCATCTTTGAGTTGATTAGCTCCTGGATTTGTGGGGCATATCCACAACTTCTCTTTTGGTCTGCTGCTCTCCTCTTGATAGTCTCAACTATGAGGCTCATGACCTTGAATCTCTATGGCACATCAAAAATGTGAAGCATATTAATTGCATGCCCTCTGATCATGTTGTGGTCATCTGACTTGGGCAAGAGAGTGTGCCTAAGAATCCAGTTGATTGTTGGCAGCCCTCACAGAAGAAAGTGGACAGTCCCAAACTTGAAAGTTTTAAGGGCCTTGTCTGGGATCTCCTTTGAAAGGACATGTGGTGCCCCCATGTGTGGTTTTGGTAATTGATGACAATCTCTATGTACTAATGGTTGCCTTGAGTTATATTTGAAGGGTTTGCCCATAGGCTTTTCTTGGAGTCCATTTGTTGGTTTCAATGAGAGTTTGTGATGACCAAGGTGCTATTAAGGAATTATCCAAAGATTGGTCATATGAGTGTTGAGCTTATTGCAAGCATGTCTTGAAGAAGAAGGTTGTGTGATCATTCGTGTTTACCTTCAAGACATCATCCAAATGAAGAGAGTTGCAAAGATTCAAGGTTGATCAGACTAAGTCAAGAGTGAATCAAGTTGATCAACTCACAAAGCGTAGAAGATGTACCGAGAGGGATCAGGTGATCCCATGGTATGGTAAGCATTGTCCATTGCACTTTATGTACTAACCCATGGTCTATGTGAGAGTTGTATGTGGGGTTAGGTACGTATCCATGGGCTTGCGTCAAGAGGAAGATATCATACAACCCATGGAAAGGATGACATCAAGTGGTGATCGTCATCAAGATTGCCGTGTGCAAGTTCAAGTGGAGCATCACGAAGAGATCAAGTGCTTGAATCTTGCCATCCATTGTGGTGTCAATGGACTTGTGAATATGTGACGAAGAGTGGCTCACCCATAGTGAACTATGGGGGAGCAATCATCTAGTCTTCATCGAGCCAACGCAATCAAGAAAGGTGGTCCAACTTGAGGGAGTCAAGATCGTCTACATCTAGCTCAAGTGGACCATGTGCAAGGCAAAGGTTTTCCCTTGATAGGTTTTCTATTTTACCGGTCTTGTGGTGGTAGTTGGGAGACCGAGTTATAGGATCGTTTGCCGTTCCATCAAGGGGGGCTCTCAAGTTGGTAGCTTGATCGTATCATTAGTAGAGAGCTCAAACCATTGCATCCTTGCATCATGTTTCTTGGTTCTTTTTTGGTTATCTTTGTGAGTCTTAGAGCTTATGGTCATCTTGATGACAAGCTTGAGTTCATTGAAAACGGAGTTTGCATGCGTCTTCTATGATATTTTCAGTGTTGGAGGTTTTACCGGTCTTATCTGATGAAGAGTTCTCACCATTTTCTTATTGGACTTTTCTCATTTGTTTATTCTTTATGTTTCTATCAATATTGTGTTAGCCCTTGTCGTTACCTTTCCAACAAACTTGGTTTCGTTGAATTCGGAGTCTGTTTGCAAAAGTTGTGGCTGTTTTGGTAAAGGCTGCAGCGGTACTACCGCGACTAGAGCGGATGTAATTTTTTACTACCGCTCCAGAGCGGTAATACCGCTGCTCCTGAGCGGTAGTACCGCTCCAGAGCAGTACTACCGTGGCTCCTAAGCGGTAGTACCGCCCGGACCAAAATCTCGTGTTTTCTCTCTCGTTTGGGCTGTTTTGGCCGTGCTAAGCGGTAGTACCGCTCCTCCAAGCGGTAGTACCGCTTGTGCATGACCTGAGCACATAACGGTTGGATTCGGGAGGTCCTATAAAAGGGGGTCTTCTTCCCCAATGAACCTAATCCTTTGAGCTCATGTTCTTCCCCCATTGTTGACCTTCTCCGAGCTTGCTAACTCTCAATCCCTCCATGGATTCTTGCTAGTTTTTGAGGGAAAAGAGAGAGGAGATCTAGATCCACATTTCCACCAATCACTTTCTCCTCTATGTGAGGGGAACCCCTTGGATCTAGATCTTGGAGTTCTTGGTGTTCTCCTTCTTGTTCTTCCTCTCATTTTCCTCCCTAGCATTAGTTGCTTTGGTGGGATTTGGGAGAGAAGGACTTGGGCACTCCGTGTGCCCTTGCCATTGCATTTGGTGCATCGGTTTGAGTTCTCCACGTGATACATGGAAGTTACAAGTTGAGAAGCTTATTACTCTTGGGTGCTTGGTGCCCTTGAGCTTGTTCCTCTTGGGTGCTTGGGTGCCCTAGACGGTTGGTGGCGTTCGGAGCTCAATCATTGTGGTGTAAAGCTCCGGGCAAGCGTCGGGGTCTCCAATTAGGTTGTGGAGATTGGCCCGAGCAATTTGACGGGTTCCGGTGACCGCCCCCAAGGGTTGCCAAAGTGTACGGGTCCGGTGACCGCCCCCAAGGGTCGCCATTTGTACGGGTTCGGTGACCGCCCTCAAGGGTCCCTTAGTGGAATCACGGCATCTTGCATTGTGCGAGGGCGTGAGGAGATTACGGTGGCCCTAGTGGCTTCTTGGGGAGCATTGTGCCTCCACACCGCTCCAAACGGAGATTAGCATCCGCAAGGGTGTGAACTTCGGGATACATCATCGTCTCCGCGTGCCTCGGTTATCTCTTACCCGAGCCCTTTACTTATGCACTTTACTTTGTGATAGTCATATTGTTCTTTGTCATATATCTTGCTATCACATAGTTGCTTATATTGCCTAGCATAAGTTGTTGGTGCACATAGGTGAGCCTAGTTGTTTTAGGTTTTGTGCTTGTCAAATTAACCGCTAGGTTTATTCCGCATTTGTTCAAGCCTAAACCGTAATTATTTTAAAACGCCTATTCACCCCCCCTTCTAGGCGACATCCACGATCTTTCAATTGGTATCAGAGTCTCGTCTCTCTTTATTAGGCTTTACCGCCTAGAGAGTAAAGATGTCGACTAGAGGATTAGGATTCTCTGACACTCTTAGTTTCGATGGCACAAATTTTGATGTTTGGGTAATTCGCATGCTTAATCTCTTTAGGGTCATGGACCCAAATTTAGAGCGAATTGTAGATATGTGTTTTTCTCCTCCAAAGGATCCCCAAAGATTATCTTTAGAGGATGAGAAAAACTCTTATCTCAATGCTCAAGCTTCTAATGTGCTTTTTGATGCTTTGAGAAATGTAGTTATATTTGAACTCATGCCGTTCCGGGATGCTCATGAGTTATGGCAAAGCTTCAAGATAAATATGGTGTGTCCAATATTTGTGGGGATGATTGTTCTCCCTCCACCTCCGGTCGTATAGTCTTCTCAAATTCTTCTACTTCACCTACATGTGGTTTGCCACAAGGAAATGATATGGTGAGTAGTGTTGGTCATTGCAATGATGATAGTATGCTTACTATGGATGATCCTTCATCACTATATTATTGCAATGCTCCTTCTTTGGGCTTTAACACTTCGAGCACTCCAAATGTTTCACATGCTTGTGTTGATAGTCCTTGCATATCATGTAGAAATTGCTTGACTAAATCGCATGATGATATGCTTGCTATGTCTTGTTGCCATGATAAAAATGCATCTATTTCCTCGAATCATTGTGCTAACAATGTAGAGGAAACCGAACACTCCATGAAACAAGATGTGGTGTTTAATGGTGCCTCAAGGGATCCTACATCATCATCTATTGCTTTTTGCCTTATGGCTAAGGCATCAAAGGTATCTCCTACTTTGTACCCCAATATGTCTCTTGATGATGATGTTGATGCTAATGATGATGAGGATAATGATGAAGAGAATGATAATGTTGCCTCCTTAAAAACTAAGGGGGAGATGATTTTTAAAGCTCTTCATAAAAATAAAATTGCTCGTTCCAACTTCATGGAAATTATGTCCATTGCCATTGAGGGCAAGAAATATATTGAGGAGTTGGAATCTCATCTCGAGGAGCATGAGGTCACCATTGAGAAAATGGAAGCTCATGGGCGTGATTACGCAAATGAGATCGCGGAGCTAACTCAAGCTCTTGAACATGAACAAACCACCAAGGAATCTCTTGAGGAGACTTTTGCTCTAGAATTGTCAAGAGTGAAGGAATCTACTGATAGAGATCTTGAGGTGGCCAATGTTTTTGAAACTAAAAATGCTAAGCTTGAAGTTGCTCATGCTAGACTCCTTGAGGATTTTGAGCACCTCGAAAATGGCTCAAGGGTCATCAAGGGTGAGCTCATCAAACTCACCGAGTCTCATGCTCAACTTGAAGCTTCTTATTTAAAAGAGCTTGCCAAGTTGCCTTCTCCTCTTGTTGTTAATGATGATGCTTGTGCTACTAATTCTATTACTTGTGAAGCATCCATTTTGAAGGAGAATGTTGAGCTACGGGCTCAACTTGAGGTGCTATCTTGCAATTATGGGAAATTGGAAGAAAGTCATGAAAAGATCTCAAGCTCTCATGATGATCTTCTAGTATCCCATAGTGTGCTAAAGATAGCTCATGAGGCCATGATTGCTAAGGTAACATCTAGTGAGCCTCATGTGGATACTAGCACTACTTCTAGTCAAAATAGTATATTGCCATGTGCTAGTCCTTGTAATTCATCTACTCACAATGTTGGTACATCTTGTGATGAATTGCTTTCCTTGCCTTGTTGCTCTAACGATGAAGCTTATACTTCCTCTAGTACTTGTGTTGAGAATAACCATGTAGAGGAAATCAAAGAGCTCAAGGCCCAAGTCACTTCTTTGAAGAAAGACTTGGAAAAGTGTCATGAAGGGAAGGCCACACTCAACAATATCTTGAGTGTGCAAAAATCCCCCAATGACAAAGGTGGACTTGGATTCAACTCCAACAAGAAGAAGAAGTCCAAGTTGAACAAGAAGAAGGGCCAAGAACAAGTCAAGAATTCGGCCAAGATTGTTTGCTTCAAGTGCAAAGTCGAAGGGCATCATGTTAGATCTTGCCCATTGAAGAAGAAGGCCATTAGTGCCAAGCAACAAGGGAAGAGGGCACAAGTTCAATCTCATGCTCAACATCAAGTTGAAGAAAGGCCTCTTCCCAAGAAGACTCAAGTTAATGATTCTCAAATTGAGAAATCAAGTGAGAAGAAAGTGAAGAGTAGACGTTGCTACTTATGCCGTGAGAAAGGTCACGTCGCTTCTTCATGCACTAGTGGTAACTTATCCAACCCAATTATTATTGATGATATCTATTCTCTTGGTAAGGATAAGGTTGGCAATGTGTTTGCCAAGTTTGTTGGTACTCAAAGTGGTGTCAAGCAAAGAACCCTTTGGGTAGCCAAACCTATTGTGACTAACCTCTTAGGACCCAACTTGGTTGGGGACCAACAAGCCCAAACTTGATCAATAGGTGTTGTTGGAGGTCATTGGAGACTTGGCTACATTATGAAGAATTAAGGGGACTTCATCTTTCTTGTTGTCTCAAGCCAAGTCAATTGGGTTGTCAAGTTTCTATCTTATATCCAATGTGCCTCCTTGCAGTAACTTGTACTTAAATTGTTACATTGAAAGTTACTTGCCCCTTTGCATGTTTTGGTTTTGTTCCTTGCATGTGTTTGTATATGATGTGTGTCCAAATTGCCTTTGTGTATGTTGGTTTGCACATCATGTACTTGTGTGTCGTTCATTGAGCCTTAGTGCATCTTGTTTATTTCTTAGTTGGCTCTTGTGAGAGATTAATGGAATATCAATTATGGGGGAGTGGTGTGCTTTGTGCACCTCACAATCCTATAAATGTGTGCACATGAGTAATACCATCTAGTATTGATATTTCAAGATTATCTAGTCGCTAGGTGGTATATCTCTCATGAGAAATTCAAATTCTAAAAATTCCATTGATTATCTCGTGTTGGATCCTCTTATTGCCTCTTGTTAAGTTTTCTTCATTGGTATCACATTATGGGGGAGTAATATGCTATGTGCATATTACAAGCCTAGAAAATGTGTACAATTGAGATATTGTCACCTATAATTGATATTGTAAATTATCTTGTTCCTAGGTGGCATGTTAGCTCTACAAGTTGCAATTTGCTTTTTGTTTGGAGTGAAGATGATGTCGGATATCCTTGCTATCTACCACCGGGAATTATTTCCAAATACTTCTTGTCTTTTGACAATTGGTAATCACTTATGTGTGGTAGAATTTAATTGATCATCTTTACATTGGCTTTTGTTTTTATTTGCCTTTTCTCTTGCCAAGGTTTGTGTCAACTCCCGTTGTCTTCCATACCACTTGTGGATCTTGTTAATTTCTTGTTCTTGTCTAGTGTTTTCTAGATATAGTGAAAGTGGTGATCCCACCTTGTGCATTTTGTATTCAAAAGGAAATTCTTTATAATGCACAACTCATGGGGGATCTATCCTATTTTCTTTAGAACACTCTTCTTGTGATCCTTATCAAATGTGTGTTGGTGGAAGGCAAGACGTTTTATTTTGGTACCTTGTGCCATCATGAAACTTTGTTGGGAGCTTGGTTTGTTTGGAACCATCCTCTCTTTGGGAGTTTGACATCCTTAATTTAGTGTGTATCAATGGATATCTCATTCCTTGATGTATCTTTAATGATGTCTTCCAAGTGATGATTTCTCCATTTGGTATCCTTTTCACTTGGCATTTCTTTGTCTTTTGGTATCGGTTCTTGAAAGTTTTGAGCATGCATATTTACTTCATGTATTCTATTTGGCATGCTTTCTTTCGTTGACTCAATATATAGGGGAAACTCCACCTAGTCTCAATTTGGATGAGATGTGCATGAAATTGATTTTCATATCTATATGCACATATTTATGTGGAGTTTGTCCTATGTATTGGTGTTTCTAACTATTTGGTCCCGATGAGTTTGGGTACCGTTTAGTTTGTGTTGTTCTTCTAGAAACATTTGGAGATGCATTGGATGCTCGGCTCACTCACAAGGAAGGTGTTGTCACCATGTGCATATTGGAGTCAAGCAAGGATGATCAATGAACTACTATCTACCTTCAATTGGTATCTACTACATCCTTCCAATGATATCTCGGTAACAAGTATCTATTCATGCTTTCTCCTGTTGCATTCAACCTTGTGTAGGTTGCATCTTGGCATGATATTCATTTCATATCTTGTGATACTTGTTTCCTTTCTCAAAGCATCCCAACGATGATATCTTGTTGCTAGTTGTGATGCCTTTGATGGATGTGTGTTTGGACTTCATTTATATACAATAAAACCATATCTAGCCAAGTTCTATGCTTTCAAGCAAATATCTTATTGGTATATTTATGACTTCCTTGTGGATATCTTGTTCCTTCGTGTTGTAACTATTTCGGGTGTACATCCTTCTTTGTAGATATATATATCATCATGATTTCATCTACATAGAACCTTATACACTTGAGAGAAATTACATCTCTAGTTGATATCTTTTCTTTCACATCCACCTTGTCTTTCTTATGTCATTTCTTTGGTGGCTCCGTGAAAGCTTTTGCCTTGAGTGCGTGTCCTCTATCGTTGCATCTTGTTGCACTCTTGTGTGGTGAAGATTATTTTCCTCTTGCTTACCTCTACGAGGTTTTTGCCATCTTAATTGGTATCCCTCGTCTTGATGAGCCTCCCCTCGTCTATCTTCACCACGGGTTGTCACAAGCATAGGTTCTCTTTTGCTTATTAGTAAGCTTGTGAATCCATTTGCCAATTGTGTGTGGGAATGATAGGCCTTGCACCGTATGTCTCATTCGTTCAAGACTATGTCGATGCTTAATGCTCATCCTAATCTTAGTCTTCTCAAGTGCTTCGCCATGACTCACACACATCATTTTGGTTGAGCCTATTCTTAAGTTGCCTCTTTTACATGTTGCTCAACCATGTGCTTGTTGCAAGCGCTAGGCTTTGTTTCCTATATGCTCACTTGCACTGGATGTGAGTTTCTATTGATTTTGGGGGAGCTATGATCCTATTTTGTGCACTTTGTATTCAAATACAAAAATTCTTATGTGTGCACAAATCATGGGGAGCTTCCCTAGTTTCTTTATAACACTCCTTTGCGCTTTTCATAATATATTTATTCTTGTGGCATGTAGGATCATTAGTCTAGTTGGTTCAATTGATATCCGTTGATTGCTTGCTTCAATTGGTATCTTCTGATTGCTTGTGTCTCTCTTTGTTATGTCTTTGTGGCATATCTTTCTGTTGCAATCTTTGGGCATCAATATAGTTTGTCTTCCTCCAAGTATTGGCAGTTGGATATGTGTATTGCATTCCACTCTCTTGTTGAGAAATACACAATTTATGGAGGACCACGATTTATATTGGCCTTCTAAGATTTTCGCCCATTTTGGCAATCGATGCCAATGGGGGAGAAGTTTCAGAGAGTTTTGTGGAGTAGCTTTGGTTTTTGTTTCCTTAGCATTTGCATCTCATACGCATGCATTATTGGTTGGTGCATTGAATGGTGATGCATAATTCCTTGTATAAACTCTCTAGAAAGTGATTGTCATCAATTACCAAAATGGGGGAGATTGAAAGGACATGTGGTGCCCCCATGTGTGGTTTTGGTAATTGATGACAATCTCTATGGACTAATGGTTGCCTTGAGTTATATTTGAAGGGTTTGCCCATAGGCTTTTCTTGGAGTCCATTTGTTGGTTTCAATGAGAGTTTGTGATGACCAAGGTGCTATTAAGGAATTATCCAAAGATTGGTCATATGAGTGTTGAGCTTATTGCAAGCATGTCTTGAAGAAGAAGGTTGTGTGATCATTCATGTTTACCTTCAAGACATCATCCAAATGAAGAGAGTTGCAAAGATTCAAGGTTGATCAAGACTAAGTCAAGAGTGAATCAAGTTGATCAACTCACAAAGCGTAGAAGATGTACCGAGAGGGATCAGGTGATCCCATGGTATGGTAAGCATTGTCCATTGCACTTTATGTACTAACCCATGGTCTATGTGAGAGTTGTATGTGGTGTTAGGTACGTATCCATGGGCTTGCGTCAAGAGGAAGATATCATACAACCCATGGAAAGGATGACATCAAGTGGTGATCGTCATCAAGATTGCCGTGTGCAAGTTCAAGTGGAGCATCACGAAGAGATCAAGTGCTTGAATCTTGCCATCCATTGTGGTGTCAATGGACTTGTGAATATGTGACGAAGAGTGGCTCACCCATAGTGAACTATGGGGGAGCAATCATCTAGTCTTCATCGAGCCAACGCAATCAAGAAAGGTGGTCCAACTTGAGGGAGTCAAGATCGTCTTCATCTAGCTCAAGTGGACCATGTGCAAGGCAAAGGTTTTCCCTTGATAGGTTTTCTATTTTACCGGTCTTGTGGTGGTAGTTGGGAGACCGAGTTATAGGATCGTTTGCCGTTCTATCAAGGGGGGCTCTCAAGTTGGTAGCTTGATCGTATCATTAGTAGAGAGCTCAAACCATTGCATCCTTGCATCATGTTTCTTGGTTCTTGTTTGGTTATCTTTGTGAGTCTTAGAGCTTATGGTCATCTTGATGACAAGCTTGAGTTCATCGAAAACGGAGTTTGCATGCGTCTTCTATGATATTTTCAGTGTTGGAGGTTTTACCGGTCTTATCTGATGAAGAGTTCTCACCATTTTCTTATTGGACTTTTCTCATTTGTTTATTCTTTATGTTTCTATCAATATTGTGTTAGCCCTTGTCGTTAGCTTTCCAACAAACTTGGTTTCGTTGAATTCGGAGTCCGTTTGCAAAAGTTGTGGCTGTTTTGGTAAAGGCTGCAGCGGTACTACCGCGACTAGAGCGGATGTAATTTTTTACTACCGCTCCAGAGCGGTACTACCGCTGCTCCTGAGCGGTAGTACTGCTCCAGAGCAGTACTACCGTGGCTCCTAAGCAGTAGTACCGCCCCGGACCAAAATCTCGTGTTTTCTCTCTCGTTTGGGCTGTCTTGGCCGTGCTAAGCGGTAGTACCGCTCCTCCAAGCGGTAGTACCGCTTGTGCACGACCTGAGCACATAACGGTTGGATTCGGGAGGTCCTATAAAAGGGGGTCTTCTTCCCCAATGAACCTAATCCTTTGAGCTCATGTTCTTCCCCCATTGTTGACCTTCTCCGAGCTTGCTAACTCTCAATCCCTCCATGGATTCTTGCTAGTTTTTGAGGGAAAAGAGAGAGGAGATCTAGATCCACATTTCCATCAATCACTTTCTCCTCTATGTGAGGGGAACCCCTTGGATCTAGATCTTGGAGTTCTTGGTGTTCTCCTTCTTGTTCTTCCTCTCATTTTCCTCCCTAGCATTAGTTGCTTTGGTGGGATTTGGGAGAGAAGGACTTGGGCACTCCGTGTGCCCTTGCCATTGCATTTGGTGCATCGGTTTGAGTTCTCCACGTGATACATGGAAGTTACAAGTTGAGAAGCTTATTACTCTTGGGTGCTTGGTGCCCTTGAGCTTGTTCCTCTTGGGTGCTTGGTTGCCCTAGACGGTTGGTGGTGTTCGGAGCTCAATCATTGTGGTGTAAAGCTCCGGGCAAGCGTCGGGGTCTCCAATTAGGTTGTGGAGATCGGCCCGAGCAATTTGACGGGTTCCGGTGACCGCCCCAAGGGTTGCCAAAGTGTACGGGTCCGGTGACTGCCCCCAAGGGTCGCCATTTGTACGGGTTCGGTGACCGCCCTCAAGGGTCCCTTAGTGGAATCACGGCATCTTGCATTGTGCGAGGGCGTGAGGAGATTACGGTGGCCCTAGTGGTTTCTTGGGGAGCATTGTGCCTCCACACCGCTCCAAACGGAGATTAGCATCCGCAAGGGTGTGAACTTCGGGATACATCATCGTCTCCGCGTGCCTCGGTTATCTCTTACCCGAGCCCTTTACTTATGCACTTTACTTTGTGATAGTCATATTGTTCTTTGTCATATATCTTGCTATCACATAGTTGCTTATATTGCTTAGCATAAGTAGTTGGTGCACATAGGTGAGCCTAGTTGTTTTAGGTTTTGTGCTTGTCAAATTAACCGCTAGGTTTATTCCGCATTTGTTCAAGCCTAAACCGTAATTATTTTAAAACGCCTATTCACCCCCCCTCTAGGCGACATCCATGATCTTTCATCCTTGTACATATGGGACATGGAATTGTGATCCTTCTTCTTCTTGGAGTAGACATCCAAGTCATCTTCCTTCTCCTCTGGGGCATTAATCAGATTGGCCGATTCCTCAATAGTTGATTGGTACCTTGTACCTTCAGACATCCAGACAATTCTACCATCAGGATAAAAATGAGCTGTGGAGTAGAATTGCATAACTAGCTCATCATTCCAGTTTGTGAACTTCTGTCCAACAAACTCATCAACTCCACAAGCCTTAAAGCTGTCATATACTCCTGGGTAGTGATCCTTATTTTCCTTTATGAATTTCCAGTCCACCCACCTCATGTCACAGACTATGGGCTTCTTATCCAACATCACAGTCTCATAGAAGTCCTGCTGTTCCTTAGTGTGGAACCTGTAATCTACAACAGTTCTTCAGATTGTGTATGGATCAGACAATCTCCATTGCCTGAGCCCTGCATCCTTCCTCAGCTTCATATTTTCAGCCACTGGATGAGCATCGTTGTGGTCTGGAATCTTGGGTTTGAGCTTCCTTAGGACTTGTCCTTCATCATCGTACTCAGCAGCAACTTCAGGCACTGGGGCCTTGTTCTTCTCAGCAGCTGGTATACTCCTGGTATTCCTCTTAGGTGCAGATTTGGCCTTGGAGGCAACTTTGGGTGCTTCTTTGGGCTTTGATGTTGCATCCCCTGACTTTATGGCATCACCCATCAGCTTCTGTGCCTTGGGTGCTGGTGCAACAACCTCTTCTTCCTCCTCCTCTTCCATCATGGAAGGTTGTCCAACAACTCTGGCCATGGTCTTTCTGACCCTTTCCTTTCTCTTCTTTCCTTCTGCAGCTGGCTCCTTGGGATCAGGTTTCTCTGGTTCTTGTGTTGATCCTCTGACCTTTAACATAGGTGTCCTCTTGGCAGGAACCTTCCTATTCAGTCCAGGCTTTGTGGTCTTAGCTGAGCCATACTCCTTTTTGAGCACTACTTTCTTGGAAGTAGCCTCATCTTCAGCTGCCACATAGTCCTCATCCTCTGAGTCTGAGGTTCTCTTCCTTTTTTCTCTTGTGGCTGCTTTGGGAAAATTTCTAGGAGTACTTCTACTGCCATCATCTGAGGAACTGGAGGGACTAGTGCCCTCACTCATGTGAATCTGCTCTTCTTCCCTGTTCTGGCTATCACTTTGGTCTGACATGTTGAGAACTTTGATGCTGATTCTGTGAATAGGTATGGATGAGATAGAATGGATGAGCATCACCAAATGCAGAGATTTTTGCAAAAGAATGATTCAAAAAACTTAGTTTTAGTTTTCCATAGAAAGCATTTCAGATCAACCGATTTTCAAACTCGGTGATACCGAAGCAGTTTTGGAACCTAAACTAGTGATCTCGGTCAGACCGAGTCACAGTTCAGTGGCACCAAGACTGTTAGAGTTTCACTGAGTCCTAAAATCGGTCACACCGATTAGCAATTCTCGGTCAGGCCGAGAGTTACTAGTGCAATGGCGTTAGCCGAATCGGTGGGACCGAGTTTTTCAACTCGGTGGGTCCGAGATGGTTTCGGCGGAAATCTAACCCTAAATTTTCAAATAGCATCTATTCTACAGATTGTTTTGACTAGATAGATGTGTTTCAATCGTGGCAAGAATCATAATGTACACAATGTGCTGAGAATCAGATGAGGATAGCACTTTGATCGAGTTCATACCCTAATTCGGCGATGAACTCGCTACGGCGGCAACAGCGGGGATGAATTCCGTTGACGGCGGCGGAGACCAGCGACAGGAGGCGGCTGGCGACGAAGTCGACGATCCGGAGACCTAGAAGGCAGAGCAAGCTATGCGCGGGCGAGAGGTTTGGAGAAAGTTTTCCAAAATTTTGCCCGCGTGTATATATAGCCTGACACTGTCGGTGTGACCGAGTTGAACAACTCGGTGGCACCGAGATGCATAACTGTTGACAGTTACAGCAACTCGGTGAGACCGAAAAGTTCAAATCGGTTGCACCAAGATTGAAAACCTAGATCGACTTAGTGATCTCAGTATGACCGAAATGGAAGAATCGGTCAGACCGAAACACACAAAGAAGTTTTGGAAGTTTAAGTCTATGACAAATCGGGGACTCCAAGTGCTCCTCACACAGAGTAGTTCAAATCTGACTTGATCAAATTTTGTGATGTAGCGTGAATAGAGTTTGAGACAAGAAAGGCATAGATAGCTAGAGAAGGTTCTTAGGCATTCTTGTCCATCCACTTGGCAAAAGAAAAAAGAATCCAATCAATCAAAGCAACAAGTGGATGTCCTCGAATGAGTTAAATATGCAACCAACATGCTCACACAATAAGATGGCAAATGAAATATGTGGCAAAGCATGCACAACCAATTCTAGCATCTATCAAACAATTGGCGATGACTAGGTCATCTATATATGAGTATATTGACTTAGAAGTCAAATGAGAACATTTGATCATAGGTCATACTCATCGTTTAAGCTCAAGTGGGGTTACCATTTTTACATAATGCATTGATGTGTTCACATCATTAGAGTTGCTTTGACTCAATTCTTAGAGTTAAGCTCCCCCTAGATGTGAGATCCCCCCTTAGAGGGATGAACTAACCTTGGGTTTTGTCGATGATGACTTCATGTAGGTGTTGAAGATGTGGATGCTTAAGGTTGATGTAGATCATTTGGAGCAATCCTTTGGAGTGAGTTGCACTTTCAATACCTACATGGGTTAGTCCCATAAGGAACAAACAAGAATATCCATAGACATAGAGTGATGCACACACAAGATGATGTCCATGAAAGCATTAGGTTACCTTGTCCCTTGCCTTACCAACATGAGGGTTTGTGACTCCTTGAACTAGTGCAAGATACGGAAGTTGATTGCACTTGTCCTTGCCATAATGATATGAGTGAAGAATGTTGGCGGAGTCACCCTCAAGAACTCTCTAGTTCTTCTTCTTCGGGATCCACATCATATTGATGGGAATCCTTGGAGTTGCAGTTGTACTTGATGAAGTAGAACTTGACGTAGTCTTGGGAACCCACTTGACCAAGGCCTTAGGTGCTTCTTCAAATGCATCAATCTCCTCTTGAAGCTTGTCCTTGCCTTTGTTCTTGTGGTCTTGTGGTGGAATATCATCTTGTGCTTGTGTTCCCTTGAAGGAAGTAGGATCATACTTCTCTTGTTGAGGAACAAACTTCGTCTTGGGGTATTGATCTTCTTCCCACTCAACTCCATTGGCATTGAAATTTCGTTCAAAACCAACACCTTGATTCTTCCGGTGCCTTCCTTGCTTGCGTACAATTTCCTCGAATTGCTTACTCGCGGCAAGGCTTTTGTAAACACCTTTCTCTATAATTCCCTTCAATAAGCTATTTTCTTGCTCAAGTGTAACTTGGCTAAGAGAATCATTAGTGGAATCAAGAGAACTACTAGAAGCAACAATATTGGATTTAGCATTATTATTGTTACTACTACTAGAGGATGAATCCTTCTTGTTCTTGTTACTAGACTTGACTTGAGGCATTTAGTAGATAAGAGTAAACGCTTGGCAATGTAAGAAGAACTTTTCTTGCGAAGATCATCATTGATTGCCTTTAAGAACTCATGCTCTTGCTCAAGATTGAGCTTTTCAAAGCGTAACTTCTCACGAGTCCTCAAAAGTTCTCGATGATCCCCTAAGATAGTTTCATGAGCTAACTTAAGAGTGTTTAGTTCTTTAGTTAAAAGCTCAATCTTCTCCGTATCATTGTCATTCGTTTTATCTTGTTTAGCATGATTAATTGACGTTTCATCATAGTATTCATCACTAGAGTTGTCAATAAGTAAATCATCATCACCTAACAAGTCATCTTCATCACTATTGAAATCAACATACTCGGGATGAGTTACCTTGGGGCCTTTAGCCATGAAGCATCTTCCAATTCCTTCATTTGGTGAATCAAATATGTCGTAGGAGTTGGTCGACACAAGTGCTAGACCGGCAACACCTTCATCTTGAGTATGTTTGGAGTCGGAGTGATAGCTTCTCTCGGAGTGATGTTCAGAGTCGGAACCGGATACCCATTCACCAACATGAGCTTGATGTCTTTGTTTTGTGTAGCTCTTTGATGACTTGTCCTTCCTTTCCGAATCCTTGCTTCTCCGGGATGTTCTTCGTTCATAACGATCATCTCTACTCCTTCTCTCTCTTGGTGGTGATTCTTCTCTTCTACTTCTTCTCTTGGGAGAATCTTCTCTTCTCTTGTAGGGTGCCGTACACTCATTGGAATAGTGTCCGGGTCTCCGACAATTGTAGCAATTGCGCTCTTGATTGGAAGATCTTTTGTCATTGTAGGACCTTGACTTAGAGCTTCTTTCTTTGCTTCTACTCTTGTAGAATTTGTTGAAATTCTTCACCATTAAGCTCAATTCTTCATTGAAGGTTTGTTTATCACTTGATGATGTAGGAGCTTCACATGAGGCTTTGTAAGCACCACTTGTCCTGTTGTGAAGTTCCTCTTTATCCTTGAGTGACATCTCATGAGCAACGATTCTACCAATGACTTCCGTTGGCTTGAGATTCTTATAATTGGTCATCATTTGAATCAATGTGCACACGGTATCATACTTTCCATCCAATTCTCTTAGGATTTTCTTGATGATGAAACTGTCGGTCATCTCTTCACTTCCTAAGCCAGCAATCTCATTTGTGATAAGAGCAAGCCTAGAGTACATTTCAGCGACACCTTCACCATCCTTCATTTTGAACTTGTCAAGCTGACTTTGGAGCACATCCAACTTGGATTCCTTGACGGAGTCGGTACCTTCATGCATATTAATCAAAGTATCCCAAATTTCCTTTACATTCTAAAGACGACTGATTTTGTTGAATTCTTCAGGGCATAATCCTTTGAAGAGGATATCACAAGCTTGAGCGTTGTATTGCAACATCTTCAATTCATCCGCACTAGCTTCACGGTTTGGTTCCCTCCCATCAAAGAATTCACCTTGCAAGCCAATACACACAATAGCCCAAATGGCGGGGTTATGTCCGAGAATATGCATTTTCATCTTATGCTTCCAACTAGCAAAATTAGTTCCATCAAAGTAAGGACCTCTACGGTGATAATTTCCCTCGCTAGATGCCATACTCCCCTAGGTTGTGAAACCAAGGCTATGACCACCAAAAGCTATGGAAATCAAAGCAAATGGAGACCAAGGCTCTGATACCACTTGTAGGACCTTGAAGTATGTCTAGAGGGGGGGTGATTAGACTACTTGACCAATTAAAAACTTAACCTTTTCCCAATTTTAGTCTTTGGCAAATTTTAGCTATCTTTGCACAAGTCAAGCAATCTTCACACAATTCAAGCAAGCATGCAAAGAGTATATGAGCAGCGGAAATTAAAGCATGCAACTTGCAAGAATGTAAAGGGAAGGGTTTGGAGGATTCAAACGCAATTGGAGACACGGATGTTTTTGTCGTGGTTCCGATAGGTGGTGCTATCGTACATCCACGTTGATGGAGACTTCAACCCACGAAGGGTAACGGTTGCGCGAGTCCACAGAGGGCTCCACCCAAGAAGGGTCCACGAAGAAGCAACCTTGTCTATCCCACCATGGCCGTCGCCCATGAAGGACTTGCCTCACTAGCGGTAGATCTTCACGAAGTAGGCGATCTCCTTGCCCTTACAAACTCCTTGGTTCAACTCCACAATCTTGTCGGAGGCTCCCAAGTGACACCTAGCCAATCTAGGAGACACCACTCTCCAAGAAGTAACAAATGGTGCATTGATGATGAACTTATTGCTCTTGTGCTTCAAATGATAGTCTCCCCAACACTCAACTCTCTCTCATAGGATTTGGATCTGGTGGAAAGAAGATTTGAGTGGAAAGCAACTTGGGGAAGGCTAGAGATCAAGATTCATATGGTAGGAATGGAATATCTTGGCCTCAACACATGAGTAGGTAGTTCTCTCTTAGAAATGGTAAGTTGGAAGTGTAGGTTTGTTCTGATGGCTCTCTCCACGAATGAAGAGGAGGTGGAGGGTATATATAGCCTCCACACAAAATCTAACCGTTACACACAATTTACCAATCTCGGTGGGACCGAATCAACAAACTCGGTCGGACCGATTTAGTAAACCTACTGATTGTTAGTGATTTCGGTGGGACCGACATGCAACTCGGTAGGACCGACATGGTTAGGGTTAGGGCATAACGTAATGTCGGTGAGACCGATTACACAAACTCGGTGAGACTGATTTTGGTAATTAGCTAACCAGAGAGTTGGTCAGGTAAACTCGGTGCGACCGATTCACTCTTTTTGGTGAAACCGAAATGTTACGAAAGGGAAACAGAGAGTTTACATTGCAATTTCGGTGGGACCGATCACTCACTTCGGTTAGACCGAAACGTTACGAAGGGAAACAGAGAGATTACAATCCCATCTCGGTGAGACCGAGATCCCTATCGGTGAGACCGATTTGCCTTGGGTTTGTGGCAGTGGCTATGACATTTGAACTCGGTGGCGCCGGATAGAAAGAATTGGTGGGACCGATTTTGACTTTAGGTTTAGGTCATATGTGGATATGAGAAAGTAGTTGAGGGTTTTTGGAGCATATCACTAAGCACTTGAAGCAAGAGGCTCATTAGGCAACACCTCACCCCTCCTTGATAGTATTGGCTTTTCCTATAGACTCAATGTGATCTTGGATCACTAAAATATAAAATGTAGAGTCTTGAGCTTTTGAGCTTGAGCCAATCCTTTTGTCCTTAATATTTTGAGGGATCCACTTTCATCATCCATGCCATGACATTCATTGAGCTTTCCTGAAATATTTGTCTTGGAATAGTATTAGCTCAATGAGCTATATGTTGATATGAATTACCAAAACCACCTAGGGATAGTTGCACTTTCATAATCGAACTCATTGTTTCGCGTGTGGACAATCTCAGTACCATGCCGCTCGCCACGTGCTCGTCGGGGCTGTACCGTTTACTCAAAGCCCTCAGGTCGGAGCCTTTTAAGCCAGCTCCTTGCTTGCTGATGCCGCCTCATCTTCAGAAACGGCATGTCACGCAGCATAATGATCATAGGGTGGCGAGTATCAACCCCCTTGACTGCGATCCAATCCCCGTCACCCTCAACTAAATTAACGGTATGTACTGGGTCGGCATGAACACGTCTTGGATGGTGCTCGTCGACGACCGCGACAGCTGGATGCTCGTGGAGGTCTACACCCGGCGATTGATCCCCCTTCCTTCAATTAACACTGCACTGCCTTGGCATCGCGACCCAGAATACTCGGAATCTTACAGTAGCCAACATGATACCAAGTTTGATTTTCTCAAGGTTGTAATCTGCCAAGTGCCCACAAGATCTGCGAATTATAAAGACTTCAGCCTAATTGCGTTCTTCAACCGTGGTCTCGCCTATCTGATAGGTCACTGCGGTAAGTGGATAAATCTGCATGTCCATCGCAGGATCATACATCCTCCATGGTTCTCTGTTGCCATTGAACACAAGGGCTTCATTTATGCTGTTGACTCCTTCTATGGCTGGACGTATTGCTGGCGTACTCCAGTCATCGCTACAATCGGCTGTTACATCAGTATGTTACTTTCCTATGATATCATGATGGCTTGCTTATATTACTATCAATATTTACTGAAATAATATACATGCTCATAACATGTCATTCTTAAGATTGACTACATCAAGAGACCTTTTTTATTTGACTCCAACTTGATATGATGTTGTAGGCCGCCTGGTGTCCCTACCCTTCCTAATCCCAGAACCTTTCAAAGAAAAGCGGCATGGTAGTTGTAGGTGGTTCCTGGATCGATCAGATGACGGCAAACAATTGATGATTGTTCGCACGTACTGGACATGTTGTTTCACGGAATACAATCACAGTCACTGCAAGGTCTTTGAGTAGGATCCCAGCTTCTCTAGGCCTTCAGGATTTTTTGACTGGAGGCTGGTAAGTAGCCTTGGTACACGCTCTCTGTTTGTCAGACTAAATTATCCAATTAACCAGGAGATAACCAACGGCAAGGATCATGATGGCAGCGCGGTTTCATTCATCAGGCAAAACTGTGTGTACACAGCATACCATGCGTCTCTGCATGCACCATACCCTGATTTGTGCCGTCATGCTCTACAGCCCAAAGTAGGAGAGAGGGTCGCAAGTATCAGACTTTGAACTGCTGGCTGGAGTTTCCTCCATCAGGCACCCATCTGGTTCAAGCCGTCAGCCAATCTCCACAGCTTAATAAATAGTAACATCTAACTGAGCCAGTTAGTTAGATGCGTACACTTGGTGTAGTAGGATCTTTATTTAGTTTGGTACATACACTTGTTCTTTTTTGGTAGCCCTTTTGTAATAATGGCTGATGTTTGGTTTGGAAGAGAGAGCTGCGTCTTCACTCTTTTGGCCTGCTTACTGCTTCTGTTGCACCCCTAGCCCTGGTTGCCGCTGCTGCTGTTTTCAATGTACAATCAGTAGTATATTTCGTCTGTTGGTTGAATAAATGTGTTGTTAGAACAACAAACACAATGTTTTGGAAGTCATTGCACGGTTCGATCCTTAGTGCCCCGTACCGTACGTAACACATACCATTTTTCGTACGGAACACATTTTCCACTTGTTGATAACATGCAGCCCACTGATGAAGGCCCAATAGAGGAGCCCATAATTAACTGGAAGGGAGGCTCTCACATGAATCCGGCCCAGGTACATGCTCATGGTCCCCTAAACATAAATAAGTAAGTTAATAAATAAAGCTAAATGCTCATGCACCAGTTCTTTAAATTCATGATTTAACAGGAGGATATTATTTCCTATGATAGTGTCGTTACATTCAGTCGATATTACTCTTAGGCAAAGATAGCGACCAGTCTTCTTTCTCCTAGCATTTTCTTCCTGCAACCAGCGGACCCATGAAATCATAGTCAATGTCGTAAATAGTTCCGGTCCATTTTTATTTTTCAATAAGAATGTCCAACCCAACCTAGCACATTGGCGACAACACTTTATCCTCCGCCTTGGCGCGCTCGCCGCGGCGCCGCCGTCCGGCCCTGTCAACATAGTTTTTTTTGAAACGATCCCTGTCAACATATAGTGAATTGGGAGAGAACTGTAGTTGTGAGTATGACAGTACGGACCCACCAGGTCCACTCCCAAACACAAGCAAGCGCCTCTTTTACTACTCAGATGCACCCCTCGTTTTTTTACTCTAATCCACCCTGCTGATATCCGGGACCCACATCATTTTTAACGTATAGTCAATTAGTGACATAATTGCACAACCTTTTTTTGAGTAGTAATTTGGAGTAGGAGGCTATAAACTAGGTTGTGCGGTCTCTGTGGCCCGTCTAACAACATGACCAGCCCAGCAGGTTTTTCTTTGGGAAAATAGGTAGCCCAACATTTCTTTTTGAAGAATACCCAAGCTAGGCCTATTTGTTTTCTTCGACTTACTGGGCTGCAAATCTTTCAAGACGAGGAGAGATGCATTCCGGCCTGGCCAAAGAGTATGGTCAGTGTCTGTTAAAAGTAATATCAAAGGGGTTGAAAATTCCAATAAAATTATAGCAAATGGGATATTAGTTTCTTTTTTTGTTTTTGTTCTTCACTGATATTTTATAGTATTTTATTGGATTTAACATGACATAGTACTAATTTATTTTTAAATTTGTTTTAGTATGGCTACTAATTTTTGGATTAAGAATATTTTGTTCCCCAGCCAAAAATTGCAATTTTTCAAAATTTCACACATATTTAGTTATTTTTTTAACGCTGGTACTGACCAGAAAATGGGCAGCAATTCTAAAAATGGAAAACGGGCTGCATTAATTTCCATATGAATTAGAAAATGAGTAAGAATTATAAAAAATAATAGCAAATGGGTTGTACATGCCACAGATTTCGAGGCTGACTTGTTCACACATGGCTTTGTCAGTCAACACACGATTCTAGCAGAAGTGACTGTTGGATGTCCATCCAACGGCCGACGTGCTTCTTCAATCTCTGATCTTCCTGCTCCAGCCGCCTAAACTAGCGCCAACTGGACTGCCTGCTCCCTCCTCTTGTGGCCCGCTGTGATGCCGCGCAGGCTTCCCCAGCCCACCCTACTCCCTCCGCGGGCCTGGCCGCACGCAATCAACTGCCTCCTTATTACGCGAAAAAATGATTCCTCCCACTGACATCTAGGGCGCACCGGTTGGGAGGATGACCCATGGGCCTACTAAGTTGACACGTACACAGGGCTTGTCAACTTAGTCAACAAACGATTGTAGCAGCAGTAACCGTTGATTTGAATCAAATGGTCCTGCTGCTTGTTCAAGTGCTGCTCTTCTTGCACCAGCCACCCAAACCAGCGCCGGCGAGACCGCCTGCTCCTACCTCCAGTGGCCGACTGTGCTGCCGTTGAGGCCTCACCGCCTCCTACTGCTCCCACCGCTAGCCAGGGCCTGCGGTGACGGTAGCCTCACACCGCAGCCGAACCAGTGAACCCTCGTACTCATCTCCGCGTGGGCATCTACTACCGTGTCTTCCCCGGCTCCGCGTCGTCCCCTTCCTAGGCCTCGCCATCGTCCACTGCCCTGGTGCTCTCGGCGCGGCGTGGTCAACGTGGTCATGGAATGACTTCCATCGGACGTGGACTGTACATGGAGAGGCTGACAGCTGGGTCCACGGCCGCACACAAGGAAATGCCTCCTTATTATGCGCAAAATAATGATTCCTCCAGCTGACATCTGGGACCCACCAGAAGGGCCTCTGTATTTCACGAAAAAAACGTCCCCCCCGCTGACAGGTCGAACCCACCAGCTATATCTTCGCACGCAAGGAACTGTCTCCTTATTACGCACAAAAAAATGAATACCCCCTGCTAGCTGGGACCCACCATAGTGGTTGGCTGAGTTGTGGGCCTACTAAGTTAACGGGGATGGAGGGCTTTGTCAACTTAGTCAATACTCCAGTGACCGTATGATGTCCATCCAATGGCCATAGTGCTTCTTCAATCTCTGGTCTTCTTGCTCCAGCCGCCCAAAGCAGCGCCGGTCGTACCGCCTGCTTCTGCCTCCCGTGGCCGGCTGTGCTGCCGTGGAGGCCTCACCGCCCCCATACTACTCCCACCGCTGGCCAGGCGATCCCTCTACTCACCCACACCCCCTGTTATTCTGCGGCGATGGTAGCCTCACACCGCAGCCGAACCAGTGAACCCTCATACTCCTCTACGCGTGGGCATCCACTGCCGTGTCTTCCTCGGCTCCGCGTCGTCCCCTTCCTAGGCCTCACCGTCGTCCACCGCCCTGGTGCTCTCGGCACGGCGTGGTCAACATGGTCAAGGAACGGCTTCCATCGGACGTGGACTATACTTAGAGAGGCTGACAGCTGGGTCCACGGCCGCAGCAAGGAAGTGCCTCCTTATTACGTGCAAAATAATTATTCCTCCACCTGACAGCGGGGACCCACAAGATGGGCCACCGTATTTTGTGAAAAAACATTTCCCCCTAACTGCTGGGACCCACCAGCTATATCTTCGCACGCAAGGAAGGGCGTCCGGGCAAAAAAAATGATTCGCCCCCTGACTGCTGGGACCCACCAGCTACATCTTCACAAGCAAGGAAGTGCCTGACAGTTGGGACCCACCTGGTCGAAGCGTATGTAGTGTTGTCATTCTAGTCGCGAACGTGTACGTACATACTGGTGGATGTAGAGGCGCGCACGTGTCGTAGTAGAGGCGCGCACGTAGCATGTACACGTACGTATAGCGGCCAGTGTGCAAGAAAGAAAGTACGACCACGTACGTACATATGGGCGGGGTCTGGAACGCCTACTCGGGCATACGTACGGCCAGGGCTCGTGTACATGGCTGGGTCGGAACGGAGAAACATCATCGTCGTCGTGTTCATGGGGAGCGAACTGGCTGGGTCGGAACGGAATGCATCGTCGTGTTCATCGGGAGGGCTTGGACGGAACATGCGATGGAAACGAGGCCTGGCGTACCGCAGAATGGAGGAAACAACCTTGTGTTCGACCGGCCACGTTCGAAACGGGATCGTGTTCATCGGGAGGGGTCTGGCGTACCGCAAAACGGAGGAAACGGACCTCCTATGGTCGAAACGGGGGTCCTGTTGATCGGGAGGGGTGTGGCGTACCACAAAACGGACGAAACGGACTTGTGTTGGAGAGCTACGGTCGAAACAAGGGTCTTGTTCATCGGGAGGGGTGTGGCGTACCGCAAGTACTCCACGGGATACTGTTTATCTCCACCGTCGACCTTCTCCAGCCTCCACGGGCTACTGTTCATCCACCGTCGACCTCCTCCAGCCTCCACGGGCTCCTGTTCATCCAGCCTCCACAGCGCGCTACTCCACCAGCTAATGTTCAACCACCCCTCCACGGGCTCCTGTTCAACCACCCCTCCACGGGCTACTGTTCATCCACCCCTCCACCATCTACTGTTCATCCATCCCTCCACGGGGTCGTCCTGTTTATCCAGCCCTCCACGGGGTCCTATTCATCCAAACCCAACCGTTTCGATCGATCGGGGTCCTGTTCATCCAGAGGCAACGCCACGGGGTCCTGTTCATCCACCCCCACCGCTCACTGTTCATCCACCCCCCTCCGCAACGCTAACTGTTCACCCAGAGGCAACATCGATCGGCTTCAATTAGCAGCGCTAGCGAAGGAATCGCTTGATCGGGTTCAGTTAACAGCCATCGATCGATCGCTCGGGTTCAGTAACACGTAGCCTGCAGTGCAATCGCTCGGGTTCAGTTAGAGCCCAACGCATAGCTCGGGTTCAATTAGAGCCCAACGCCTCGCACATGCGCGTACGTGTACGAGAGAAACGCGCATCGCTCGGCCCCTGACCACCCACCGTAACTGGGAACTCGCCGAAATTTTCCACGCCCTCGCTTCTACCATGGTTTTTTCCGTCATGGATGGCCCAAAGAATGTCATGCAGCTGCGTCTTCGACCCGCCCAGGACGAAAAGCCCATTTTCTATCATGATTTTTTGTCATAGAAGTAGGAGCCCACCACATCTATGATGATACCGGGTTTTGTCACAATTATCGTCATAGAAGTGTCATAAGTATGACAGAAAAAAAATTTGTTCGGCCCAAAAAGTCACGGATGTGTCTTTTTTTTTTGTAGTGTGTCCTCCGATTTCCATGACAGAGGCTCACCATCATAAGAGGAGGAGTGAGTCTCTCGGATCCTGCAACCGGAAGCCAAACTCATACCTTTAAACCTTGCCTCATATTCAAAGACTTGGCTTTGGAGGTCGTGGATCTGGCTATGGAGGAAGTTGATTTTCTCATTGTGGGAGAAGACGATGTCCTTCATGGACTTTCCATCCACCATGAGATCACGGGTGTAGTCCACGATCATGAGGTGATTGGCATTGAGTACCGTTCCATCATCCCCTTGCATCGCAAGACTTCCTGCTCCATAGCTTCAAGCCTGGCCTCCACGGGTCCAATCCCCTTGGGTCCTTGCACATCGCGGATGTGCAGCACCCATTCGTGCATCTGGATAGCTTGAGGGTGCTGCATCACTTCTGCAGATATGGTTTGATGACGTTGTCGAAGAACTTGTCCTTGGAGGAGCTTGAAGTGGCCATGGTGGATTGGATCTGACAGAAAACAACAAGAAAAGAAAACATGAGATTTCTCCATGATACGGAGGTCAACATGTTCGGGGGGGGGTATATAAAGATTTTTTTATCTTGGGGAACAAGCAGAACGGAAGAAAAATGGAGTCCGGAAAGTACTCGAGGTGGGCACAACCCACCGGGGCGCGCCTGGCATGCCAGGCGCGCCCTGGTGTATCGTGCCCACCAGGGTCACTTTCCCGGAAGTTTCTTATTTTCCTAATTTTTTAAATATTCCAAAACTGGTAAAAAATATTTTTGCGGATTTTTGGAGTCCGTTTACTTACCATATCACATACCTCCCTTTTTTTTTCACGATTCTGGTGTTCCGGAAGGTTTCTTTTATGTGTTCTTCCGGTGCCATAGTTTGAGTAATATTACTTTCAACATTAATGGGCGTACATGAGATATAATGTTTTATTCGTTGTCCATTAACAACCTTCGGGTTAGTACCTTCAGCATTATTTATTTTGATAGCTCTGGATCGATAGATCTCCTCGATGACATAGGGTCCTTCCCATTTGGAGAGGAGTTTTCCTACAAAGAATCTGAAACGAGAGTTGTATAAAAGAACATACTCTCCAACTTTGAACTCATGCTTTTGGATTCTTTTATCATGCCATCTTTTAACCTTTTCTTTGAATAACTTTGCATTTTCATAAGCCTGGGTTCTCCATTCATCTAATGAGCTAATATCAAGTAACCTCTTTTCACCAGCAAGTTTGAAATCATAATTGAGTTCTTTAATTGCCCAATATGCTTTATGTTCTAACTCAAGAGGCAAATGACAAGATTTTCCATAAACCATTTTGTAAGGATACATACCCATAGGATTTTTATATGCTGTTCTATAAGCCCAAAGTGCATCTTCTAATTTCTTAGACCAATTCTTTCGGGACCTATTGACAGTATTTTATAAGAATAATTTTATTTCTTTATTACTATGTTCAACTTGACCACTAGACTGAGTATGATAAGGTGATGCAATTCTATGGTTAACATCATACTTAGCAATCATTTTACGGAAAGCACCATGAGTAAAATGTGAACCACCATCAGTCATTAAATATCTAGGGGCTCCAAACCTTGGGAAAATAACTTCCTTAAGCATTTTAGTAGAGGTGTTGTGATCAGCACTATTGGTTAGAATAGCTTCTACCCACTTAGTAAAATAATCAACAACAACCAAAATATGTGTATACCCATTAGAGGAAGGAAAATGTCCCATGAAATCAAATCCCCAAACATCAAATGGTTCAACAGCAAGTGAATAATTCATAGGCATTTCTTGACGCTTACCAATATTACCTATTCTTTGACATTCATCACAAGATGAGACAAACTTACGGGCATCCTTGAAGAGAGTAGGCCAATAAAAACCATATTCCAATACCTTATGAGCAGTTCTGTCTCCCGCGTGATGTCCTCCATAAGCCTCAGAGTGATATTTCCGTAGGATATGTTCCTGTTCATGCTCAGGTACACAACATCTAATAACGCCATCTAATCCTTCTTTATATAGATGTGGGTCATCCCAAAAGTAATGTCTTAAATCATAGAAGCATTTTTTTTCTTTTGTAGGTAAGTAAAGCTAGGTGGTGTGTATTTAGCAACAATATAATTAGCATAGTCAGCATACAAAAGTGTACTATTAGAAACATTTATTGTTGCTAACTGTTCATCAGGGAAGCTATCATTAATAGGTTGTGGGTCATCAAGAATATTTTCAAGCCTAGACAAGTTATCAGCCATGGGGTTGTCTGCTCCTTTCCTATCAGTGATATGCAAATTCTTGTAGCAGAAGAACCCACCTAATGAGTCTAGGTTTAGCATCTTTCTTTTCCATAAGATATTTTATAGCAGCATGATTGGTGTGAACAATCACTTTAGGATCAACAATGTAAGATCTGAATTTATCACAAGCAAACACCACTGCTAAGAATTCTTTTTCAGTAGTAGCATAATTCCGTTGAGCACTGTTCAGAGTTTTACTAGCATAATGGATAACATTTAATTTCTTATCAACTTTTTGTCCTAGAACAGCACCAACAACATAATCACTAGCATCACACATAATCTCAAAAGGAAAGTTCCAATCAGGTGGTTGAACAACATGTGCAGTAATTGAGGCTTTCTTTAGTGTTTCAAAGGCTTCCAAGCAATCGTCATTAAACACAAAAGGAATATCCTTTTGCAAAAGATTTGTAAGAGGCCTAGAAATTTAAGAGAAGTCTTTGATAAACCTCCTATAGAAACTAGCATGACCAAGGAAGCCACAAATATGTTTGATATCTTTAGAACATGGCGTTTACTCAATTGCATCAACCTTGGCTTTGTCCACCTCAATGCCTCTTTCAGAAATTTTATGGCCCAAAACAATACCTTCATTAACCATAAAGTGGCACTTCTCCCAATTCAAGACAAGATTTGTTTGTTCACATCTCTGCAAAACTCGATCAAGATTGCTTAAACAATCATCAAAAGACTTCCCATAAACAGAAAAGTCATCCATGAAAACCTCAACAATCTTTTCACAAAAATTAGAGAATATAGCAGTCATACATCTTTGAAAAGGTAGGAAGTGCACTACATAAACCAAAATGCATACGTCTATAAGCATAAGTTCCAAAAGGACAAGTAAAAGTGGTCTTTTCCTGATCAGGTTGTGAAACATCAAACATGTATTTGTGAAAAAACAGAATATTCATCAAGGAAGCAAAAATGTGTGTTCTTAGATAATCTTTCTAACATTTGATTAATAAAAGAAAAAGGGTAACGATCTTTTCTAGTTGCTTTGTTTAATTTTCTATAATCAATTACCATCCTATAGCCTGTGAAAATTCTGTGTGGAATAAGCTCATTCTTATCATTAGGAACAACAGTAATACCTCCCTTCTTAGGGACACAATGAACAGGACTTACCCATCTACTATCAGCTATAGGATAGATTATACCTGCTGCCAGAAGTTTCAATATTTTCGTTCTTACCACTTCTTTCATCTTTAGATTTAACTGACATTGGTGATCAACAACGGGTTTAGCATCAGGTTCCATATTAATCTTGTGCTGACATAGAGTGGGACTAATGCCCTTAAGATCATCAAGAGTATATGCAATAGCAGCTCGATGCTTCCTAAAACTTTCAATAGTCTTTCTTCTTCATGTTCTGAAAGGTTAGCACTAATAATAACAGGATATATCTTTTTCTCATCAAGATAAGCATATTTCAAAGTGTCTGGCAATTGTTTTAATTCAAACACAGAATCACCTTTAGGTGGAGGAGGACCTCTAGAGTTTCAATAGGCAAATTGTGTTTAAGCAGAGGTTGTTGTTCGAAAAAGATTCTATCTATTTCATTTCTTTCACGCATATGCAAATCATTTTGATGGTCTAGCAAATATTGTTCTAAAGGATCAGTAGGAGGTACAACAATAGAAGCAAGACCAGTAATTTCATCCTTACTAGGCAAATCTTTCTTATGAGGTTGTCTACTAAACTTGGAAAAAGATTAAATTCATGAGATTCATCACCAAAGCTAACACTGACAGTTTGTTTCTTACAATCTGTTCTGGCATTGACGGTGTTCAAGAAAGGTCTACCGAAGATAATGGGACAAAATTCATCTTGTGGGGAGCCAAGAACAAGAAAATCAGTAGGGTATTTTATTTCCCCACACAAGACTTCAACATCTCCAAGGATCCCAATTGGTGATATAGTATCTCTATTAGCAAGTTTAATAGGAACATCTATGTCTTCTATTTCAGCAGGTGCTATCTCACTCTTAATTTCTTCAATAAGGAAAAAGGAATAGCACTCACACTAGCACCTAGGTCACATAGCCCATGATAATAGTGATCTCCTATCTTAACTGAGAAAACAGGCATGCCAACAACTGGTCTATGTTTATCCATTTTTATTGGGTTTTGGCAATTCTAGAAGCTGCATCACAGAAGTAAAAAACATGCCCATCAATATTATAGACCAAGAGATCTTTAATCATAGCAAAACAAGGTTCAACTCTGATTTCTTCAATTGGTTTGGGTGTTCTAACATAACTTTTGTTAATCATAGTTGAAGCTTTAGCATGTTCCTTCATCCTAACAGGGAAAGGTGGTTTTTCAATATAAGCAGTGGGAACAACTGGATCAACATTGTAAATGATAGTTTCTTATTTAGCTTTTACCGGTTCTTTAGTTCCTTCTTTAATAGGTGGTGATATTTAAACCACTTCTCCTTAGGGAGATCAAAATGAGTAGCAAAAGATTCGCAAATGGAAGCTACTATCTCAGAGTCAAGTCCATATTTAGTGCTAAACTTTTGAAAAGCATCGGTATTCATAAAAGATTTAACGCAATCAAACTTTGGTTCAATACCTTACTCTTTACCTTCGTCGAGTTCCCAATCTTCAGAGTTGTGTTTAATTCTGTCTAAAATATCCTACCTGAATTCAATAGTCTTCTTCATAAAAGAACCAGTACAAGAAGTATCGAGCATGGATTGGTCATTACGAGAAAGCTGAGCATAAAAATTCCGAATAATAATTTCTCTTAAGAGGTCATGATTGGGGCATGAATATAACATTGACTTAAGCCTCCCCCAAGCTAGAACGATACTTTTTCCTCACGAGGCCAAAAATTATATATATAATTCCGATCACGATGAACTAGATGCATAGGATAATTTTTTTTATGGAATTCCAATTTCAACCGATTCCAGTTCCAAGATCCAATATCATCGCGTAGCCTATAGCATGTCAATGCTTTTCCCTTCAAAGATAAAGGGAAAACCTTCTTCTTAGCTTCATCTCCGGGTAAACCCGCGAGCTTAAACAATCCACAAATTTCGTCCACATATATCAAGTGCATATCAGGATGTTCGGTTCCATCTCCTGCATAAGGACTAGCTAGCAGCCGTTCTACCATACCCGAAGGAATTTCATATTAAATATTTTCAGTAGGTGCAGTAGGTTGAGGGGAAACTAATTGTGGTACCGGTCGACGTGAAGATACCCCGAAAAAAGCCCTCAAAGGATTGTTTTGCATAGTAACAAGTGCCAATAAATTTCAGCATGTAGTAATAATCTTTCCTTACCAATTTTCACTTACCAAGAGCGCTTCACTCCCTGGCAACGGTGCCAGAAAATAACCTTGATGACCCACAAGTATATGGGGTCAATTGTAGCCTTCTCGATAAGTAAGAGTGTCGAACCCAATGAGGAGCAGAAGGAAATGACAAGTGGTTTTCAGCAAGGTAATGTCTGCAAGTGCTAAAATTGTAAGTAGCAGAGTAGTTTGATAGCAAGATAATCTGTAACGAGCAAGTAACTATAATAGTAAAAAAAGTGCAGCAAGGTAGACCAATCCTTTTGAGGCAAATGACAGGCCAAAACGGTCTCTTATGATAAGCAAAGCGTTCTTGAGGGTACACGGGAATTTCATCTAGTCACTTTCATCATGTTGGCTTAATTCGTGTTCGCTACTTTGATAATTTGATATGTGCGTGGACCGGTGCTTAGGTGCTGTTCTTACTTGATCAAACCTCCTACTTATGATTAACCCTCTCACAAGCATCCGCAACTACGATAAAAGTATTAAGAATAAATTCTAACCATAGCATTAAACTTTTGGATCCAATCGGTCCCTTACGGAATAGCGCATAAAGTAGGGTTTAAGCTTCTGTCACTCTCGCAACCCATCATCTAATAACTACAACACAATGCATCCCCTTAGGCCCAAATATGGTGAAGTGTCATGCAGTAAACATTCACATGACACAACTAAGGGAATCACAACATACATATCTTCAAAATATCGAACACATATCAAGTTCACATGATTACTTGCAACATGATTTCTCCCGTGATCTCAAGAACAAAAGTAACTACTCACAAATGATAATCATGCTCAAGATCAAAGGGGTATTAAATAGCATAATGGATCTGAACATTTAATCTTGCACCAAATAAACCATATAGTAATCAACTACAAGATGTAATCAACAGTACTAGTCACCCACAAGCACCAATCTATAGTTCCGGTACAAAGATTGAACACAAGAGATGAACTAGAGTTTGAGAGGAGTGGGTGCTGTTGAAGATGTTGATGAAGATAGCCCTCCTCAAGATGGGAGAGTTGTTGGTGATGATGATGACGATGATTTCCCCCTCCGAGAGGGAAGTTCCCCTGGCGGAATCGCTCCGCCAGAGGGCGAAAGTGCTCCCCCCAAGTTCTACCTCGAGACGGCGGCGCTTCATCCCGGAAGTCCTCGCCTTATTTTTTCTAGATCAAAATGACTTATATACCATAAGAGGGGCACCGGAGGTGGGCCTGGGTGAGCACAACCCACCAGGGCGCGCCCAGGTGGGTTGTGCCCACCTGGTGGGCTGAAGGAAATATGCCCTAGAGGCAATAATAAAGTTGTTATTTATATTTCCTTATATCATGATAAATGTTTATATTCGTGCTAGAATTGTATTAACCTGAAACTTAGTACATGTGTGAATACATAGACAAAACAAAGTGTCTCTAGTATGCCTCTACTTGACTAGCTCACTAATCAAAGATGGTTATGTTTCCTGACCATAGACATGTGTTGTCATTTGATGAACGGGATCACATCATTAGAGAATGATGTGATGGGCAAGACCCATCTGTTAGCTTAGCTTAATGATCATTAAGTTTTATTGCTGCTGCTTTCTTCATGACTTATACATGTTCCTCTGACTATGCGATTATACAACTCCAAAATACCGGAGGAACACCTTGTGTGCTATCGAACGTCACAATGTAACTGGGTGATTATAAAGATGCCCTACAGGGGTCTCCGAAGGTGTTTGTTGGGTTGGTAGATCGAGAATAGAATTTTTCACTCCGTGTATCGGAGAGGTATATCTGGGCCCTCTCGGTAATGCTCATCACTATAAGTCTTGCAAGCAATGTGACTAATGAGTTAGTTACGGGATGATGTATTAAGAAATGAGTAAAGAGACTTGCCACTAATGAGATTGAACTAGATATGATGATATCGGCGATCGAATCTTGGGCAAGTAACATACCAATGACAAAGGGAACAACATATATTGTCGTGTAATTTGACTGATAAAGATCTTCGTAGAATATGTAGGAGCCAATATGAGCATCCATGTTCCGCTATTGGTTATTCATCAAAGATGTGTCTCGATCATGTCTACATAGTTCTCAAACCCATAGGGTCCGCACGCTTAACGTTCAATGACGATTTGTATTATGAGTTATGTGTTTTTGATGACCGAAGTTTGTTCAGAGTCGCGGATGAGATCACGGACATGATGAGGAGTCTCGAAATGGTTGAGAGGTAAAGATTGATACATTGGAAGGTTATGTTTGGAGACCGGAATGGTTTCAGAAAGGTTCCAACGTTTTTTGGAGTACTGGGAGGTTACCAGAACTCCCCGGGGGGTTAATGGGCCTACATGGGCCTTAGTGCAGAAGGTAGTAGCCAGGAGGTGCCCCCCAAGGCGAATCCGAATTGGACAAGGGGTGGGGGCGCGTGCCCCCCTCTTTCCTTCTCCCTCTCCACCTTTCCCCTTCTCCCCTCTCCGGAAAAGAAAGGGGGAATCCTACTAGGACTAGGGAGTCCTAGTAGGACTCCCCACACTTGGCGCGCCCCTAGGCCGGCCGCCTACTCCCCTCCTCCTTTTTATACGGGGGCGGGGGCACGCCAAAGGCACATTAATTATTCTCTTTGCCGTGTGTGGTGCCCCCTCAACGGTTTACTCCTCCGATCATATCGTCGTCGTGCTTAGGTGAAGCCCTGCGCGGATAACATCATCAACACCGTCACCACGCCATCGTGATGACGGAAATCTCCCTAGACCCTCTACTAGATCAAGAGTTCAAGGGACGTCATTGAGCTGAACGTGTGCTGAAGACGGAGGTGCCGTATGTTCGGTACTTGGATCGGATGGATCGTGAAGACGTTCGACTACATCAACCGCGTTAACTAACGCTTCTGCTTTCGGTCTATGAGGGTACATGGACACACTCTCTCCCTCTCGTTGCTATGCATCTCCTAGATAGATCTTGCATGATCGTAGGATTTTTTTTGAAATTGCATGCTACGTTCCCCAATAGTGGCATCCGAGCCAGGTCTATGCGTAGATGATATGCACAAGTAGAACACAAAGAGTTTTGGGCAATAAGAGCCATACTGCTTACCACCAACGTCTTACTTTGATTCGACGGTATTGTTGGATGAAGCGGCCTGGACCGACATTACATGACCCCGTTCATGAGACTCGTTCTACCGATGTGCTTTGCACACAGGTGGCTGGTGGGTGTCTGTTTCTCAAACTTTAGTTGAATCGAGTTTGGCTGGCGGGTGTGACGTTTATCTTTTATGCATCTTATTTTGCTTAGTACGGCGGTAGCATTATAAGATGATCCCTTCAAGGTATAAGTGTTCTCCCTGAGTATGCACCATTGCTACAGTTCGTCGTGCCAAGACACCACGTGATGATCGGGTGTGATAAGCTCTACGTTCACATACAACGGGTGCAAGCCATTTTTGCACGCACAGAATACTCGGGTTAAACTTGACGATCCTAGCATATGCAGATATGGCCTCGGAACACTGAGACCGAAAGGTCGAATGTGAATCATATAATAGATATGATCATCATAGAGATGTCCACCATTGAAAACTACTCCATCTCACGTGATGATCAGACATGGTTTAGTTGATATGGATCACGTGATCATTTAGATGACTAGAGGGATGTCTATCTTAGTGGGAGTTCTTTAGTAATATGATTAATTGAACTTTAATTTATCATGAACTTAGTCCTGATAGTTTTGCAGATCTATGTTGTTGTAGATCAATGGCCCGTGCTACCGTTCCTTTGAATTTTAATGCGTTCCTAGAGAAAGCTAAGTTGAAAGATGATGGTAGCAATTACACGGACTGGGTCCATAACTTGAAGATTATCCTCATTGCTGCACAGAAGAATTACATCCTGGAAGCACCGCTAGGTGCAAGGCTTGCTGCGGGAGCAGATGCTGATGTTATGAACGTCTGGCAGACTCGATCTGATGAATACTCGATAGTTCATTGTGCCATGCTTTACGACTTAGAATCGGGATGTAACATCCCAAATTTTCAATTTGGAATATTATACATTAGATCATCATTGCATATCATATTTTATTGCATTTTGGCTTGATCCTAGAAATTCTACTCAACTCAAGGACCCACGGAGAGAGTTGGGGATTTTGTTATTTTCATATTTGAGTTTTCTCAAATTTTGAAAACAGGATCATTTGATTTTAATTATTTTCTCTTCGAATAATTTATATATGAAAATAAAAGAGAGGGGATAAAATGACTTCCCCAAAAATAAAGAAATATTGGAGGTTAAATATTAAAATCAAATAAGAATTTTATTCGGAGTATCGTTGTTTTATTTGAATTAGGAAAAATATGCGTTTTTCAAAATTGCATTAGAGGCCCAAATAAATGTTCACTTTGTCTGCTATATTCATAGAGGACGAGGAACTTTTATTTCAGGATTTTTTGGAGTCTGTTTAGTATTTCTTTTAATTGTTTTTCTGTGCGCGGAATTATTTTTAAAAAAGTCAACCGACTTAACGGGCCATGTCCGACCCGAACACTTCGCCTGGCCGGCTTTATAAGCCACGGCCCAGCCTCCGCTGCCAGCCCACACCGCCGCCCGAAACCCTAACCCCGCCGCCGGATCCGCGCCGCCGCTGCCGGACTCACCGTCGCCGCCGCCGGACTAGCCGCCGCCGCGTCGTCTTGCCGCCTCGCCGCCTCGCCGCCCGCGCCA
>NC_041383.1:422359096-422369278 GCF_002162155.2 Triticum dicoccoides | reverse complement strand
GGCCGCCACCGCCTGCCGACTCGCCGTCGCCGGAGTTGCTCACCGGAGCCGCCGCTGCCCGCCGACGCGCCGTCGAGGTACCCGCCCGATCCGCCGCCGGTTTTTGCGGGTTAACCGTTCGGTTTTTTTAGAACCCGCGGTTATTTTTTATTTTATTTTTAGATCGTTTTTATTTTTTTCCCCGGTTTAGTTATTTAGCGAATGCCCATTCGTACGTTCATTTTAACGAATGGTTTTCACCCGTTAGCCGCAGACAGCGAACATTCGTTCGTTAGTCTATTCATCAGTTTTCTTTTTCCAGGGTCTTTCCGCGATTATTTTCGATCGCGATTTCTGCCCTGATTTTCGTTTTAGTTTATCTTTTCGCTCGTTTATCGGAATCAGACGATTCAAGCGTCTAGATCTTCGTATCGAAGCCCTCTTTCTGTTTAACCAACTTGAACAAGATTTTGGTACTGTAAAATTTGACTTTAGTCGAGATTAGTAAATGGATCTTGTTTCTTTCGTCATCTGAGTTTTGTTGCTTCGTTTGATTTGATTCTTTTTTGCAAATCGGAGTTCTTAAGTTGAACTTTTCGGTTAGATCTCTTATTTGAGTTTTACCCATGCTTCTAGTTGAGTGCTTATTGTATGCTTGTTTGTTGCGATAGAGTACCCGGAGTGCGAAGCGTGCTACTACGGGTCTCTAGGTTTCACGGATCATCTGCAAGGCAAGTAACACTTTGATCATACCTCTTTACTACCCAGTTTTATTGCATTAGATCAATCTTCAAACAATTGCATGGTTAGGATCTTATTAACATGTGGGTTTTGGGAAGTAGATGAGGTAGTACCTATTTACCTGTTTATTATCAAACCTTTGGGAGTTACTTTTACGTTGCTTATATTGCTATGCTATGTTCATAGACGTGGTTTGGTTCGAGTGATTCATGACCGACGTGAGTATTGTTAATTAATGGTTGAATTAAGGTGGCTACTTAAATACACATCTGGGTGGATTGCTTGGGGCACCCTGGAGTACCCAGTGGTTGTCAGGGCACCTGGAGAATCTAGTGTTGTCCTAGGATATCCCGGAGTACCCGTGTGATCATCCTACGGTCCGCCACCCATGCTCAAAGGGATCATAAGATTATTCATGCTAGAAACTTTCGTGTGCAGCCACAAGCCACTATGGGCTCTGGCATAGTTGAGTAAGTTGCGTGAAGCTCTTGAAGAGGTAGACTAGCAGATGTTGTGGGTTGTAGGTGGTACTGTCTATCCAGAGTAGAGAGTTAATGCTTCAGAAAGACCGTGTCTCGAATCTTCGACCATGGATGTATTCGAGTCTTGTGGGGAAAAGTGCGCAAACCTCTGGAGAGTGTACAAAGTAATCACGGTTAGCCGTGTCCCCGGTTATGGACGTCTTGAGTATCTAGTTCTTGGATTATCATGGTTATCTCATCATTGTAAATATAATTTGATTGGGTTTAATGATGATGCTTAATTGGGATTGAGTTGGAGGAACCTTCTCAATGTTTAACAACCACATGATAGTTAAATTAAATTTATTCCTTTGTTGTAGGAAAAAATTGGCTTTATGCAAAACTGTAACCATAGAGCTTTCCACCAGCCATATATGCATGTAGTGATAGCATTTATTCTGTTCATTACTCTATGTGTTACATTGCCAGCATATTCCATGTGCTGACCCGTTTCGGGCTGCAATGTTTCATGTTGCAGACTTTTCAGACGACGAGTAAGGTGCCTTAGGTCGTTGTCTTTCACTCAGTGATGCCGTTGGATTTGATGGACTCACTTTATCTTCCAAGCCTTCCATTGTTATTGATTTTAAATGGCCTCAAGCCATATTATTGTAATAAGTTCTCTTTTGAGACATTTGATGTAATAAGTGTGTGATTGCTACTCTGTTATAAATCCTCGAGTGCTGTGCGTGTCAGCATTACGATCCAGGGATGACACTGATGCACGGAGATCAGACTGTTTGAGGTCTGGTCGCTACAAGATGGTATCAGAGCACTGGCTGACTGTAGGACACGACCACTAAGCTAAAGCCCTAGATCACTACTCTCTTCTCATTTCTGACTCCTCTCCTTTTCTACTCTTTAGGATGGCGGATGCAAGGAATAAGTTCACGCAACCAGATGAAGACACTCCTTTTGGACGACACTTGAAGGAAGTCACTAGATACTACATCGCCACTTGAACTAGAACATCGGAATACCAAGTTTCACCAGGACCTACATCGCCACTTTACCAGAAGAGGAGCATTGGATGATTCGAGTTCAAGTTCCAGGAAGGACTTCCATGCCCGTCACTGAGCCCATAGAGTTTTCCTTTGATGCACCAACCTGGAGTCTAGGAAAGAGCATGGCATCCCACATCACCATGGGATGTATTGGAGAAGTCTACCACAAGGATCTCAAGGATACTACCTACCATATTTGTGGGTGCCGAGATGAGAAATGGGAGATGATTAGCACCAGGAAGGATAGATCTATTGCAGCTTTCATCCAGGAGTTAAACCAGCACATTCGTCGCCAGGAGAATCAGATGTGTGCAGGCATGATAGATCTGAAGAAGGCAATGACCAGGATCATGGAGCTGGAGGAAGAACTCAAGTCTACACGTGATGGATATGAGGAGGAAATGACGATACTCATGGAGAAGAATGACGATCTAACAAGGAAGCTAGGAGTATTCATGGGAGACCCCGCGCCAGGAGGAGAAGACGACGATTCCACTTGCCCGGAGAACTACATCATCATCAACGACACCGACTCAGACCCCGACGATAGCGACGATGACTTTCTTGATGAAGCTGGAGCAGATATCATGGAGTCTTCCATCGATCAATTTTTCTAGTCGACCACCATACCAATAGTAGTATTCCCCCATGTATATAGTATAGCCCAAGCACTTTTTGTAGCGATAGTTAGACCGATTGTATGCCCTTGTGTGAATTGATTGAAGTGATATGTTTGTATTTGTCTCATGTGCATATGGGTAGTGTTTTCCCTCTAGATCTCATTCTATTCTGTTTTCTCATCTTTTCTAAACCCATCAGATGCCTCCGATACGCGACAATGGATTTGCTTTCCCGCGAGAGCTCACCCAGTTGATCCAGTAGCAGAATGCATTGGTGCAGATACTAGTCAAGAATCAGAATCAGGGGAACAATTACAACAACCCGCCGCCACCACCACCTGTTGATCACTTAGCCCGTTTTCTAAGGCTGAATCCGCCAGTGTTCTCCAGTAGCACCGAGCCGATAGTTGCAGATGATTGGCTCCGCAAGATTGGAAGGGAGTTGACTACTGCAGGATGCACAGATGTGGAGAGAGTGTGTTTTGCCGCACATCAGCTTGATGGACCGACAGCATCATGATGGGAGAATTTCATAGCCACATACCCCATCGACACTGTCACATGGGACCAGTTTCAGCAGGCTTTTCACACCGCCCATGTTTCAGCAGGAGCTATGGCCATGAAGAAGTGCGAGTTTCACAACTTGCGCCAAGGAGGACGCACAGTGGGCCAGTATGTGGATGATTTTAGTAAGTTAGCACGTTATGCCCCAGATGACATTGCTACAGATGCAACTAAGCAGGAGAAGTTTCTAGAAGGACTGAATGATGAGCTGAGCATGTAGTTGATGGTGGCAACCTTCAATAACTACCAGGAGCTGGTAGATAGAGCTCCCATAATTGAAGAGAAGCAACAATAGATTGACAACCGCAAGAGGAAGTATGGACAAGGGAAGTACAATTCTAGAGCTCAGCAGAGATACCCCGAACTCGCGAGGACCCCTTCAACATAACCATGGAGGTCACAATCACAATGGAGGGAGTTCACACAACCATAGTGGCCCCAAGAATTGGAATGGTAATGGAGGAAGCAACAGACAGAACCGTTCCAACCCAGCAACGCCCGCCAAGAAGGATCTAAGTCACATTACTTGTTTCAAGTGCGGAAAAAATGGACATTACACCACAGAGTGTTCTGAAGTAAAGAATGGAAATGGCAATGGAAGCTCTGGGAAGATGCCCAACCCTTTCAACATGGGTCAAGTGAACCACGTTAGCGTGGAGGAGGTTGAAGCACAACCAGATGTAGTAATAGTAAGTTTTTGGTTAAGTCATTTACTGCAATCGTTCTTTTTGATACTGGTGCATCGCATTCATACATATCAAGGGGGTTTGTGGATAAGTTTAAACTGCCAACCCAAGCCCTTAGGTCACCCATGTTAGTAACCTCGCCAGGAGCAGAGTATATGGCTAGCCTATGGTGTGATCGGTTACCCTTAAGGATTGGTAACTACGTGTTCCCCTCAGACCTAATAGTATTGGAGTCACAAGGACTGGATGTGATATTAGGCATGGATTGGTTATCGAAATATGGAGGGAACATTGACTGCGGCAGTAAGTTGATTTTGCTCACCACCCCAAAAGGAAGAAGGATTAAGTATGTATCCCGGCATGTGCCAAAGAGGACTACAGTGAATTCCTTATCAGGAGTTGTACAGGAGGAAGTACCTGTGGTGAAGGATTTCCCCGATGTATTTCCAGAAGAGTTGCCAGACATGCCACCGGATAGAGACATTGAGTGTTTGATTGAGCTTTTGCCAGGCACATGGCCAATATCTAAGAGACTGTACAGGATGCCCGCAAAGGATTTGGAGGAAATTAAGAAGCAAATTAAGGAGTTACTGGATAAAGGCTATATTCGCCCAAGTTCGTCACCTTGGGGATCACCAGTGCTTCTAGTGGAGAAGAAGGATTGATTGTTGAGGATGGTTGTTGATTATCGAGCATTGAATGAGGTGACGATCAAGAACAAGTACCCACTACCGATGATCAATGATCTGTTTGACCAGTTGCAAGGAGCTAAAGTATTTTCCAAGATCGATCTGCGATCAGGATACCACCGGCTGAAGATTCGAGAGCAGGATATACCTAAGACAGCTTTTACTATGAGGTACAGGCTATATGAGTATACCGTTATGTCATTTGGTCTAACTAACGCACCTGCCTATTTCATGAATATGATGAACAAAGTGTTTATGGAGTTTTTGGATGAGTTCGTCGTGGTGTTCATTGATGATATTCTGGTCTACTCGAAGAATGAAGAGGAGCATAAGGAGCATTTGCGTTTGGTACTTGGGAAGCTCCGAGAACATCAATTATATGCCAAATTCAGCAAGTGTGAGTTTTGGTTAAAGGAAGTTGGATTCCTCGGACATGTTATATCCGGAGAAGGAATAGCAGTAGACCCCACCAAGGCTGTCACTGTGACAAATTGGGAAGCACCCACGTCAGTTGGAGAGATCCGGAGTTTTCTTGGACTCGCAGGATACTACCGGAGGTTCATTGAGAATTTCTCAAAGATTGCAAAGCCCATGAAGGAGTTGTTGAAAAAGGACACCAAGTTCAAATGGACTGAGGAATGTGAGGCCAGTTTTCAGGAGTTGAAGAGATGTTTGGTTACAACTCCAGTGTTGATTCTTCCAGATCAACGCAAGGATTATCAAGTGTATTGCGACGCTTCCCGTCGAGGACTTGGAGTAGTGCTTATGCAAGAGGGAAGAGTTGTTTCATATGCCTGACAACATCTTAAACCCCATGAGTTGAATTATGCTACACACGATTTGGAGTTAGCAGCCGTAGTGCATGCGCTGAAGACATGGAGGCATTTTCTCATCGGAAACCACTGTGAGGTGTACACGGATCACAAGAGTTTGAAGTATATCTTCACGCAGAAGGAGTTGAATATCAGGCAGAGGGGATGGTTGGAGCTCATCAAGGATTATGATATGAGATTGCATTATCACCCCAGAAAGGCTAACCTAGTAGCCGATGCATTGAGTCGCAAGAGCCATGTCAATACCCTAATGACCGGAGAGTTACCCAAGGAGTTAGCAGAGGATCTTCGTGACCTATGTTTGGAAATAGTTCCGAGAGGTTATGTAGCAGCATTGGAGATTCAGTCTACTTTGATGGATAAGATCCGAGAAGCTCAGAAGACGGACAAGGAGATTGCTGAGATAAAGGAAAGGATGAGCAAAGGAAAAGCTAAAGGATTTCGTGAGGATGAGCATGATACCTTATGGTTTGAGGACCGCGTATATGTTCCTAATGACCCGAAGATCAGGAAGTTGGTTTTGAAGGAGGCCCATGATTCACCGTATTCGATTCACCCAGGAAATACCAAGATGTATCTGGATTTGAAGGATAGTTTCTGGTGGACCGGAATGAAAAGGGATATTGCGGAGTATGTAGCAGTTTTTGATGTATGTCAGAGAGTGAAGGCAGAGCATCAGAAGCCAGCAGGATTGCTACAACCATTGTCGATACCCGAATGGAAGTGGGATAAACTAGGCATGGATTTTATCATGGGATTTCCCAGGACTCGTTCAGGCTATGACTCGATATGGATTGTAGTCGATCGATTGACGAAGGTAGATCATTTCATCCAAGTGAAGACCACTTATACCAGTGCTAAGTTGGCAAAGATATACATGACCAGGATTGTATGTTTGCATGGAGTTCCGAGGACCATTGTATCAGATAGAGGAACCCAGTTTACCTAAAAGTTCTGGAATCAGTTGCATGAGACTTTGGGTACCAGGCTAGAGTTCAGTACAGCCTTTCATCCACAGACAGATGGATAGACCGAGAGAGTCAATCAGATTCAGCATGATATGTTGAGAGCTTGTGCGCTAGATTATGGATCTAGTTGGGACGACAATTTGCCATATGCGGAGTTCCCTTACAACAACAGTTATCAAGCCAGTTTGGAGATGGCCCCTTTCGAAGCCTTGTACGGAAGGAGGTGCAGGACACCGTTCTTGTGGGATGAAGTTGGAGACCGTCAGTTGTTTGGTCCAGATTTGATTAAAGAGTCTGAAGAGAAAGTTCAGCTGATTCACGATAGACTCAAGGTAGCCTAGTCCAGGCAGAAGAGCTATGCGGATTCTAAACGGAAGGAGAAAAATTACGAAGTCAGAGAGAGAGTTTATCTTCGTGTGTCCCCACTTCGAGGAGTTAAGCGTTGTAGAGTTAAGGGAAATTTAGCACCACATTTTGTGGGGCCATACAAAGTTTTGGAACGTATGGGAGAAGTTGCTTACAAGTTGGAGTTGCCTGAAGAATTGTCAGGAGTTCACGATGTGTTCCACGTTTCCCAGCTGAAGAAGTGCCACGCAGAGATGGCCGATATTCCTCTGAGAGATACAGTGCCACTGGAAGCGATTCAGTTGGATAGCGATTTGACCTACGAGGAGAAACCAGTCAAGATTCTTGAGTTTGCCAGCCGAGTCACACGCAGCAAGGTTATCAAGTTCTGCAAAGTTTAGTGGAGCCACCATAGCGAGGATGAAGCCACCTGGGAACGTGAGGAAGACCTACGAAAGGATCACCCGCACCTATTTTCTAGCCAACCCGAATCTCGAGGGCGAGATTCATCTTAAGGGGGGCAGGTTTGTAACATCCCAAATTTTCAATTTGAAATGTTATACATTAGATCATCATTGCATATCATATTTTATTGCATTTTGGCTTGATCCTAGAAATTCTACTCAACTCAAGGACCCACGGAGAGAGTTGGGAATTTCGTTATTTTCATATTTGAGTTTTCTCAAATTTTCAAAACAGGATCACTTGATTTTAATTACTTCCTCTCCGAATATTTCATATATGAAAATAAAAGAGAGGGGATAAAATGACTTCCCCAAAAATAAAGAAATATTGAAGGTTAAATATTAAAATAAATAAGAATTTTATTCGGAGTTTTATCATTGTTTTATTTGAATTAGGAAAAATATACGTTTTTCAAAATTGCATTAGAGGCCCAAATAAATGTTCACTTTGTCCACTATATTTTTAGAGGACGGGGAAAATTTATTTCAGGATTTTTGGAGTCTGTTTTGTATTTCTTTTAATTGTTTTTCTATGCGCGGAATTATTTAAAGAAAAAAGTCAACCGACTTAACGGGTTGTGTCCGACCCGGACACTTCGCCCGGCCGGCTTTATAAGCCGCAGCCCAGCCCCCGCCGCCAGCCCACACTGCCGCCCAAAACCCTAACCCCGCCGCCAGATCCACGCCGCCGCCGCCGGACTCGCGCCACCGCCGCCGCGGCGTCTCGCTGCCTCGCTGCCCGTGCTACCAACCGCCACCACCGCCGACCGCCATCGCCCGCCGACCAGCCATTGCTGGAGCTGCTCGCCAGAGCCGCCGCCGCCCACCGACCCGCCGTCGAGGTAGCCGCCCGATCCACTGCCGGTTTTTGTCAGTTAACCGTTCGGTTTTTTAGAACCCGTAGTTATTTTTTAGATTGGTTTTATTTTTTTCCCCGGTTTTGTTATTTAGCAAACACCCGTTCGTATGTTCGTTTTAACGAATGGTTTTCACCCGTTAGCCGCAGACAGTGAATGTTCGTTCGTTAGTCTATTCGTCAGTTTTCTTTTTCCAGGGTTTTTTCGCGATTATTTTCGATCGCGATTTCTGCCCTGATTTTCGTTTTAGTTTATCTTTTCGCTCTTTTATCGGAATCAGGCGATTCAAGCACACAGATCTTCATCTTGAAGCCCTCTTTTTGTTTAACCAACTTGAACAAGATTTTGGTACTGTAAAATTTGACTTTAGTCCATATTAGTAAACGGATCTTGTTTCTTTCACCGTTTGAGTTTTGTTGCTTTGTTTGATTTGATTCTTTTTGCAAACCAGAGTTCTTACGTTGAACTTTCTGGTTAGATCTCTTATTTGAGGTTTACCCGTGCTTCTAGTTGAGTGCTTATTGTGTGCTTGTTTGTTGCGATAGTGTACCCGGAGTGCAAAGCGTGCTACTACGAGTCACTAGGTTTCACGGATCATCAGCAAGGCAAGTAACACTTTGATCATACCTCTTTACTACCCAGTTTTATTGCATTAGATCAATCCTCAAACAATTGCATGGTTAGGATCTTATTAACATGTGGGTTTTGGGAAGTAGATGAGGTAGTACCTATTTACTTGTTTATTATCAAACCTTTGGGAGTTACATTTACGTTGCCTATATTGCTATGCTATGCTCGTAGACGTGGTTTGGTTCGAGTGATTCATGACCGATGTGAGTATTGTTAATTAATGGTTGAATTGTAACGCCCATGATGCGGCTATATCTCCCACGTGTCGAGGCACGATTTAGAGGCATAACCGCAAGGTGGTTTCATCGCAAGAAGAGTCATCTTCACACAATCCCATGTAATGAACAAGAATGGGATAAAGAGTTGGCTTATAATCTCCACTTCACACAATGAACAAATAAATCATACATCATCAAAAGTACACACATAGTCCGACTACGGATGAAGCCAAAAGAAAAGAAGATAACCCTAAATGCTAGATCCCCGATCGTCCCAACTGGGCTCCACTACTGATCAACATGAAACGAAACATAGCAACGACCAAGATCTTCGTTGAGCTCCCATCTGAGCTCGGTTGCATCACCTGCACTGGTATCATTGGCACCTGCAACTGTTGTGATAGTATATGGTGAGTCATGAGGAATCAGCAATCTCAAGACCCGCGAGATCAAGACTATTTAAGCTTATGGGTAGGAAGTGGTAATGAGGTGGAGTTGCAGCAAGCACTAAGCAAATATGGTGGCTAATATACGCAAATAAGAGCGAGAAGAGAAGCAAAGCTACGGTCGAGAATCTAGAAGTGATCAATAAGTGATCCTGAAACTACTTACGTTCATACATAACCCAAAACCATGTTCACTTCCCGGACTCCGCCGAAAAGAGACCATCACGGCTACACACACGGTTGATGCATTTTAATTAAGTCAAGTGTCAAGTTCTATACAACCGGACATTAACAAATTCCCGTCTGCCACATAACCGCGGGCACGACTCTCGAAAGTTCATACCCTGTAGGGGTGTCCCAACTTAGCCCATCACAAGCTCTCACGATCAACGAAGGATATTCCTTCTCCCAGGAAGACCCGATCAGTCTTGGAATCCCGGTTTACAAGACATTTCGACAATGGTAAAACAAGTCCAGCAAAGCCGCCCGATGTGCCGGCAAATCCCGATAGGAGTCGCACGTATCTTGTTCTCAGGGCACACCGTATGAGCCAGATGTCGGGTTGGCATAGACCCTGGTTGCCCAGGGGGCGCCGGACATCGCTCTGTTTGGACCAA
>NC_041383.1:422319072-422358856 GCF_002162155.2 Triticum dicoccoides | reverse complement strand
TCGGGCTCCGGAAACCCAAGGGAAAAAAGGCTTAGGTGAGGCAAATGGTAAAACCAAGGTTGGGTCTTGCTGGAGGAGTTTTATTCAAAGCAAACTGTCAAGGGGGTCCCATAAATCACCCAACCGCGTAAGGAACGCAAAATCAAGGAACATAACACCGGTATGACAGAAACTAGGGCGGCAAGAATGGAACAAAACACCAGGCATAAGGCCGAGCCTTCCACCCTTTACCAAGTATATAGATGCATTAATTAAATAAGAGATATTGTGATATCCCAACATAATCCTGTCCATCATGGAGCAATCTTCAACTTCACCTGCAACTAACAATGCTATAAGAGGGGCTGAGCAAGCGGTAACATAGCCAAGCAACGGTTTGCTAGGAAGGGTGAAAAGGTTAGATGCTGAAATGGCAATTTGGGAGGCATGGTAAACAAGTGATAGGTAGCGCAGCATAGCGATAGAACGAAGCAACTAGCAAGCAAAGATAGAAGTGATATCGAGGGTAATGGTCATCTTGCCTAAAATCCCGCAAGGAAGAAGAACGAGTCCATGAAGAAGACAAATGGACGTAGTCGAACGAATCTTCACAACTTCGGAACGAAACCGAAGCTAACGAGAGAAGCAAACCAGAAAGAAGCAAACAACATGGTAACCAACCATCACATAAGCATGGCATGATGCAAAATCAAGTATGATGCATGTCCAGTTTAATGAGGCATGGCATAGCAAAGTGCACAAACAACACTACAAGTTAAGTGGAGCTCAATATGCAACAGGTTGCATGGTGTTCAATTCTTGAAGGGGTGTTACAACACTCCACCACTACAAGAGGATCTAGTCCTGAGATATAGGATGGCACCGGAGAGAAACAAAAGAGGAAGAGAAGAGGTAAAACTAAGTTGCTTCTTTGACAAACGAGTGAAACCAATTGATCTCGAGAGGCTGAAAACTTGAAAGAATAACACAATAGAGTTGAACAAAATTGAGAGCATTCCAGTAGAAAAGAGAAACAAGGAACACCATGTTAACGTTGGAGGTTGCAAAGCTGTGAATGACGAGCACAATGAACAAGAAGGAATTGAAACCACTCTGGTTGAAACGAGATAAGAATGAATAAGAATGATATAATTTTGGCAACACTCCGACTGTAAATGGAAGGAATTGAACATGAACTTGAGAAGATAGGATGATACTTGATGAAATCAACAACACAATGCCTCCGAAAGAAAAGAAAGAAATGAGTGAAAAGAACGGAGAAGGCAACAACATCTTCTACAATAAATGAATTTGAAAACCATCCTTACGAAGAAGGGTTCAACAAAGTTGTTGAAAAATCAACAACAAAAGAATAAGCTTATTGTGGGCTTGTGGAAAACATCTCAAAACTTGAGGTGAAATTATGCCACTAACGAATCAATGATAGGTTGAGATCAACAAAGGGATGAAAACTGCTTTCGCTGAGAGGATAGGAGAAAACTTGGATCGTTGATAAGCACCACAAATAGCAACATTCCATAGGGTAGGCTTTAGGTGAAATATGACACAAGATAACTCCAACAAAGAGATTAATGGATTTAAAATACCTCATTCTTGACAACAAGTGAATCGCGAAACATGAAGAGAAATTGCCAAGGATGACATAACACCACCCCAAAAGATAAGGTAGAAAGAATTGCACTTCAAAATGCAAGAAGAAGAATGCTTGAACTCCTCAAAACAAAACATGTGTTGGACACCATGTTTATTTTAGAGTATAGCTTGGCGGGTCATAACTTCAAGAGAAGTCTTGAACAACACTTGAAGAATGAAAGGAATCCTTGACGAACCACCATGTAGAGCCTCCATGGAGAACTCCGGTAATAAAAGGATGGTAGAAAGAAAGAGAGGTTGAAAACATAAGGTGAAGCCTTGCAATGATTTAGATGGAGCATCTCGATGATATAATCAAGAAAACTTGGAACTCCGAAAAAGGAAAAGATGAAACACTAGAACCGAGAATTACTTCCTCATGAACAATCACCAGAAGAAAAGAATTGAATCACCTTGAGGAAATAAGAATAAGATTTATTGTATGCTTATCCTTTATAAAATGAAATTGATGACAAGCAATGGATTTGGCATACTACTTATTCCCGTAGAAAGGATTAATAGAGATATAGCTCAAACTTGAGAAGGTCTTGATGGATCCATCGGTGGGGTTGAAACAACGAATAAATTAATATGAGAACATAGGAAGAGTAATCTTGAACAAACCGCCGTAAGAATTGAAAATGAAAGTAGCAAAGGCACAATTCACCGGGAAGAATTGGAAAATGAATGAAGATACTTGAGGGGATTTAGATACATGAGAACGAAGAGATCATGAACTGATTAGAGAGTATTTGAACGATGCACCGGTAAGAATTGGAGAACGATAGCTACATGCTGAGAATGAAGAATTAAGACATGATGACTTTTGGAGGAAAGAAATGGAAACAACTCATGAAATGCGTCCAATGGTAAGAAAAGAATTGTCACAATCAAAAAGAATTATGAGGATGGCATGAAACTAGAAGCATGAATCTTGAAGAGAATGGAGCAAGCTTTAAGAGAAATCCTTCTTCGGTCTTCAAATGTTGAGAATGATGATGAGAACCACCATGAATTGTTGAGATACTCTGGGAGAATGAAAAATGAAGAGGTTCAGACAACAATGAAAAATAATTTGAAATTGATCTTGGAAAACATATGACTGGTGAAATTCATTCTTACGTCAAACTTCGAAAAGAATTAGGGAATGGCTCCGGGAAAATAAAAGAGTCAGGTAAGATCCTGGGAAAAGACCTATGGGTTAGGGCCTACTCAAGAGAAACACCGTTGAAATGATTACTTGAAAGGGTGATTGCACCGGCTAAATTAAATGGCTTGCATGAGATAACAACCTCAAAATAGCTAGAAAGGATTATAATAGAAACTTGAATCTTCTGATATAATCTTAAGCACTCCGGAGAAGAAATAGAGGGAGGTGAACAGTTAAGAGGTGCACCAACATGACAAAGCAATTGACACGAGGAAAGGAATATGATCAACACTGAAAGCTTGAATTTAATCCACCGAAGAAAAAAAACCAAAGAATGATGATCTTGTAGCTTCCTTATCATCTTCCTGAGAATCACCGGATAAGAACATTGAAGCAAAATAATGAAGATACTTCACAGCAATAAAATGGATGCTTGATTAAGGTATATGAGTCCTTGAATAAAAGGGTGGGAGGGCGGGAAAAACAAAGGCAACTTGGGGCAGATGGAATGGATACCGTTGAGCAAAAACTTAGAATTGATCTTGCGAATGTTGGAATGATCGGATGCACTTGAAGAGAAACACACCTGTTGGAAAAGAATTAACATGACGATTTCGATGATCAAGAAGGTTTAGTATTCACATAGCGATATGAGAACACCGTTTAGGAAAGGTATGGATTCAACATTTGACTTCGAAGCAACTTGAATACCACAAATAAAACAAAACAAAGGATTTGGCTTGCAGAATAAGCCGGAACAAATAGATATGATAGAGATTTACCCAATCCCATATCATGCATCTGTCGGAAAGATATTCTAGGAGCTACTTGAATTCCCACCTATAAAACTCCCGAAACTTTCTAGTTATGCAATCTGGTGTTGGGGATACAGGGGAAGCAATATATATCTCACCCAAAACTAACAATCCCTACATCCAGATGTATCCATCCGTCGACACATAACCAAGAAACCTTCGGAAATCGTGTACCTCAACCTTCGAAAAGCATCCGTTATATGAGCTATGGCAATACTCCTGAACTCCCCAGTACTGGGTGGCATCGAGGTTATCTCACCAACAACTGCATAAAAGAGATTTTCGATGTCGGCAAAACTCAGGTATTCCAGAACTGCAATGATAAAATTGTGACAACAACACCTCGGAGCTCAACACCCTGGGACACTGCCACAACCCCTAAATGTCAGGAGGCACCAAGAACAATATTCTCATCACAAGACTATCAGAACGATTCCAAGATACCTGCGTGATTCTAATTTTTTTAGTGAAATCTGAGGAGAAGAAAGTCAAAACATCTACGTCGGGAGACCTCACCAGAGCGACGAAGGGACTGAGGAGTAAAAAGAATCCTACTCTCCAATATATATAATCCTAAGACTCAAAACATTTTTGTTCTAAACTCAACAATGCCAGCGATTCAATCAAGCAGGGGGCTCCTAAGTCGGGGATGGCTCTGATTACCAACTTGTAACGCCCACGATGCGGATATATCTCCTACGTGTCCAGGCACGACTTAGAGGCATAACCGCATGGTGGTTTTGTCGCAAGAAGGGTCATCTTCACACAATCCCATGTAATGAACAAGAATGGGATAAAGAGTTGGCTTACAATCGCCACTTCACACAATGAACATATAAATCATACATCATCAAAAGTACACACATAGTCCGACTACGGACGAAGCCAAAAGAAAAGAAGATAACCCTAAATGCTAGATCCTCGATCGTCCCAACTGGGCTCCACTACTGATCAACATGAAACGAAAGATAGCAACGACCAATATCTATGTTGAGCTCCCATCTGAACTCGGTTGCATCACCTGCACTGGTATCATCGGCACCTGCAACTGTTGTGATAGTATCTGGTGAGTCACGAGGACTCAGCAATCTCAAGACCCACGAGATCACGACTATTTAAGCTTATGGGTACGAAGTGGTAATGAGGTGGAGTTGCAGCAAGCACTAAGCAAATATGGTGGCTAACATACGCAAATAAGAGAGAGAAGAGAAGCAAAGCTACGGTCGAGAATTTAGAAGTGATCAAGAAGTGATCCTAAAACTACTTACGTTCATACATAACCCAAAACCGTGTTCACTTCCCGGACTCCGCCAAAAAGAGACCATCACGGCTACACACACGGTTGATGCATTTTAATTAAGTCAAGTGTCAAGTTCTCTACAACCGGACATTAACAAATTCCCGTCTGCCACATAACCGCGGGCACGGCTCTCGAAAGTTTATACCCTGCAGGGGTGTCCCAACTTAGCCCATCACAAGCCCTCACGGTCAACGAAGGATATTCCTTCTCCTAGGAAAACCCGATCAGTCTCGGAATCCCGGTTTACAAGACATTTCGACAATGGTAAAACAAGTCCAGCAAAGCCGCCCGATGTGCCGACAAATCCTGATAGGAGTCACACGTATCTCATTCTCACGGCACACCGGATGAGCCAGACGTCGGGTTGGCATAGACCCTAGTTGCCCAGGGGGCGCCAGACATCGCTCGGTTTGGACCAACACTCGGAGGAGCACTGGCCCAGGGGGGGGGGGTAAATAAAGATGACCCTCGAGCTCCGGAAACCCATGGGAAAAAATGCTTAGGTGAGGCAAATGGTAAAACCAAGGTTGGGCCTTGCTGGAGGAGTTTTATTCAAAGCGAACTCTCAAGAGGGTCCCATAAATCACCCAACTGCGTAAGGAACGCAAAATCAAGGAACATAACACCGGTATGACAGAAACTAGGGCGACAGGAGTAGAACAAAACACCAGGCATAAGGCCGAGCCTTCCACCCTTTACCAGGTATATAGATGCATTAATTAAATAAGAGATATTGTGATATCCCAACATAATCCTGGACATAATGGAGCAATCTTCAACTTCACCTACAACTAACAATGCTATATAGGGGCTGAGCAAGCGGTAACATAGCCAAGCAACGGTTTGCTAGGAAGGGTGAAAAGTTAGAGGCTGACATGGCAATTTGGGAGGCATGGTAAACAAGTGATAGGTAGCGCAGCATAGCGATAGAACGAAGCAACTAGCAAGCAAAGATAAAAGTGATATCGAGGGTAATGGTCATCTTGCCTGAAATCCTGCAAGGAAGAAGACTGAGTCCATGAAGAAGACAAACAAACGTAGTCGAACGAATCCTCACAACTTTGGAACGAAACCGAAGCTAACGAGAGAAGCAAACTGGAAAGAAGCAAACAACATGGTAACCAACCATCACATAAGCATGGCATGATGCAAAATCAAGTATGATGCATGTCCGGTTTAATGAGGCATGGCATGGCAAAGTGCAGAAATGATACTATAAGTTAAGTGGAGCTCAATATGCAACGAGTTGCATATTCACGAAACACCACGTGCAAGTATTTGGTTCACTCTCTTTTAGGTATACATCAATATTAAATGTTGGTTAACATGGCAAGAGATGAAGCATAATAGAACTACCTATCTAGGCAAGTTTAAATGAGGCCGGAACAACAAACTACAATTCCGAAAAATCCTCATATGCAATATTCGATTTTGGCACTGTTCTGCCCTAAACCATATTTTATTGTTGTTAAACAGGAAAATAAAGTGCATCAAGTTAATCTATGAATTTTTTCACCCCATTTACATATAAAGTTTATTAAAATTGGAGCTACGATTATTTAGTTATGAACTAAATCATTTTAGCATGACATTTAAGCAAATTTAAACAAACATCAAGTTTAAACATGGATGAAAGTTGCATATTATGAAACTAGATGAAATTCTAAGCACTTTACATGTTGAAAACATTTTAATATGATGTATGGTTCTGGAATTATTATATGCATGATGTTGAGGGTTTTTCTGTAAATCTGTAAACTCTAGAAATCAGACAAATTCGCATAACTGGAAAAAACATGATATGGGCCGAAACTGCTGGGTGCTGGGGCACTCACCATGGGCCAAAGGCCGGATCTGGAGTTGGGCCGGTGAGGAGCTGGAGCAGGCTGGGCCTTGGCGCTGATGTGGCGTGGTCAACGCGCTGCTGGACCGAGCGATCGAGGCAGGGGTTGCGGGCACGTTCCTCTGTTCAACACGGAGTAGAGCCGCGGCTGTGGATTTGGTGAAGCAGGGGAGCTCCAGGACGAGTGGGACGCGGGGATGGACGAATCCGGGCAGGAGGCAAGGCGGAGTCCCGGCAGGGCGGAGCGGATCCACAAGGGCTCGGACGAGGGGTTCAACAGGGCATGCGGGCGCTGCTCCTGGCGGCGCGCCATGGCTCCTGTGAAGGTTCAGAGAGAGGGAGAGAACTGCGTGAGAGGGAGAAAAACAGAGGGAGGAAGGAGAAATACGGGGATGCGGCAAGGGGGAACCGCGGCGGCGCAGCGGATCCAGGCGGAAGGCGAGGATCGCTGGCGAGGCACGGACTTGGCACGGGCTCGGCGGGGTATATGCAGAGGCATCTCCTCAGTGCTGCAGGCTGTGCGCAGAGCAGGCAAGGCGGTGGCGAGGCATGAAGCAGGGCGGGGCACGACACTGGTGACCTGCTGGTGGGTCTCCGGCGACAAGCTGTTGGTGGTGGCGTGAGGTGGTTGAGGAGGCCGGCGTTGGGGAAGAGCTCGAAGGTCGTCCATGGCGTCAGGTGCTCTCCTGATCATTCTTGGTACAGAGACGGAGAGGGAGTGAGAGAGAGGAGGAGAAGGAAATGGGAAGGAGGAAGGGTAGGGGCGACGGGGATGGCCTGGTGGCTGCTACTGCTGGCGGGGAAGCACCGGCGAGGAGGAGGTGCTCGGGCGACGGCTTGGGGTCGAGCTCCTCCCGATCTGGATCGAGGAGGGAGCGGGAGGCGCGGCTGTGGTGGTGAATTCGAGGGAGAGTGGGTGGCGAGCGCTGCTTGGCCCGGCGCTGAAGACGAGGTGGAGCGGTGGTTGCTGCGGGAGGAGATCCCGAGGAAGGAGGGGGTTGGTCGGCTGGCGGCGGAGACGGGATATATGGATTGGACTAGGGTTTGATCTGGTTATATGTGTAGGGGGGGCGGATTTTGGACCCTCCGTTTAAATTGGGCGGTCAAGAATATAAGGTTAGGGGAGTCCAATGGAGAAACGCAAATATTTTATTGATGTTTAGGGATGATCCGGACCCATTGGTCATGACCGTGCGGTTCGGGTTCGAGGAAGTTTCAGACGTGCGGGAGGGGTCTGTGCACTGTGCAGAGGAAGAAGGTGATCGCGTGCAAGTGGGTGGTTGGTCTCAGAACGGTCAACAAATACAAGCGGTGACGACATGCCACAGAGACAAGGAGAGAAGCAACAACTACGAACAGCTGCAAGATTTTTGAAAACATGCAGATTTAATGCGAATAATGACATGAGATGAAATGCATGACATGAACAAAATGCAAAACGAAAGACAAAAACCCAACCACGGAGGAAAAAAACATAACACATAGCCGGAAATGGCAAGAGTTGGAGTTACAATTATGGAAAGTTACATCCAGGGTGTTACATGAATTAAGGTGGCTACTTAAATACACATCTGGGTGGATTGCTTTAGGCACCCTGGAGTACCCAGTGATTGTCAGGGCACCTGGAGAATCCAGTGTTGTCCTAGGATATCCCGGAGTACCCATGTGATCATCCTACGGTCCACCACCCAGGCTCAAAGGGATCATAAGACTATTCATGCTATAAACTTCCGTGTGCAGCCACAAGCCACTATGGGCTCTGGCATAGTTGAGAGAGATCAAACACATAGCTACTGGTACATACCCTCAGCCCCGAGGGTGAACTACTCCCTCCTCATCATGGATAGCACCGGGATGATGAAGATGGCCACCGGTGATGGGTTCCCCCTCCGGCAGGGTGCCGGAACAGGGTCCCGATTGGTTTTTCGTGGCTCTGGAGGCTTGCGGCGGCGGAACTCCCGATCTATCTTCTGTTCTGGAAGTTTTAGGGTACGTGAGTATATATGGGTGCAAGGGGTACGTCGGTGGAGCTACGGGGGCCCCACGAGGCAGGGGGGCGCGCCCCCCACCCTCGTGAGCACCTCCCGTATCTTCTGACGTGGAGTCCAAGTCCATCAGGTGGGTTTCCTTCCAAAAATAACTTCTCCAGTTGATTTCGTTCCGTTTTGACTCTGTCTGATATTTTTCCTCAAAACACTGAATTAGGCATAAAACAACAAATCTGGGCTGGGCCTCCGGTTAATAGGTTAGTCCCAAAAATAATATAAAAGTGGATAATAAAGCCCAATATTGCCTAAAACAGTAGATAAAGTAGCATGGAGCAATCAAAAATTATAGATACGTTGGAGACGTATCAACTCCCAAAGCGGCGATGCGATCCAAGAGCTCATTAAAGGAGGGGAGCTCAATCGGATCCATCTTTTCGGCAAGCTCCGAATTGATGCGGAGGTTATGCATGACGACCCGAGAGGCCATCGTTGGCGTGACAGCCGATGGGGTGGCCATAGTGAAGCCGCCAAGTCGGAGAGTTTGGCCTACAACCAGAGCTCCCCTAGAGGTGATGTCGTCCTCATAACGAGACGAGTCATCGAGCCTAATGGCGACGACACAGAGGAACTTTCAATGAAAGCACCAATGCCGGTGTCAAAACCGGCGGATCTTGGGTAGGGGGTCCCGATCTGTGCGTCTTAGGCTGATGGTAACAGGAAGCAAGGGACACAATGTTTACCCAGGTTCGGGCCCTCTCGATGGAGGTAAAACCCTACTTCCCGCTTGATTAATATTGAAGATATGAGTAGTACAAGAGTAGATCTATCACGAGATCGTAGAGGCTAAACCCTAGAAGCTAGCCTATGATGGTATGATTGTAAATGTGATCGGCCTTCTAAGGACCATCCTCTCCGGTTTATAATGGACACCGGAGAGGGCTAGGGTTTACATGGAGTCGGTTACAAGGAAGGAAATATAATATCCGGATCGCCAAGCTTGTCTTCCACGCAAAGGAGAGTCCCATCCGGACACGGGCCAAAGTCTTGAGTCTTGTATCTTCACGCTTCAATAGTCCGGATGATGTATATAGTCCGGCTGTCCGGATACCCCCTAATCCAGGACTCCCTCAATGCCCGAGTTGTGAGATATGAAGTCTCCAACAAGTTATATAACTGCAAAATGGAGGAGAATAGTTTTGTCAGTGAACACATATTCAAAATGTCTGGGTACCATAACCACTTGAATCAGCTGGGAGTTAATCTTCCTGATGATAGTTTCATTGACAGAGTTCTTCAATCACTGCCACCAAGCTATAAAGGCTTCGTGATAAACTATAATATGCAAGGGATGGAAAAGACAATTTCTGAGCTCTTCGCAATGCTAAAAGTTGCGGAGGTAGAAATTGAGAAGGAGCATCAAGTGTTGATGGTTAACAAGACCACTAGTTTCAAGAAAAAGGGCAAAGGGAAGAAGGGGAACTTCAAGAAGAATAGCAAGCAAGTTGCTACTCCAGGGAAGAAGCCCAAGTCTGGACCTAAGCCTGAAACTGAGTGCTTCTACTGCAAAGGGACTGGTCACTGGAAGCGGAACTGCCCCAAGTATTTGGCGGATAAGAAGGATGGCAAAGTAAAAGGTATATTTAATATACATGTTATTGATGTGTACCTTACTAATGCTCGTAGTAACGCCTGGGTATTTGATACTGGTTCTGTTGCTCATATTTGCAACTCAAAACAGGGGCTACGGATTAAACGAAGATTGGCTAAGGACGAGGTGACGATGCGCGTTAGAAATGGTTCCAAGGTCGATGTGATCGCCGTCGGCACGCTACCTCTACATCTACCTTCGGGATTAGTTTTAGACCTGAATAATTGTTATTTGGTGCCAACATTGAGCATGAACATTATATCTGAATCTTGTGATGTGAGACAGTTATTCATTGAAATCAGAGAATAATGCTTGTTCTATTTATATGAGTACTATATTTTATGGTCATGCACCCTTGTTAAGTGGTCTATTCTTGTTGGATCTCGATCATAGTGATACACATATTCATAATATTGAATCCAAAAGATGCAAAGTTAATAATGATAGTGCAAGTTATTTGTGGCACTACCGTTTAGGTCATATTGGTGTAAAGCGCATGAAGAAACTCCATGCTGATGGGCTTTTGGAATCACTTCATTATGAATCACTTGGTGCTTGCGAACTATGCCTCATGGGCAAGATGACTAAGACTCCATTCTCCGGAACAATGGAACGAGCTACTGGCTTATTAGAAATAATACATACCAATGTATGCGGTCCGATGAGTGTTGAGGCTCGTGGCGGGTATCATTATTTTTTGACCTTCATAGATGATTTGAGCAGATATGGGTATATCTACTTAATGAAACATAAGTCTGAAACATTTGAAAAGTTAAAGAATTTCAGAATGAAGTGGAAAATCATCGTAACAAGAAAATAATGTTTCTACAATATGATCGTGGTGGTGAATATTTGAGCTATGAGTTTGGTCTTCATTTGAAACAATGTGGAATAGTTTTGCAACTCAAGCCACCTGGAACACCACAACATAATGGTGTGTCCGAACATCGTAACCGTACTTTATTATATATGGTGCGATATATGATGTCTCTTATTGATTTACCGCTATCCTTTTGGGGTTATGCTTTAGAGACAGCTGCATTCACGTTAAATAGGGCACCATCTAAATCCATTGAGATGACACCATATGAACTGTGGTTTGGCAAGAAACTCAATCTGTAGTTTCTTGAAGTTTGTTGTTGCGATGCTTATGTGAAAAAGCTTCAACCTAATAAGCTCGAACCCAAATCAGAGAAATGCGTCTTCATAGGATACCCAAAGGAAGCTGTTGGGTACACCTTCTATCACAGATCTGAAGGCAAGATATTCATTGCTAAGAATGGATCCTTTCTAGAGAAGGAGTTTCTCTCGAAAGAAGTGAGTGGGAGGAAAGTAGAACTTGATGAGGTAATTGTACCTTGTCCGAAATTGGAAAGTAGTTTATCAGAGAAATCAGTTCCAGTGATTCCTACACCAATTAGTGAGGAAGCTAATGATGATGATCATGAAACTTCAGATCAAGTTACTACTGAACCTCGTAGGTCAACTAGAGTATGGTCCGCACTAGACTGGTATGGTAATCCTATTCTGGAAGTCATGTTACTAGACCATGATGAACCTACGAACTATGAGGAAGCGATTATGAGCCCAGATTCCGCGAAATAGCTCGAGGCCATAAAATCTGAGATGGGATCCATGTATGAGAACAAAGTGTGGACTTTGGTGGACTTGCCCGATGATTGGCAAGCCATAGAAAATAAATGGATCTTCAAGAGGAAGACTGATGCTCATGGTAATGTTACTATCTACAAAGCTCAACTTTTTGCAAAAGGTTTTCGACAAGTTCAAGGAATTGACTACGATGAGACCTTCTCACCCGTAGCGATGCTTAAGTCTGTCCGAATCATGTTAGCAATTGCCACATTTTATGATTATGAATTTTGGCAAATGGATGTCAAAACTACATTCCTTAATGGATTTCTTAAAGAAGAGTTGTATATGATGCAACCAGAAGGTTTTTTCGATCCGAAGGGTGCTAAGAAAGTGTGCAAGCTCCAGCGATCTATTTATGGACTGGTCCAGCGATGATGAGCCTGTATTTACAAGAAAGTGAGTGGGAACTTTGTATCATTTCTAATATTATATGTGGATGACATATTGTTGATTGGAAATAATATAGAATTTCTGGATAGCATAAAAGGATACTTGAATAAGAATTTTTCAATGAAAGACATCGGTGAAGCTGCTTATATATTGGGCATCAAGATCTATAGAGATAGATTAAGATGCTTAATTGGAATTTCACAAATCACATACCTTGATAATGTTTTGAAGAAGTTCAAAATGGATCAGGCAAAGAAAGGGTTCTTGCATGTGTTACAAGGTGTGAAGTTGAGTCAGACTCAATGCCCGACCACTCAGAAGATAGAGAGAAAATGAAAGTCATTCCCTATGCCTCAGCCATAGGATCTATCATGTATGCAATGCTGTGTACCAGACCTGATGTGTGCCTTGCTATAAGTTTAGTAGGGAGGTACCAAAGTAATCCAGGAGTGGATCACTAGACAACGGTCAAGAACATCCTGAAATGCCTGAAAAGGACTAAGGATATGTTTCTTGTTTGTGGAGGTGACAAAGAGCTTGTTGTAAATGGTTACATCAATGCAAGCTTTGACACTGATCCGGATGACTCTAAGTCGCAAACCGGATATGTATTTATATTGAATGGTGGAGTTGTCAGTTGGCGCAGTTCCAAGTAGAGCGTCGTGGCAGGATCTACGTGTGAAGCGGAGTACATAGCTACTTCAGAAGCAGCAAATGAAGGAGTCTGGACGAAGGAGTTCATATCCGATCTAGGTGTAATACCTAGTGCATCGGGTCCAATGAAAATCTTTCGTGACAATACTGGTGCAATTGCCTTGGCAAAGGAATCCAGATTTCACAAGAGAACCAAACACATCAAGAGACGCTTCAATTCTATCTGTGATCAAGTCAAGGAGGGAGACATAAAGATTTGCAAGATACATACGGATCTGAATGTTGCAGACCCGTTGACTAAGCCTCTTCGACGAGCAAAACATGATCAACACCAAGACTCCATGGGTGTTAGAATCCTATGTAATCTAGATTATTGACTCTAGTGCAAGTGGGAGACTGAAGGAAATATGCCCTAGAGGCAGTAATAAAGTTGTTATTTATATTTCCTTATATCATGATAAATGTTTATTATTCATGCTAGAATTTTATTAACCGGAAACTTACTACATGTGTGAATACATAGACAAAACAAAGTGTCCCTAGTATGTCTCTAGTTAACTAGCTCTTTAATCCAAGATGGTTATGTTTCCTGACCATAGACATGTGTTCTCATTTGATGAACGGGATCACATCATTAGAGAATGATGTGATGGACAAGACCCATCCGGTAGCTTAGCATAATGATCGTTAAGTTTTATTGCTACTGCTTTCTTCATGACTTATACATGTTCCTCCGACCATGAGATTATACAACTCCCGAATACCATATGAACACCTTGTGTGCTATCAAATATCACAACGTAACTGGGTGATTATAAAGATGCTCTACAGGTGTCTCTGAAGGTGTTTTTTGGGTTGGCATAGATCGAGAATAGGATTTGTCACTCCGTGTATCGGAGAGGTATCTCTGGGCCCTCTCGGTATTGCTCATCACTATAAGCCTTGCAAGCAATGTGACTAATGAGTTAGTTACGGGATAATGCATTACAAAATGAGTAAAGAGACTTGCCGGTAACGAGATTGAACTAGGTATGATGATACCGACGATCGAATCTCGGGAAAGTAACATACCGATGACAAAGGGAACAACGTATAGTATTGTGCGGTTTGACCGATAAGGATCTTCGTAGAATATGTAGCAGCCAATATGAGCATCCAGGTTCCGCTATTGGTTATTGATCAGAGATGTCTCTCGATCATGTCTACATAGTTCTCGAACTCGTAGGGTCGGCACGCTTAACGTTCGATGATGATTTGTATTATGAGTTATGTGTTTTTTATGACCGAAGTTTGTTCGGAGTCCCAGATGAGATCACTGATATGGCGAGGAGTCTCGAAATGGTCGAGAGATAAATATTTATATATTGGAAGGTTATGTTTGGACACTGGAATGGTTTCGGAAAGGTTCGGACAGTTTTCGAAGTACCGGGAGGTTACCGGAGCCCCCCCCCCCCTAAGGGGGGAGGGTTAATGGGCCTACATGGGCCTTAGTGGAGAAGAGGAGGCAGCGGCCAGGAGGTGGCGCACGCCCCAAGCCCAGTCCAAATTGGACAAGGGGTGGGGTCGCGGCCCCCCTCTTTCCTTCTCCCTCTCCACCTTCCCCCTTGACCCTCTCCAGAAAAGGAACGGGGAATCCTACTAGGACTAGGGAGTCCTAGTAGGACTCCCCACACTTGGCGCGCCCCTAGGCCGGCCGCCTCCTCCCCTCCTCCTTTATATACGGGGGCGGGGGGGGGGCACCCCAAAGGCACATCAATTGTTTTCTTTGCCGTGTGCGGTGCCCCCCTCCATAGTTTACTCTTCCGATCATATCGTCATAGTGCTTAGGCAAAGCCCTGCATGGATCACATCATCAACACCGTCACCACGCCGTCTTGCTGACGGAACTCTCCCTCGACCCTCTACTGGATCAAGAGTTCGAGGGACGTCATCGAGCTGAACATGTGCTGAACACAGAGGTGTCGTACGTTCGGTACTTGGATCGGTTGGATCGTGAAGTTCAACTACATCAACTATGTTAACTAACGCTTCCAATTTCCGTCTACGAGGGTACGTGGACACACTCTCCCCCTCTCGTTGCTATGCATCTCCTAGATAGATCTTGCGTGATCATAGGAATTTTTTTCAAATTGCATGCTACGTTCCCCAACATGGCTCCCCTCTGGTATTTATTTGCTCCAATATTCCTCAAATATTCCATAAAAGTTCCTTGTGAAGTTTTAGCTCATTTGGAGTTGTGGAGAATAGGTAGCCTGATGTAGCTTTTTCAGGTCCAGATTTCCAGCTGCCAGAATGCTCCACCTTTGTGTATACCGTGCATATTATGAGAGAAAAGACATTAGAATTACTCCAAAAAGCATTATTATATAATAAGAAAACATAAATAATAGTAGGTAAACATGATGCAAAATGGACATATCAATCGTCCATGTTGTCAGAAATAATATTACTCTCCGATTCGAATAACTTGTTGTTAATTTGGTTTTGGGAGATGAGTGCCTTAAATAAGAGGCAACCGTTCTCATTCCTTTTCGATCTCGGGGGCTGCTTCCTCATGGGTGCAGCCTTTTTGCCCACTTCCTTCTTGGTACTTGAAGCACTTCTGGTCCAAGGTCTAGATGGCTGAAAGGCGAACAACTGAGGGGACGGTAAAGCTGTGACAGACTATTTAGCAATCGGTTTAGCTACGCCGGACTGCTGAGCTGGCGGTGCTGATGTGATGGACTGCTGGGTTGTAGGATGTAACACCCATGATGCCAATATATCTCCCACGTGTTGAGGCACGATTTAGAGGCATAACCACATGGTGGTTTTGTCGCAAGAAGGGTCATCTTCACACAATCCCATGTAATGAACAAGAATGGGATAAAGAGTTGGCTTACAATCGCCACTTCACACAATGAACATATAAATCATACATCATAAAAAGTACACACATAGTCCGACTATGGACGAAGCCAAAACAAAAGAAGATAACCCTAAATGCTAGATCCCCGATCGTCCCAACTGGGCTCCACTACTGATCAACATGAAACGAAACATAGCAACGACCAAGATCTTCGTTGAGCTGCCATCTGAGCTCAGTTGCATCATTTGCACTTGTATCATCGGCACCTGCAACTGTTGTGATAGTATCTGGTGAGTCACGAGGACTCAACAATCTCAAGACCCGCGAGATCAAGACTATTTAAGCTTATGGGTACGAAGTGGTAATGAGGTGGAGTTGCGGCAAGCACTAAGCAAATATGGTGGCTAACATACGCAAATAAGAGCGAGAAGAGAAGCAAAGCTACGGTCGAGAATCTAGAAGTGATCAAGAAGTGATCCTGAAACTACTTACGTTCATACATAACCCAAAACCGTGTTCACTTCCCGGACTCCGCCGAAAAGAGACCATCACGGGTACACACACGGTTGATGCATTTTAATTAAGTCAAGTGTCAAGTTCTCTACAACCAGACATTAACAAATTCCCGTCTGCCACATAACCGCGGGCACGGCTCTCGAAAGTTTATACCCTGCAGGGGTGTCCCAACTTAGCCCATCACAAGCTCTCACGGTCAACGAAGGATATTCCTTCTCCCAGGAAGACCCGATCAGTCTCGGAATCCCGATTTATAAGACATTTTGACAATGGTAAAACAAGTCTAGCAAAGTCGCCTGATGTGCCGACAAATTCCGATAAGAGTCGCACGTATCTCGTTCTCAGGGCACACCGGATGAGCTAGACGTCAGGTTGGCATAGATCCTGGTTGCCCAGGGGCGCCGGACATCGCTTGGTTTGGACCAACACTCGGAGGAGCACTGGCCGGGGGGGGGGGGTTAAATAAAGATGACCCTTGAGCTCCGGGAACCCAGGGGAAAAAGGATTAGGTGAGGCAAATGGTAAAAACAAGGTTGGGCCTTGCTGGAGGAGTTTTATTCAAAGCGAACTGTCAAGGGGGTCCCATAAATCACCCAACCCCGTAAGGAATGCAAAATCAAGGAACATAACACCGGTATGACGGAAACTATGGTGGCAAGAGTAGAACAAAACACCAGGCATAAGGCCGAGCCTTCCACCCTTTACCAAGTATATAGATGCATTAATTAAATAAGAGATATTGTGATATCCCAACATAATCCTGTCCATCATGGAGCAATCTTCAACTTCACCTGCAACTAACAATGCTATAAGAGCAGCTGAGAAAGCGGTAACATAGCCAAGCAATGGTTTGCTAGGAAGGGTGAAAAGGTTAGAGGCTGACATGGCAATCTGGGAGGCATTGTAAACAAGTGATAGGTAGCGCAGCATAGCGATAGAACGAAGAAACTAGCAAGCAAAGATAGAAGTGATATCGAGGGTGGTCATCTTGCCTGAGATCCTGCAAGGAAGAAGAACGAGTCCAAGAAGTAGACGAGCCAATGTAGTCAAACGAATCCTCACGAATGCAACGAAACGAGAACTATCAAGAAGAAGCACAACAGGAAAGAAGCAAACAACATAGTAAACAACCACCACATAAGCATGGCACGATGCGCAACCAAGTATGATGCATGTCCGGTTTAATGATGCATGGCATGTCAAAGTGCACAAACAACACTACAAGTTAAGTGGAGATCAATATGCAACAAGTTGCATATTGATGGAACACCACAACAATTAAGAGTTGGCTTACAATTGCCACTTCACACAATGAACATATAAATCATACATCATCAAAAGTACACACATAGTCCGACTATGGACGAAGCCAAAACAAAAGAAGATAACCCTAAATGCTAGATCCCCGATCGTCCCAACTGGGCTCCACTACTGATCAACATGAAACAAAAAATAGCAATGATCAGGATCTTTGTTGAGCTCCCATCTGAGCTCAGTTGCATCACCTGCACTGGTATCATCGTCACCTGCAACTGTTGTGATAGTATCTGGTGAGTCACGAGGACTCAGCAATCTCAAGACCCGCGAGATCAAGACTATTTAAGCTTATGGGTAGGAAGTGGTAATGAGGTGGAGTTGCAGCAAGCACTAAGCAAATATGGAGGCTAACATACGCAAATAAGAGCGAGAAGAGAAGCAACGAAACGGCCGAGAAGCTAGAAGTGATCAAGAAGTGATCCTGAAACTACTTACACCACAATCATAACAAAAAGACCGTGTTCACTTCCTGGACTCCACAGAAAAGAGACCAACACGGCTACACACGTGATTGATGCATTTTAATTAAGTCAAGTGTCAAGTTATCTACAACCGTATATTAACAAATTCCCATATGGCACATAACCGCGGGCACGGCTCTCGAAAGTTTATACCCTGCAGGGGTGTCCCAACTTAGCCCATCACAAGCTCTCATGGTCAACGAAGGATATTCCTTCTCCCAGGAAGACCCAGTCAGTCTCGGAATCACGGTTTACAAGACATTTCAACAATGGTAAAACAAGACCAGCAAAGCCACCGGATGTGCCGACAAATCCCGATACGAGTCGCACGTATCTCATTCTCAGGGCACATCGGATGAGCCAGACGTTGGGTTGGCATAGACCCTGGTTGCCTAGGGGGTGTCGTACATCGCTCGGTTTGGACCAACACTCGGAGGAGCACTGGCCCAGGGTGTAAATAAAGATGACTCTCGGGCTCCGGAATCCCAAGGGAAAAAGGCTTAGGTGAGGCAAATGGTAAAACCAAGGTTGGGCCTTGCTGGAGGGTTTTATTCAAAGTGAACTGTCAAGGGGGTCCCATAAATCACCCAACCGCGTAAGGAACGCAAAATCAAGGAACATAACACCGGTATGACGGAAACTAGGGCGGCAAGAGTGGAACAAAACACGAGGCATAAGGTCGAGCCTTCAACACTTTACCAAGTATATAGATGCATTAATTAAATAAGAGATATTGTGATATCCCAACATAATCCTGTCCATCATGGAGCAATCTTCAACTTCACCTACAACTAACAATGCTATAAGAGGGGCTGAGCAAGCGGTAACATAGCCAAGCAACGGTTTGCTAGGAAGGGTGAAAAGGTTAGAGGCTGACATGGCAATTTGGGAGGCATGGTAAGCAAGTGATAGGTAGCGCAACATAGCGATAGAACGAAGCAACTAGCAATCAAAGATAGAAGTGATATCGAGGGTAATGGTCATCTTGCCTGAGATCCCGCAAGGAATAGACGAGCCAATGTAGTCGAACGAATCCTCACGAATGCAACGAAATGGGAACTATCGAGAAGAAGCACAACTGGAAAGAAGCAAATAACATAGTAAACAACCACCACATAAGCATGACACGATGCGCAACCAAGTATGATGCATGTCCGGTTTAATGAGGCATGGCATGGCAAAGTGCACAAACAACACTACAAGTTAAGTGGAGCTCAATATGCAACGAGTTGCATATTGACGGAACACCACAACAATTATTTAGTTCACTCTTGTTTAGGTACTCATCAATATTAAATGTTGTTAAACATGGCAAGAGGTGAAGCATAATTAATCTAACTATTTAGGCAAGTTTAAATGAGACCGGAAACAACAAACAACAATTCCGGGAAAATCCTCATATGCAATATTCGATTTTCGTACTGTTCTGCCCTAAACCATATTTTATTGTTGTTAAACAAGAAAATAAAGTGCATCAAGTTAATCTATGCATTTTCCACCCCATTTACATATAAAGTTTATTAAAATTGGAGCTAGGGTTATTTAGTTATGAACTAAATCATTTTAGCATGGCATTTAAGCAAATTTAAACAAACAATAAGTTTAAACATTTTAAACATGGATGAAAGTTGCATATTATGAAACTAGATGAAATTCTAAGCACTTTACATGGTGAAAACATTTTAATATGATGTATGGTTCTGGAATTATTATATGCATGATGTTGAGGGTTTTTTCTGTAAATCTGTAAACTCTGGAAATCAGGCAAATTTGCATAACTGGAAAAAACATGATATGGGCCGAAAATGCTGGGTGCTGGGGCGCTCACCATGGGCTAAAGGCCGGATCTAGAGTTTGGCCGGTGAGGAGCTTGAGCAGGCTGGGTCTTGGCGCTAACGTGGCGTGGTCAACGCGCGGCTGGACCGGGCGAGCGAGGCAGGGGTTGCAGGCACGTTCCTGTGATCAACACAGAGCAGAGTAGCGGCGGTGGATTTGGCGAAGCAGGGAAGCTCTGGGACGAGCGGGACGCAGGGATGGACGAATCCGGGTAGGAGGCAAGGCGGAGTCCCGGCAAGGCGGAGCAGATCCACAAGGGCTCGGACGAGGGGGTCAATGGGGCATGCGGGCGCTGCTCCTGGCGGCGCACATGGCTCCTGTGAAGGTTCAAAGAGAGGGAGAGAACTGCGTGAGAGGGAGAAAAACAGAGGGAGGAAGGAGAAATAAGGGGCGGCGGCGAGGGGGAACCGCAGCGGTGCAGCGGATCCAGGCGGAAGGCGAGGATCACCGGTGAGGCAGGGACTTGGTGCGGGCTCGGTGGGGTCCATACAGAGGCATCTCCTCAGCGCTCCAGGCTGGGCGCAGAGCAGGCAAGGCGGCGGCGAGGCATGAAGCAGGGCAAGGCACGACGCTGGTGACCTACGGGTGGGTCTCCGGCGACGAGCTGCCAGTGGTGGCGCGAGGTGGTTGAGGAGGCCGGCGTTGGGGAAGAGCTCGAAGGTCGTCCATGGCGTCAGGTGCTCTCCTGATCGTTCCTGGTACATAGACAGAGAGGGAGTCAGAGAGAGGAGGAGAAGGAAATGGGAAGGAGGAAGGGTAGGGGCAACGGGGATGGCCTGGTGGCTGCTGCTGCTGGCGGGGAAGCACCGGCGAGGAGGAGGTGCTCGGGCGATGGCTTGGGGTCGAGCTCCTCTCGATCTGGATCGAGGAGGGAGCGGGAGGCGCGGCTGCGGTGGTGAATTCGAGGGAGAGTGGGTGGCGAGTGCTGCTTGGCCTGGCGCTGAAGACGAGGTGGAGCGGTGGTTTCTGCGGGAGGAGATCCCGAGGAAGGAGGGGGTTGGTCGGCTGGCGACGGAGACGGGATGGATAGATTGGACTAGGGTTTGATCTGGTTATATGTGTAGGGGGCGGATTTTGGACCCTCTGTTTAAATCGAACGGTCAAGAATATAAGGTTAGGGGAGTCCAATGGAGAAACACAGATATTTTATTGATGTTTAGGGATGATCCGGATCCATTGGTCATGACCGCGCGGTTCGGGTTCGGGGAAGTTTCAGACGCGCAGGAGGGGTCTGTGCACTGTGCAGAGGAACAAGGCAATCACGTGCAAGTGGGTGGTTGGTCTCAGAACGGTCAACGAAGACAAGCGGTGACGACATGCCACGGAGACAAGGAGAGAAGCGACAAGTACGAACGGCTACGAGTTTTATGAAAACATGCAGATGCAATGCGAATGATGCTATGAGATGAGATGCAAGAAACAAATAAATAATGTAGCTGACTCGCAAAACAAGGAAGGCATCTGGAGCGTCGGTCTTGGGGCGTTACAACACTCCACCACTACAAGAGGATCTCGTCCCGAGATCTAGGATGGCACCGGAGAGAAATGGCAGAGAAAGAGGTAAGACAAAGTTGCTTCTTTGACAAATGAGTGAAACCAATGAACCTCGAGAGGTTGAAAACTAGAAAGAATAACACAATAGAGTTGAACGAAATTGAGAGCATTCCAGTAGAAAAGAGAAACAAGGAACACCATGTTAATGTTGGAGGTTGCAAAGCTGTGAATGACGAGCACAATGAACAAGAAGGAATTGAAACCACTCTGGTTGAAACGAGATAAGAATGAATAATAATGATATAATTTGACAGCATTCCGACTGTAAATGGAAGGAATTGAACATGAACTTGAGAAGATGGGATGATACTTGATGAAATCAACAACACAATGCCTCCGAAAGAAAAGAAAGAAATGAATGAAAAGAACGGAGAAGGCAACAACATCTTCTACCATAAATTAATTTGAAAACCATCCTTAGGAAGAAGGGTTGAACAAAGTTGTTGAAAAATAAACAACAAAAGAATAAGCTTATTGTGGGCTTATGGAAAACATCTCAAAGCTTGAGGTGAAATTCTGCCACGAACGAATCAATGATAGGTTGAGATCAACAAAGGGATGAAAACTGCTTTCGCCGAGAGGATAGGAGAAAACTTGGATCATTGATAAGCACCACAAATAGCAACATTCCTTAGGGAAGGCTTTAGGTGAAATATGACACAAGATAACTCCAACAAAGAGATTAATGGATTTAAAATACCTCATTCTTGACAACAAGTGAATCACGAAACATGAAGAGAAATTGCCAAGGATGACATAACACCCCCCAAAAGATAAGGTAGAAAGAATTGCACTTCGAAATGCAAGAAGAAGAATGCTTGAACTCCTCAAAACAAAACATGTGTTGGACACCATGTTTATTTTAGAGTATAGCTTGGCGGGTCATAACTTCGAGAGAAGTCTTGAAGAACACTTGAAGAATGAAAGTAATCCTTGACGAACCACCATGTAGAGCCTTCATGGAGAACTCCGGTAATAAAAGGATGATAGAAAGAAAGAGAGGTTGAAAACACAAGGTGAAGCCTTGCAACGATTTAGATGGAGCATCGCGACAATATAATCGAGAAAACTTGGAACTCCGGAAAAGGAAAAGATGAAACACTAGAACCGAGAATTACTTCATCCTGAACAATCTCCGGAAGAAAAGAATTGAATCACCTTGAGGAAATAAGAATAAGATTTATTGTATGCTTATCCTTTATCAAATTAAATTGATGACAAGCAATGGATTTGGCAAACTACTTATTCCCGTAGAAAGGATTAATAGAGATATAGCTCAAACTTGAGAAGGTGTTGATGGTTCCATCGGTGGGGTTGAAACAACGAATAAATTATTATGAGAACATAGGAAGAGTAATCTTGAACAAACCGCCATAAGAATTGAAAATGAAAGTAGCAAAGGCACAATTCACCGGGAAGAATTGGAAAACGAATAAAGATACTTGAGGGGATTTAGATACATGAGAACGAAGAGATCATGAACTGATTAGAGAGTATTTGAACGATGCACCGGTAAGAATTGGAGAATGATAGCTACATGCTGAGAATGAAGAATTAAGACATGATGGCTTTCGGAGGAAAGAAATGGAAAAAACTCATGAAATGCGTCGGATGGTAAGAAAAGAATTGTCACAATCAAAAACAATTATGAGGATGGCATGAAACTAGAACCATGAATCTTGAAGAGAATGGAGCAAGCTTTAAGAGAAATCCTTCTTCGGTCTTCAAACATTGAGAATGATGATGTGAACCACCATGAATTGTTGAGATACTCCGGGAGAATGAAAAACGAAGAGGTTGAGCCAACAATGAAAAATAATTTGAAATCAATCTTGGAAAACATCTGACTGATGAAATTCATTCTTACGTCAAACTTCGAAAAGAATTAGGGAATGGCTCCGGAAAAATAAAAGAGTCAGGTAAGATCCTGGGAAAAGACATGTGGGTTAGGGCCCACTCAAGAGAAACACCGTTGAAATGATTACTTGAAAGGGTGATTGCACCGGTTAAATTAAATGGCTTGCATGAGATAACAACCTCGAAATAGCTAGAAAGGATTATAATAGAAACTTGAATCTTCTGATATAATCTTAAGCACTGCAGAGAAGAAATAGAGGGAGGTGAATAATTAAGAGGTGCACCAACATGACAAAGCAATTGACATGAGGAAAGGAATATGATCAACACTGAAATCTTGAACTGAATCCACCGAAGAAGAAAAAAAACAAAGAATGATGATCTTGTAGCTTCCTTATCATCTTCCTAAGAATCACCGGATAAGAACATTGAAGCAAAATAATGAAGAGACTTCACAGCAATAAAATGGATGCTTGATTAAGATATATGAGTCCTTGAATAAAAGGGTGGGAGGACCGGGAAAAGAAAGGCAACTTGGGGCAGATGGAATGGATACCGTTGAGCAAAAACTTAGAATTGATCTTGCGAATGTTGGAATGATCGGATGCACTTGAAGAGAAACATGCTGGTTGGAAAAGAATTAACATGACGACCTCGATGATCAAGAAGGACTAGTATTCACATAGCGATATGAGAACACCGTATAGGAAAGGTATGGATTCAACATTTGACTTCGAAGCAACTCGAATACCACAAATAGAACAAAACAAAGGATTTGGCTTGCAGAATAAGCCGGAACAAATACATATGATAGAGATTTACCCAATCCCATATCATGCATCTGTCGAAAAGATATTCTAGGAGCTACTTGAATTCCCACCTATAAAACTCCCGAAACTTTCTGGTTATGCAATCTGGTGTTGGCGATACAGGGGAAGCAATATATATCTCATCCAAAACTAACAATCCGTGCATCCAGTTGTATCCATCCGTCAACACGTAACCAAGAAACCTTTGGAAATGGTGTACCTCAACCTTCGAAAAGCATCCGTTATACGAGCTATGGCAATACTCCCGAACTCCCCAGTACTGGGTGGCGTTGAGGTTAGCTCACCAACTACTGCATAAAAGAGATTTTCGATGTCGGCAAAACTCAGGTATTCCAGAACTGCAACAATAAAATTGTGACGACAACACCTCAGAGCTCAACTCCCCGGGATACTGCCACAACCCCTAAATGTCAGGAGGCACCAAGAACAATGTTCTCGTCACAAGACTATCTGAACGATTCCAAGATACTCGCGTGATCCTAAATTTTTTTTAGTGAAATCTGAGGAGAAGAAAGTCAAAACATCTACGTCAGGAGACCTCACCAGAGCAACGAAGGGACTGAGGAGTAAAAAGAATCCTACTCTCCGATATATATAATCCTAAGACTCAAAACATTTTTGTTCTAGACTCAACAACGCCAGCGATTCGATCAAGCAGGGAGCTCCTAAGTCGGGGATGGCTCTGATTACCAACTTGTAACACCCACGATGCGGCTATATCTCCCACGTGTCGAGGCACGATTTAGAGGCATAACCTCATGGTGGTTTTGTCGCAAGAAGGGTCATCTTCACACAATCCCATGTAATGAACAAGAATAGGATTAAGAGTTGGCTTACAATCGCCACTTCACACAATGAACATATAAATCATACATCATCAAAAGTACACACATAGTCCGACTATGGACGAAGCCAAAACAAAAGAAGATTACCCTAAATGCTAGATCCCCGATCGTCCCAACTGGGCTCCACTACTGATCAACATGAAATGAAACATAGCAACGACCAAGATCTTCGTTGAGCTGCCATCTGAGCTCGGTTGCATCATTTGCACTGGTATCATCGGCACCTGCAACTGTTGTGATAGTATCTGGTGAGTCACGAGGACTCAGCAATCTCAAGACCCACGAGATCAAGACTATTTAAGCTTATGGGTAGGAAGTGGTAATGAGGTGGAGTTGCAGCAAGCACTAAGCAAATATGGTGGCTAACATACGCAAATAAGGGCGAGAAGAGAAGCAAAGCTACGGTCGAGAATCTAGAAGTGATCAAGAAGTGATCCTGAAACTACTTACGTTCATACATAACCCAAAACCGTGTTACTTCCCGGACTCCGTCGAAAAGAGACCATCACGGGTACACACACGGTTGATGCATTTTAATTAAGTCAAGTGTCAAGTTCTCTACAACCGGACATTAACAACTTCCCGTCTGCCACATAACCGTGGGCACGGCTCTCGAAAGTTTATACCCTGCAGGGGTGTCCCAACTTAGCCCATCACAAGCTCTCACGGTCAACGAAGGATATTCCTTCTCCCAGGAAGACCCGATCAGTCTCGGAATCCCGATTTATAAGACATTTTGACAATGGTAAAACAAGTCTAGCAAAGTCGCCTGATGTGCCGACAAATTCCGATAAGAGTCGCACGTATCTCATTCTCAGGGCACACCGAATGAGCTAGACGTCAGGTTGGCATAGATCCTGGTTGCCCAGGGGCGCCGGACATCGCTTGGTTTGGACCAACACTCGGAGGAGCACTGGCCGGGGGGGGGGTTAAATAAAGATGACCCTTGAGCTCCGGGAACCCAGGGGAAAAAGGCTTAGGTGAGGCAAATGGTAAAACCAAGGTTGGGCCTTGCTGGAGGAGTTTTATTCAAAGCGAACTGTCAAGGGGGTCGCATAAATCACCCAACCCCGTAAGGAATGCAAAGTCAAGGAACATAACACCGGTATGACAGAAACTATGGCGGCAAGAGTGGAACAAAACACCAGGCATAAGGCCGAGCCTTCCACCCTTTACCAAGTATATAGATGCATTAATTACATAAGAGATATTGTGATATCCCAACATAATCCTGTCCATCATGGAGCAATCTTCAACTTCACCTGCAACTAACAATGCTATAAGAGCGGTTGATCAAGTGGTAACATAGCCAAGCAACGGTTTGCTAGGAAGGGTGAAAAGGTTAGAGGCTGACATGGCAATTTGGGAGGCATGGTAAACAAGTGATAGGTAGCGCAGCATAGCGATAGAACGAAGAAACTAGCAAGCAAAGATAGAAGTGATATCGAGGGTGGTCATCTTGCCTGAGATCCTGCAAGGAAGAAGAACGAGTCCAAGAAGTAGACGAGCCAATGTAGTCGAACGAATCTTCACGAACGCAACGAAACGAGAACTATCGAGAAGAAGCACAACAGGAAAGAAGCAAACAACATAGTAAACAACCACCACATAAGCATGGCACGATGCGCAACCAAGTATGATGCATGTCCGGTTTAATGAGGCATGGCATGGCAAAGTGCACAAACAACACTACAAGTTAAGTGGAGCTCAATATGCAACAAGTTGCATATTGACGGAATACCACAACAATTATTTAGTTCACTCTTGTTTAGGTACTCATCAATATTAAATGTTGTTAAACATGGCAAGAGGTGAAGCATAATTAATCTAACTATTTAGGCAAGTTTAAATGAGACCGGAAACAACAAACAACAATTCCGGGAAAATCCTCATATGCAATATTCGATTTTGGTACTGTTCTGCCCTAAACCATATTTTATTATTGTTAAAAAGGAAAATAAAGTGCATCAAGTTAATCTATGCATTTTCCACCCCATTTACATATAAAGTTTATTAAAATTGGAGCTACGGTTATTTTGTTATGAACTAAATAGCATGGCATTTAAGCAAATTTAAACAAACAACAAGTTTAAACATTTTAAACATGGCTGAAAGTTGCATATTATGAAACTAGATGAAATTCTAAGCACTTTACATGTTTGAAACATTTTAATATGATGTATGGTTCTGGAATTATTATATGCATGATGTTGAAGGTTTTTCTGTAAATCTGTAAACTCTGGAAATCAGACAAATTCGCATAACTGGAAAAAACATGATATGGGCCGAAACTGCTGGGTGCTGGGGCGCTCACCATGGGCCAAAGGCTGGATCTGGAGTTGGGCTGGTGAGGAGCTGGAGCAGGCTGGGCCTTGGCGCCGACGTGGCGTGGTCAACGCGCGGCTGGACCGGGCAAGCGAGGCAGGGGTTGCGGGCACGTTCCTCAGATCAACACGGAGCAGAGCAGCGGCGGTGGATTTGGCGAAGCAGGGGAGCTCCGGGACGAGCAGGATGCGGGGATGGACGAATCCGGGCAGGAGGCAAGGCGGAGTCCCGGCAGGCGGAGCAGATCCACAAGGGCTCGGACGAGGGGGTCAATGGGGCATGCGGGCGCTGCTCCTGGCGGCGGGCCATGGCTCATGTGAAGGTTCAGAGAGAGGGAGAGAACTGCGTGAGATGGAGAAAAATAGAGGGAGGAAGGAGAAATATGGGGAGGCGGCGAGGGGGAACCGCGGCGGCGCAGCGGATCCAGGCGGAAGGCGAGGATCACCGGTGAGGCAGGGACTTGGCGCGGGCTCGACGGGGTCCATGCAAAGGCATCTCCTCAGTGCTGTAGGCTGGGCGCAGAGCAGGCAAGGTGGCGGCAAGGCATGAAGCAAGGTGGGGCACGACGCTGGTGACCTGCTGGTGGGTCTCCGGTGATGAGCTACCGGTGGTGGCGCGAGGTGGTTGAGGAGGCTGGCGTTGGGGAAGAGCGCGAAGGTCATCCATGGCGTCAGGTGCTCTCCTGATTGTTCCTGGTACATAGATGGAGAGGGAGTGAGAGAGAGGAGGAGAAGGAAACATGATGGAGGAAGGGTAGGGCGACGGGATGGCTTGGTGGCTGCTGCTGCTCGCGGGGAAGCACCGGTGAGGAGGAGGTGCTCGGGCGACGGCTTGGGGTCGAGCTCCTCTCGATCTGGATCGAGGAGGGAGCAGGAGGCGCGGCTGCAGTGGTGAATTCGAGGGAGAGTGGGTGGCGAGCGCTGCTTGGCCCGGTGCTGAAGATGAGGTGGAGCGGCGGTTGCTGCGGGAGGAGATCTCGAGGAAGGAGGGGGTTGGCCGGCTGGCGGCGGAGACGGGATGGATGGATTGGACTAGGGTTTGATCTGGTTATATGTGTAGGGGGACGGATTATGGACCCTCCGTTTAAATCGGACGGTCAAGAATATAAGGTTAGGGGAGTCCAATGGAGAAACGCATATATTTTATTGATGTTTAGGGATGATCTGGACCCATTGGTCATGACCGTGCGGTTCGGGTTCGGGGAAGTTTCAGACGCGCGGGAGGGTTCTGTGCATTGTGCAGAGGAACAAGGCGATCGCGTGCAAGTGGGTGGTTGGTCTCAGAATGGTCAACGAAGACAAGCGGTGACGACATGCCACGGAGACAAGGAGAGAAGCGACAAGTACGAACGGCTACGAGTTTTATGAAAACATGCAGATGCAATGCGAATGATGCTATGAGATGAGATGCAACAAACCAATAAATAACGCAGCTGACTCGCGAAACAAGGAAGGCATCTGGAGCGTCGGTCTTGGGGCATTACAATGAGGCTCCTTGGCCTCGGGGCATACGACATCATTCTCGCCATGGATTGGTTCTAATAACCCTATGCACATCGATTGGATCGCGAAGACACTGGCATGGGAACATGACGGTAAACTGCTCAAGGTGCAAGGCATCCGCGATGATGCCACAAGCTATTGCTATATATCATCGGACGAGCTCGAGTAGCTACAACGCCAAGGGGTAGTGGCTGAAGTGTACCAAGTTATAGTTTCGCCGAGCACGGATGGGGAACCAATTCCCCCAGGGGTCCAACATCTTCTGGAGTTGTTCGAAGATGTGTTCAAGGAAGCAGAAGGCCTTCCCCCGCGAAGGGAGTTTGATCATCGTGTTCCACTCCTCCCAGGCACCAAGCCGGTGGCGCTCCGTCCCTACATGCATTCACCTGAGCTCAAGGATGAGATTGAGAAGCAAGTCGTGGAGCTTTTAAACTCCGAAGCCACCCGAGTCAGCACCAGCCCTTTTTCATCGCCCGTGATCCTAGTCCGCAAGAAGGATGGGACGTGGCGGATGTGTGTCGACTACCGGAACATCAATGCCATGACAGTAAAGTGGAAATTCCCTATACAGGTCATTGATGAGTTGCTTGATGAGCTAGCGAGGGTGTGCTGGTTCACCAAGTTAGATCTGCAGGCAGGATTCAACCAGTTCAGGATGACTGAGGACGAGGAATACAAGACTGCTTTCCAAACTCATGTTGGCCACTATGAATTATGTGTAGTGCCATTCGGCCTCTGTGGTGGTCCTGGCACCTCCCAGTTTGGTATGAACATAACTCTGAAACCACTCCTCCGGCATTGCGTTATGGTGTTCTTTGACGACATATTGGTATTCAGCCGCACTCTGAAGCAACATTTGGAAGATTTGTGCCAAGACTCTGCAACTCCTGCGTGAACATCGATGGAAACTCAAGTACTCCAAGTGCACTTTTGCACAACAAAGTCTCAACTATTTGGGGCATGTCATTAGCAACCAAGGGGTCGCCACGGACCCATCCAAGATCGATGATGTGAAGAACTGGGAGAGACCCACCAATGTCAAAGAACTCCGAGGCTTCCTAGGCCTCGATGGGTACTACCGCAAGTTTGTCAAGGGGTACGACATCATTTCACGGCCCCTCAGAGATCTCCTAAAGAAGCACACATTGTACGTTTGAACCTCGGAGACAGAAGCATCTTTTCAAGCTCTCAAGACGGCTCTCATCAAGGCCCCGGTGTTAGCCCTCCCGGACTTTCACAAAACATTCACTATTGAGACTGATGCAAGTGACAAGGGTATTGGTGACGTACTCCAGCAAGAAGGACATCCAGTCGCATATATGAGCCAAGCATATTGGGACCGCGTAGCCAGGGTTCGTCAACATACACTACAAAAAAATACACTTTCGTGATTATACGTGTTTGTCACAGTAGGTCGCGTTTTTTGTCATGCGTGTACATCCATGACGATTTTATGACAGAATCAAGATAGTCATACTTGTGCTGTCATAGAAGTGTTCCATGACATTACTAAAATTATCATCACGGAAGTGTCCACTTCCATGATGATGAATCGTGCGTCACAGAAGTGCTTTCGTCAAGGGTGACCGACACATGGCATTTACCGTAACGGAACGCCGTTAAGCTACCTGGTCCGGTTTTGGATCTGATAATCCGTTAATAGCCTCGAGCAATCGAGATTTTCCATATGTAAAATCATCATTGGCTGAAGGAAACACGTGTCAGCTCCCCGTTGGCACATGTGTCACTCATCCAATGGGCGAGATGCGCTTATGAAATGTTGACACATGGACCGGGCCAAAAGTGGCCCATAAAGTTTAAATGGGCCGGCCCAACTAAAGGGCCACAAGATTTTGTGGTCCATAATGGGTCGGCCCAGAAAAAGGCCCACGAGATTTTGTGGGTCATAATGGGGCGGCCCAGCTAAAGGCCCACAAGATTTTGCGGACCATAATGGGACGGCCCAGCTAAAGGCCCGCGAGATTTTGCGGGCCATAATGGGCCGGCCCAGCTAAAGGCCCCCAAGACTTTGCGGACCATAATGGGCTGGCCCAGCTAAAGGCCCACGAGATTCCGCCGCCCATAATGGGCCGGCCCAACTAAAGGCCCCCAAGACTTTGCGGACCATAATGGGCCAGCCCAGCTAAAGGCCCATGAGATTCTGCTGCCCATAATGGGCCGGCCCAGCTGAAGGTCCAAAAGATTTTGATGACACTAGTAGGCCGGCCCATTAACAGGCTGCCATGTTTTGGGCCAAATGCCGGCCCATATTTGATCCAGTCCATTAACAGCCTGCCACATTCCGGGCCTAATAGAGGCCCATATGAGATCCGGCCCGTTAAAAGCCTCCCACGTTCTGGGCCAAATTATGGACCAGATCAGGTCCGACCCTTTGAGAGTCTTTGGGCTAAATTATGGCCCATATCAGGTTCGGCCCGTCAACTGGACGCTATGCTTTTGGGCCCACTTGATAAAGGGACATTAGTAATTTGGCCTGATATTAGTTTCGGCCTGTTAAAGGCCCGTTTAACATTTCGGCCCTATATATATTTCGGCCTGTTAAAAGCCAGTCATATAGTTGGGCCTAACTACGGCCCCGTTTGCATCCGGCCTGCTCACAACCAGTAATCTGATTGGGCCAAACAAGGACCGTGACAATTTTGGCATGTTATAAGCCCATGATTTGATTGGCACAATCATGGGCCGGGGTCTATTTCGGCTTGCTGCCTGCCCGTGAGCTATTCGGCACGTCTCAGGCCCAATCTATTTTTCGGCCTCCTAAAAGCCCATTGAGTTTTCCTGGGAAAATAGGGCCAGCGGTTTACTCGGCCTATTAAAGGCCCGAATCTACTAGTGGGCCAGTTGACATTAGGCCTGTTAACGGACCAAGATGACGGGGCCCATGATGCGGATCATACATAGTGATTTGCATGACGATTCGATTATGTACCGTAATTTTATGGTTTGGCCGGTTTACTGCGAAGACGGGATATATATACGGTAAAATAACTGCAGCATCGTGAATAAGAAAAAAACCTAGACTATACAATAAAGAAATTACGGCATATTACATACACTGGGCATGAAAGTTCGCCACTATGATAATAAAGCACAAGCAGACAACAGATTACAAACACTGGGCATCAAAGATCGCCACCAGTGCAATTAAACACGCTGACAAAATAATATACAAAACTGACAGCACTTCAATAGATTTCAAGAAAGGTTAGCCCTGCTCGGGAGCTGCAGCGCAAGCAGCTGAGCAAGCTGATGAGACTGCACTTGTTTGACACTTCTATCCTCCTCACTCTGAAAGATAAACAAGCAGACAGATGACATGTTTTGCACATATAAGTATCAGTGCTGACAATTCATCACATTTCTTACTGACGAATAAAGTGACACAGTTTAAAATAACATTAACACAATATGGTATTTTTCAGGTCAAGACATGGCAGGAAATGACATTGTGAAGGAGTTGGCAGCTTCACGACACCACTGGATTACAGATCAAGAACTCATAACTATCAATGGTTAGTGTGCTGTCAATTTACCCATTTCAAATTGGCAAAATAAGATCACTTGCTCTGTATAGTTTAATTTACATGGCATGAAGAAGGAACTTGGTTGTACAACTGAAAACTTAAATTAAGTAGGACAAACTTTTATTTATGAACTACATAATAAACTTTAAACATGCAATTTGATGCAAACACCAAAAAGAAACAGCTATTGTAGTCATGCCTAACCAAATATACACAACAAAGTTTGAAGGCTTGAGAAGGACAAACTTACATTATTGGTGAAGGCAGGCTCTATAAATCCCTTGTCCATTCTGATGTGGGGGTGGGGCAATTCAAGAAGTTTACCACGGAATCTTCTTCATAAGCATTGGCTTAATTCTACATTTTGTTAAGAGTAAATATAGATGTGACAATATAAGATAAAATGGAGAATATTTAAGATAAGGTGAAGAGTGATGTTACATAACCAAGTAGCTATAAATGTAAATACAACGATATATGCAAAGGTACAACAAAGAGCAATGCAGAGCTAAACTTATTCAGTACCATCGGTGTTATTCAACCTTATGGTAAGAGTAAATATAGATCTGATATGTAGAAAATGGAGGGCAAAGGAAAATAAGCTGCACAGTGATGGTACATGAACAACTACCTATCAATGTAAGTACACTGATAAAGGACAACAGGTACTTACAAGAACAATGCAGAGCTAAAAAATTTCATTGGCATTGGATATATTCTACACTAATATAACCATTCATACAGATCAGATAATTTGGAGCAAACAATTGATAAACAAGCTATCATGCATACTACTGTCACATAATGAACCAAGTATGTATGCAAGTACAGTGATACAGGACAACAAGTACTAACAAGAGCAAAGCAGCGGGCAGCATATTTGTGATATCCTGTCATTCTTTTCAAACCGGAATTCTTTTTCGAGCAGATTTCCTGCAAAAAAGATCCGTAAGGCACATGCGGAAAAGTAGATGTTCAAATTGTCATGCGATATCATAGATAGTACCTCATCCTCGGAACGAGACCAGTGCATAACAAGGTTTTTCCATTCATTGTCTTCTAAATTTAGCACAGGAGACTTCACCGAAAATTCGTTTATAGACTTTCCATCAAAGTGTGATTTCCTCAGGTAACACCGATACTGCTGCCATGCTTCCTTGAAAAGCGCAAGCAAGCTTTGCTCGTCATGACCATCCAGATTGACCCTCGCCTACTTACAACAATGTAATGTAAATCATTGATGTGTTCAATCAGCAGAAAACATGAAAATAATCACCATGAATAATAGCACTTACACGTAAGTGGGACAAGAAGATGTGAAAATGGTGTTTGTCTTCACTATAATCTTCCCATGATGGGAATATATGCACGTAGTCCCTAACAACATTGAAAGCATTGTCTTTTAAACTGTGAATAAATGGAATGGGGTTCCAATCTGCAGGAATTGGCCGTCTCTGCAGTTGGGATAGGTCTTCGGCCGGTGGACTTGTTGTACTTTTTGCTGGATTGGGATTTTTCTGTGGTACGGCTGGTGCTATGGCAACTGAAATCAGCATACCTTTTTCTGGAGTGCAGGTCCTGTGTGGTGGGGATAGTGGTGTGGCCGGTGAAGTATGGGTACAGTCTGCTAGAGTCGATCCTACGTTTTCTGTCACTGGTTGTACAACCAATATAAGTGGGGTGCTGTCTGATTTCTCTGGCACCACCACATTTTTCAAGGACTTTGCTGGTGCTCCTTCAGGTTCGGCAATCACCCTCTTCCTTTTTGATGTCTGATGCACAAGAACAACATTTGAGTGGAAAAACATGGTATGATGACAGATGGAATATGTATTGATAATGGATGGGCATGGCATCTCGACATATATGATGAGTAAACTAAGCAGATGGCGGTGCAACAAAGTAGAAGAAATGCAAGACAACATATGCAAGATACGCGCAATCAATAAATCCTTGCCAAATTATAACATGCACCTTGATGGTGAACATGACAGGCCATCTGCCTTTGACTCCTCGAGGTTAGAATAGTCATTAGGATCATATTCTGAACAAGAATCTACAGGTGGGGAGCGTATGAGTTTCATTGCATCCAGAATGGCACTCAATGCCTTGGTGCCAATTTTGTAAGTCATTGCAGTGTTCCACAATATTCTTCTGATGCACGGATTCTGATATTCACTGTAATTACGTATAATATCTGAGAACCATGAAAACATAAATAGTTGTGAGATTATCTTTGTAATGCAGATGATATTCTAATATAGGGGCGCCCACGTAAACACTTGTGTGCTATCACTGGATTCTGATGAGAGAGCTCATGCGTGCTGTAATATGGTATGTGCATTTATATAATCTAGCACAAGTACACAAAAAATAGGCTCTAGAAGTAAGGATAGTTGGCAGATGATAGGTTCATAATATACTGTATAGAGAATTTATTGCCAAACCATGATAACAAAAGCATACAACAACTAGGCAGATCATAGTGTACATAACAGGGGTACACCATAACCACGATATATAAATCGGAAAAGTGGAACTGGCTTGAAAATATGGTGTTGTATTGCCACAAGTAATTGGCAGCCTATCGATCACGTACAGGCCAGCTCTATCAGCTGTTGACAGCAGATGTCCCTGCGCCCCTTCCTGACAAGGAACATACTATACGTACTAAATACAGAATAAATAAATAGGAACATGTTAAAGAACAGAAGAGGAAGCATATTCTTGAGGTTCCGTTTCATTGCATACAATGTTGGTTGCCCACTCATGATGAATCACATCGCCCAAAGAAATGCAATTCCATGCTGTCTCTCTATATGTGGCAATTTTGAACAAGAGTCATTAGGATCATATTCTGAACAAGAGTCAACAGGTGGGGAGCGTATGAGTTTCATTGCATCCAGAATGGCACTCAATGCCTTGGTGCCAATTTTGTAAGTCATTGCTGTGTTTAGCTTCAAGAGTGGACTGCTGCTAGTGCGACACAAAGCAGCTACACAGATCATAGTGTAGATATAACAGGAAAACCTTAAGCATTAGAGTAAAATCAGCAAAGTGGAACTTGCTGGAATATATGTGCTATTATGCCGGTACGGCTAGAAAGGCTTCGGATACCAGCTCTCTTCAAGTGAAGGTGCGGTACTGTTAATATCAGTGTAACTCTCAAATGTGACATAGCTCCCCACATTTCCTTGCTATTCTTATAGGATTCAAGTGGGCATGCCACTACAAATCCTATTCCTATGTTTACAAAATCCTACAAATCAAAGAGGCTCAAAGTGTCCATCACAAACCGACCGTATAGACCTCTACACTGCAAATGTCCCTGCTCATCTTCATACAAGGAACATACTGTACTACTATCGTACTCCCTCCGTTCCAAAATATAAGTCTTGGCAGAGATTTCCACTATGGATCACATATATATGTATCCAGATACATTTTAGAGTGTAGATTCATTCATTTTGCTCCATATGTAGTCCATGGTGGAATCTATACAAAGACTTGTATTTAGGAACGGAGAGAGTACATATTAAAGAAGAACGGAAGAGGAACATGGTAAAGAAGAGCAAGCTGATTTTGGATAATAAAATGTTGGTTGCGCAGTGCCCACACATGATGAACCAGAGAGCATTAAGAATGCAACTCACAGCTGTCTCTCGACCATTTCAGGCAGTTGGATGAAGATCCTACGTCTCCTAACCCTTCTTCTTCCTCATCTCTAATTCTTCCCATACAGAACACCGCACGGGCCGCCGGCCCCCACCGCATGTGTTCCTCCGCCACCCCCACCCCCGCCCCCACCCGCGTCGAGTTTTCTTCATTCAGCGAGGCCCCCCCACTGCCCCCCTCCCACAACCACCCAAGCCCCTTCGTTTGCACGGGAAAACTCCGGCGAGCTCTGAAAATTCAACTGACCCAATTTTTAAATTTAGTCTACTATGATTTAACTAGTGTGGAATATAAAAGGGGAAAACCATAAGCATTGGGAGTATAGTGTTGAGCGTGCCATGGCGGATCTGAAGGTGCAAACCGGATAAAGGCAACTTCGCAACCAAGACAAGAAATCAGAGTAAAGCTGTGGCAATCTATTTTCTTGCTGCGATAAATAAGTTGAGCAGATACGAAAGAGTACCACCTCTGGTGCGGCACCGTGTATGCATCTGCTGGGAATTTGACGGTGCTGCGGTAGCGATGGCTGTCGGCAGTGTGGAAGTAGATGTAGGAGGGTAGACGGTGGCGGAGGGGCGCGGTGGACGAGACGGTCGTAGGAGCGGCCCCGGCAAGGTGGGCGATGGCGTGGATGAAGCGAGAGGACGGGATGCAAGGATCCCGGTCCGAAGCCATGTATGGGAGAAGTCGATCTCTTGTAATGGACAGCGGCGTCGGGGTATCAGCTCCGGCATGGTGGAGGAGGACGACGGTGGATGGGGTGGCGGACGGAGGAGGCTGGGGTGGAGAGGGTGTTTTGGCGCCCACGGAGTACGAATGGGGAAATGGAGGTAGAGAGGAAGGGAACCATGTATTCAGGGCGCGCTTGTCTCAAATGCAAGGAAATTTACAAACTTAGCCCCCATTTCAAATTTCCTACATCACATCAATATTAGTCAGTCGGGGATAGGACGGTAATCTCGCATACACCGAATATTTGCCGATGATTTTGTTTTTGGTGCCCACCGTGTATGAATCAGGGAGGGAGTCGATTTCGGCCGAGGACACACTGTGTTTTGGCGCCCACCGTGTATGAATCCGGGTGAGAGGCGGTTATGTCAGGTTTGGGTGAAATTACAAACCTACCCCTATCGAAACCTATAGAAATCCATCAGATAGGCTTTGCGTGCCAGGGATAGGCAGTAGTAATTTCCATCTCGCGGGTTTTGGTTTCGGGCGGTTACTGCGACTTTCCCCGCTTCGTTCAAATTTTGTAGACTGCACGTTTACCGTGCCAACTCAATTCGAATCCCGTTTGTATTTTGTTTTTTTTTTCAGGCGGGATCCATTTTAGATTGGAATTAAATTCTATATACATCATTTTTTATATATACTTTCAAAAGCACAACACCATTTATACATAAATATGGTTTACAAATGGCATGATCTCAGATTAATAAGGTTGTATCCATCAATTTGAATTTTCATATATTTGAAACAACTTTATGTTGAAATCCAATGTATGCATTCCTCGCTAACTGTCTCCAATTAATGTGTGTTTCATGCGGGGTTTTTTACTTCTCAAACATGTATAATGTGTTTCACACACGCAACATATAGTGTAATCCCGTTTAGACATTAATTGCATATAAACCATGCATTGTTTGTAATTAAAGAATCTGTGTATCACCAATATTGATAAACTATATAACATTACACGTGTGCCCAAATTCAAATGAATATGCATGTTTGATACACCAATTTGCGTTATGATATTATTGATGTCATGATCTCCAGTTTAAATATTTGAATCCCCTTTAATCCAGATATTTGTCTCATATAGCTATCACTCATGCTTATATAGGACTATCTCTTTGGACCTATACGCGTTCATCGTCTCTTAGGTATCTCTCGTGCTACTTGTATGTCGACAATGATCTTTTATCTTTATAACACACTGATGGTACACTCTCCCTCGACCTTCATCACTCTATCTCTCTCTAAGTATATCTCGCTCCCTGCTATGTGTCTCTAACTATGATTCTCCATGTGGAATCTCTTTCTCTCACACAAACACAAAACTTTGTCTCCCGGTGTCTCATTTCTCTCTACTATTCCCCTATGTGCCACTCGCACACCCCTCATACCGAGATGTCTTTCGCTCCTTAGATATGAGAACCTACGACTCTTCCTCTTAAATATCTCTTTCTCACACACAAACACAAACTCTGCCTCCCAGGGTCTCATATTTCTCCACTGTTCTCTTGTATGTCGCTCACACACACTCTCTCTCCCTAGAGATATCTTGCGTTCCCTCATATGTCTCTCTAGCTATCACTCTCGTTGTGAAATATCTTTCTCTCTCGCAGACACAAAACTCCGTCTCTCGGGATCTCATTTCTCTCTGATGTCTGTTTCTATGTGACTCACATGCACCCTCTCTCTATCTCTCTCACACCCACACACATAACTCAGCCTACTGATCCACTCGACTCCTATCTCTAACGCACACTAGCTAGCATCTTTATCTTTCTATTTATCTGTTTCTCCATCAACCTTCTTTCTCGCCCTCACTCTTGCTTCCTATCACGCACACTACATATGTTTCTCTCTACATGCAGTCAAGTGCCCTCTTTTTATCTTTCTCTCACACACACATACATAATTTCACCCTCTGAACCACTCGACGGTCATCTCCAACACTCAAACTAGCGGATGTCCCTCTAGCTAGCATCTCCATCTCTGTATCTATCTGTAGTTTCTCCGTCAACATTTCTTTCTCGCACAGAGTCTTGCTTCCTATCACCCACACTATATATGTCTCTCCATACATATGCATTTATAGGTTGATCTCTTTTGCACAATCGTTGTGCCTCACTCCCTCTGCTCGCCATAGATGCATGCTCCAGCCCACGCCACTATCTCTTAAAGACAAAAACACATGCTCAATTGTTGGGCCTTCTTCCCTGCATTCTCACATGCATGCATATTGTCATACCGATCCGTCTCTCCCATGTCGTTGATCTTATGACTTATGTCTTCTTTATTTTATCTCGAACACGCGCGCGCACACACACACATCCCACGTATACATGTATACCTATCACACATGCGCGTTCAAGGCCTCTATGTCTCCACACGTAGTTAATTACCCTCAACCCTAATGCCACATCGAATCATTCTCTTCTTGTGTGCACATAACTTCCGCCTGGATGGGTAAAACACACACTCACACTTAACAATCTCCTTCTAGCTACCCCCCTCTCACTCTTCCCCTATATCCCCAAAACCAATAAGACCATCCCTTTGTTTAATTCCCGCCTACATGCACCATCGATATATAGTAGTCTTCCTCTGTGTCTCTCGAATAAACATGTTCTCTCGATGTCGACTCCTCTCACGCGCACATACCTTCACTTCCCTATCTATGGGCATTTTCTCTCTCACACCCCATCGTTGGTGGCCTCTGCCATACACATCACCTCTCTATGATGAAGCCATGCACACTTAAATTACATCCGCCACCGAGGACCCGACACACACACACAGAGAGAGAGAGAGAGTGAGAGAGAGAAACACACACACACACACGCACACACACCCACCCACCCACCCACACAC
>NC_041383.1:422283077-422318767 GCF_002162155.2 Triticum dicoccoides | reverse complement strand
ACACACTAAGACTCCATCTCTCTCTCTCTCTCACACACACACACACTAAGACTCCATCTCTCTCTCTCTCTCTCACACACACACACACCACACACACACTAAGACTCCATCTCACACATACATGCTCTAGGCGGAGCATTTGTTCCTACCACCCTTCATCCAACATTACCCGTATGATAAACAATCACCTTAATTTACTTGTATAACATGGACAAATTCCACTTTACTTTAGTAGTCAGCAAACTTACCATCTGTATCCTTATAAAAAAACGAGTTGGCGATGATGGTGTGCCTGCCATCTTGTATATAGACCGTCTGATCTATATCTAACAGATAGAAAGCAAACTATGATAATTTTACAAAAGATACCCGCACCTCTCTCCACATCCTTATCTCCCACACCTCATTGCTCAGCAATTAAAAAAGGAAGTCTCTGGAATAATCTAGCATGGTGGCCGCTGCCGCCTGCCGGCGCCGTCCATCCCCATGCCTCCGCCCATACCGACCACCAGTCACCACCACGCTCCACTCCTCCTCACCTTATCTCTCCTCTTTCATTTTTTCGATGACATTCTCGAGATGCCAGTTTTCCGATAAAATTCTCGAGATATAATTAGTTTTTACACATGGAATTACTCATGCATTGGTCAATCACAACAGGTGTTTTGTAAAAAAATGCATATTGATGTTCCGTGCAATGCATGAGCATCTTTCTTGTAGTTATATAACGCAAATCACGAGCAGGAAGTGACATTTTTTACACAACCACGTTAACATGGCCATGTAAATCACTAGCTGAAGTAAATACCATTATACTTATATCCCGATGCAAAAGGTTGAGTACTTGTCCGAAGAGTAGAGTCGCACACACGCACTCTGTCTCTCAGAATCTCTCTCTCACACACACACACCAGGTACGTGACGCCCACTTAAGCAGACACATATGTTACAATTTGTGCACTCGCAGGTACATGTGATGCTACGCATTTATTTAAGCCGGACGGCGAACCCAAACAGTAGCTGCATTCATTCCCCTCCCGCCGCCTCTTCTCTGGTCGCCGTTTCCCGGTAGCCATGGCCCGGCTGAAGGTAACAACATACGCCATACTCCCGCCGGAGCGGCGCTTTAATATGGAAATTTTAGTGGTCATGGATGCATCTTTTTGTGCTAGCACTCCTATATAAGGGTTGACCGGTCGCTTCCTGCGGACGTGCGAGGGCGGTGGAAGAGGAAGGAGAAGGGTAGCGGGCTGTCGAGTAACGTTTTTACCACAATTTCTTAGGAAACTGAGTGCAATAATTGAGTAGTTTTGCAAACTACCAGTACTACACCTAAAACGGTTCAAAACCTATACTCCCTTGCCAGCGCGTGCTTCCCGCGTGAAACGGTCAGCGTCGCCCTGGAGCGTCAGTGCCGCATTAATGCCTGACCAGAGCGGAGGCAACCTCTCACTTGCGCCGGCTTTCAAGTGGCGCGGCGGCCGAGAGAGCGCCGCTTCCCGGTGCACGCGACTGCTCCGCATCGAGACTGGCCATAGGCCCTGTTTGGATCCATGGGTTAGAGTTAGTTTGAGCTAGTTGGGGCCCAAATAGCCCTAAAGTATCCAAGCACAAGGGTTTAAATTGGAGCAAGTTGCACCGAACCCACAAAAAAAACTATCCCACCCAAGAGGTGCTAACTGGAGATAGTTCTCATTGGGACCACTGAAAAATCACTTTTCTCTCTCCATCAAGTGCATTTATTGTCAATCTAACCCTGTCACCCAAACACCTCTTTGGCTACAGTTAGTTCAGGGTTATTCTAACTCTAGCTAAGTTAGAGTATCAAACAGGAGCAGTATAGGACATGCAAGTTGCTCAAAGCATACAGTCAAATTCGTACGTGAAAGGATTTTTTTTCTTTTTAAAAACGGAACATGAAAGGAATTTTTTTTAGAATGCTCTTGGCATGTCGCTAACATGTGGTGAGTTAACCGACCTCAATAGACGGCAAAAACGCCAGCCCGCCGCACTTTTGAGAGAGACGAGGAGGGAGAAGCGATGCAGGCTGCTGGATTACTAGAGATAGGTGTCGCACAGAAGCCAAGAAATATGGTGATAGCGTGGGTTAGCCATGTACTAGTATGATGTAACTACACTGGGCTGCCGTGTTTCGTACTCTTCCAGTCCACTGTGGAGATGATTGGTTGATTTTATATCGCTGAATAATATTAAATATTATGAGTGTAGACGCTCCACCACGAGGTTCCTTGCTCCTTCTCGGTCGTTAGGAATCTATGTTCTTTCAGTCTATTTTTTTACGTGATCTTTGTTCATCCTTTTGCCAACACGCGAGACATCTAGCATCAAGGTGCACGTGATATGCAAGGAGACAGACATGTACCCAGGAGTGGACGTACGAACCTGAGTAATGTAGCGCGGTAAGTGAAGTAGAAAGGCACAAATGGTATGAACATGCGTGGCATATAGGGTGTGTTTGATTGCGTTCTCGTCTCAGCATAGTTGTTCCCTCTTCATGCATGCTCAACTCAACACCCCTCTTCATGCATGCTCTCTTCATGCATGCTTCTAGTGTATTTGTGCTAAACTAGTGTGGACTCATGCACCCTCCATACACTCTACCAAACACCCAAAAGTGGGTCGAGAAGGGAACTCTTTGGCGGCATTTCTCTCTTACTACGTACTACCACTAAATGTTGTACGTGCAATGCACGCTGATGTTATGGAGTACGTGCCTAAGTACTCTACTACTACTATATTAGTTGGAGGCACATATTAACTTTTATATTTGTTTACGTGTATGCCCCGAGACCTTCCAACTAGACGTGTCTTTCTCTCCAGGTCGCACTTTGTATCGTTCATACCACTAAGTACTACTACGTGTGGTCTCCGACCCAGAAGTGGAAGAAGTGGAGATGCTCTACCATGCTGATTTTTTTGCGCTCGGCTCTACCACGCTGTTCATGTCCCACTCCTTTCGCTGACATGTGGGACATCCAGCACGTGCCGTGTTTGGCACTCTTCGTCGTAAGAGTTGAAATGCTAGCATTCATCAGAAATAAAAAATAATTATAAATCAGCAGTGATACTATTTTTTGAGAACCAATCAGCAGTGATACTATACCACGCGGTTTCCTTGCTCCTCGATATCGGAAAGAATACTTCCGTTCGCCAACATGTGGGACGTCGACCATCCTGGTCCACTTGCCATGCACGCAGAAATCCAAGGGAGAGTCACCCCGGTCGTCGTGCCGTAGTAACAATGACTAATGAGCCGTCAAATCACAGGCCCACTTCCCACTTTGAAGTTGCTCGGACGAAGGAACCATCATGACTTTGTTGAATTCCGCTTCTTGAAGAAAACTACTGTACCAGCAGTACTTCTAGCTGCAGTAGTTACTCCAACAGAGGCCTCCTTTCGTTCATAGGATAGGAATTTTATAGGAATATGAAAATCATAGGAAGTGAGATGACATGCATCTCAATTCCTATAGAGAAAGAGATGCCATTTGATGCATAGGATAGGAATTTTTCCATTTAGTCTAGGCTAATGTACTGGTAATTTGCTCTAAAAACTACAGTAGTAACTAGTAGTACTGGTACATGCTCGTACTCAGACACTGACACACACACTAACTACTAGTACTACTACTTTTCACATGTTGGCCAGACGCTGTCGTTCTCCTTCCCGGCTTTGTCGGTGACACCCCACCATGCTTGGATCTCCATCGACCTCTCTGCAGCAGCGCGTGCGTCCTCTTCTTTCTTGCGGCGGTGGGCCTCTCTTTTCTTGAGTGCTTTCAGACTTTTCCGCTCCCTCTGTGCGGCTTTGGCCACCTCTTGCTCTACCGCCCATTCGGCCTTGGCATCTTCAAATTCCTCCCACATAGGTGTGAGGTCGCGAGCGGTGATGAACTCGGCATGACGGGATGCCATCACTTCCCTACCATTTTGTGTGCGGTCGTGGGCGGTGAGGAACTCGGCGTGGCGGGATGCCATCGCCGCCTTACCGGTCAGTGTGTGGCGCGATGGCATGAACGACACTTGGTGAGAGCTCTAGGGTGGAGTGGCCGGACAACCGTATGGTGCATTGCTTTGTCAAGAGCTCACGGACAGAAGACGAAGGAAATTTGGATTTCCCTTCAATCCTGGTCATTTATTACCGAGTAAAATGCATTGGCGGTCATCGAACTTGTCTTGATATCTCACTTTGATCATTGTATACGAGATATGGTGATTATACGGTCACTGGCTCAGCGTATAGCTCCGTATTTGTCTGGTTGACCAGTCAAACAGTCCGCATGCGCCTCATCAGCTCGTGTTCTTTATCTATCTACGCGGACCTACCTGCCAATGGAGAAAGAAATACTGTAAAAACCAAAATTATGCGTATGTGGGGAATCAAACCACGGACTCGTCGCTGCAACGCACCCTCGTTAGCCACATGATAATGAAATACTTTGCGTCAGACACTCACGCTCACGCTGTCAAAGCATGCTAATGCATGCACGTCGCCCTCTAAATCAAAGTCCTGCTCATGGTGCAACACAAACGGCGAGGCCATCACCTGCGCACCCCGGCGGTGCCTGACATTACTGTTTAGACGTTTGATGGAGGCCTACGCAAATGCCAAGCATGTATTCACCTATCTCAACACCAACGGTCATACTCGGAGCGCCTTGCTCATGTATATCGTCCATCACAACGACAATCTATAAAACAGCCTAGCTAGAGAGGGTACTATGGTACAGAGTATGTACTATCCTGAGCGACCGATCTTAGTGCCACTGCACACGAGTGTGTGTCTGATCGATTCGTCCATTATTCGTAAGTTATGCATGGTTGTGTGGTGTCTAATGGTGGTCGTCGAAGGCTAGCTGGCGACAAGAGCGGTTGTCAATACGTGGCGCATATGCTTCAAAGGCTCGTCATCCATGAGTTCACACTTTACCACCACGTCAGCATCTGACCGCCCTGGCCTACCAAAACCCCTTCCATCGCTCGCGTGTGCTTCCTGCCTGAAACAGTCACCATCTCTCCAGAATGTCAATGCCACATTCACAGGACTTAACTGCAGGTGCAGTTGGTGTGTCACTAACATGCGAGCCAGATGCCCGTTGGGCCCACATGTCAGTAACCCAACGCATCTGCAGTTAAGTCACTGAAGCAGTGTCCGCATTCACGCCCGATGAACCTACTACGGCACCATCCGTCCATCCGTCTGCCGCAGCTCATTGCCATTCGCCTGCTATATTAACTTGAGCCCCAGCTCCCAGCCATAGCCAAAGACCCACACGTATTCTCCTCCGATCCCTTCCTTCTGTCGGAACCACTCCAACCATGGCCTCCTGGCGCTCCGAAGCTCTCTTGGACGTACTGTCGCAGGAGCAGACAAGGGACATCACGGCACCGCTCCGGGCACGCTCCAAAGCTCTCTTCGACGTACTGTCGCAGGAGCAAACGAAGGAGATCGCTGGCACCACCCGCCCGCCCTCCGCCGCCATGACCACGAAGCCCGCGCGCATGCGCGGGCGCAGCCGGCGGTGAGGAAGAGTAGTACACGGTAGGTCACCGCCGCTCTGGTCCCAGGAAGGCCACCGCTACTCCACCTAGTCGACGCCAAGCTTGGTGGGGTAAACATCGGCGGCCGATTAGCCGCTTAACGGTGACGTGGAGGCGGAAATCTTCAGAACCTTGTGCTCCGGAGGAGGAGGTTATCGAGGCAGATGAGGAGGAGGCAAAGGCAATGGCCGGCTTTCTCGAGTTCATGGCCGGACATGGTGGTCGGGCGCCAGCGATCGTTTAGATTAGGTTTACAGTAGGTTTTAGTACGGTTTGTGCGAAATATGTAATGAATTTCATCCAGTTTGTAGGAAAAGTTTTTGAAATGTAATTAATTTCATCCGGTTAATTTGAAATTTGCTTTGTTTGCACGAATTTCGTCCGGTTAGTTCATATAGTTGTCGAAAGGTATGCGGGCAGCATCAGATGGCATCCATCAGTGTCCTCGGACAGATGCTGGTGTAAATTTGTGGGCCAGCGCTGGAGATGCCCTAACTATCGTGCTATAATCGCTAACAGTGCTCCATTATTTGGCAGGGAACAGTTATACCTTGATCTAAATCAGATTCGCGGTGTTTCACAGTCCTCTCGCGTAAGAGTGTAAACTCTTGCTTACATAAAAATGGAGCAAGTGGACGGCACTGTAGCACGTCATATCACTCAAACTAGCCCGCCTAACGAGCGGGAAAGCACCGCCCTCGTCATTTTGTTCTGGATTTCTATTGATCGATCGCGCGAAAATGTTACGCTTTGCAAGTTCTAAAGGAAAAGGCGGCACACTTACGACTCGTACGTGTCGCACCCCCGACAGTTCGGCTCGCACGCTGCTCACCAGAGGGGACATGCGTTGTCTTGCAATTTCACTGACATGTGGGACTATAATTGAATAAACCGTCGATAGCCGAAATCTAATCGCTCGACAGGCGTCGGCTGAGAAGAGAGAAATGGAGGAGGGAGAAGAGATTGTCTGCCCGCCGCGCACAGACTCCAAGAAATATATGGTGATAATGTGAGGTGGGCCATGCTGGAGTCCGGACCGCTTCCGGAGCCCGCTCTGAATGCCAGCTGCCTGCCGCATGCATGCATAGCAAGTACTACCAGTAAAACTGGGCTATAAGCCCGCTTATGTGGAGGAGAGAGAGGCATTGACAAAGTCAAGGAGTGGGCTTTGTAAGAGCCCGTCTCTACATGTGCTCCTAGGTATAAAAAAATAATTCTAAAAAAGGCATAAAAAATAATTGTGTCTAAAAAAGAAAGGTAAAAAACATTTGAGAGGAAATAGATAGAGAGAAAGTGAGAGAAAGTTGTAACCTTATAGCCAACCTTATAGTCAACAGTATGGTAGCATTACATGAGGAAGGAGGGAGTGGTGCACATGCCAAGTTCACTGGGCTGCGGTGTTTCACACTCCTCCGTCGTAACAATAGAGACAATAGCTTTCATCAAAAATAAACAATGAATACTCGTTGCTCATCCTCTATATCGGAAAGAATACTCTCATTCGTCGACATGTGGGACGTCGACCATCCTGGTCCACCTGCCATGCACAAAATTATCCTGGTCTACCCCGGTCGTATCGCAGGCCCAACCTTTCCCACTGTAAGTTGTTCGAACAAAGGAACCATCATGACTTCCTTGAATTCCGCTTCTTCAAGAAAACTTTCTGTACCCGCAATACTGCTACCACACGCGAAGACTGGACGGCACTGTACCACGTCATATCACTGAAACCCACTAGGCCAAACTAGCCCGCCTAGGTCATCTATTTTGGAACGGAGGGAGTACGTATCTGCACTGCTATGATTTTGTGTTGTACGTCTCTGTACTTTTGCTACGATTTTCCTACCCTATGAACCTAATGAGGCCTGAATGTATCTGTGTCGACTATTGTCTGATCGATTGCTAAGCCTACAATTTTAGGAGCTAGGGCTATTGGTCGATCGACGACGGATAAGTATAAGCGTACCACGAGCTCATCAGCCCCAATGTTTCTCTTCGATGAGTGTTTTGCAAGTACTATAGCTTGCACAATAGCTAGCCTACTAACACCAAGATTCATCAAACAAGCCCTGCTGATATGATAAACAGTTCAAACTTACATTTAAGCATGCCATATATTACATCAAAAGCTGGTGAGGGTACATCTGTTTCCATAACTCGGAGAGGGTTCGCATGATTCACTATCAAACAAAAGTAGCAAGTACCGCCCACACAAGACAATGCACTAGCCCTAAGATGGTTTGATAACACGCATCATTCTAGTAATTAATCACAGGGCAATGCAAACTACCCTGAAGGATTAGCGCGACCAACTATTTCTTGTCATCGATCTCTCGGGCAATGACCACAGCATGGACAACGGCATGGGAATCGATCTCTGGGGCGATGTCCATAGGACTGACCGCGACATCGGAATTGATCTCTGGGGCGATGTCCACAGGATGGACAGCGGCATCGGAATCGATCTCCGGGGCGATGCCAACAGGACGGACCGCGATATCGAAAAGGATCTCTGGGGCGTTGTCCACAGGACAGACCGCGACATCGGAATCATCAAGGACATCCATCGGCACCTGCACAACCCTAACTGTCGGTGTCAAAACCGGCGGATCTCGGGTAGGGGGTCCCGAACTGTGCGTCTAGGCGGATGGTAACAGGAGACAAGGGACACGATGTTTTTACCCAGGTTCGGGCCCTCTCGATGGAGGTAAAACCATACTCTTGCTTGATTAATATTGATGATATGGGTAGTACAAGAGTAGATCTACCACGAGATCAGAGAGGCTAAACCCTATAAGCTAGCCTATGGTATGATTGTTGTTCGTCCTACGGACTAAAACCCTCCGGTTTATATAGACAGCGGAGAGGGCTATGGTTACACAGAGTCGGTTACAATGGGAGGAGATCTACGTATTGTATCGCCAAGCTTGCCTTCCACGCCAAGGAAAGTCCCATCCGGACACGGGATGAAGTCTTCAATCTTGTATCTTCATAGTCCGGGAGTCCGGCCAAAGTTCATAGTCCGGCCATCCCGACACCCCCTAATCCAGGAGTCCCTCAGTGGCCCCTGAACCAGGCTTCAATGACGATGAGTCCGGCGCGCAGATTTGTCTTCGGCATTGCAAGGCGGGTTCTTCTCCAAATCCCATATACCTATCGAATAGTGTCCGGCTTCTGATGAATGTTGCGCTCCTTGGCTTCTGCGCCCAATAATGGCCATCTTCCACGTGTCAAAAGAATACGAAAAGACATGGTGTTTTTTCATTTACCCCCCTAGCTGCGCAAATGGGCCGCCTATAAAAGAGGCGAGGATTTAGATCCAAATCAAACCATCTTCCCTCCGCGAGCATTCATCGAAGCGCATTCGACAGATATCTATTCCATCATGGCCGGTTAACGCAGGTCCTCCTCTCGCCCCCCAGCCCTCAGCCTGGAGATTGGGAGAGGTGTTCCGTCCCGCACAGCGAGCTAGTAGCGCTCCAAACCAAGGGGCTTCTCCCCCCAGCTTACATGGTCCCAGTTCGAGCCGGGATTGCCACCTATAATGGCGGAGAGCAAGCGGAGAGCGTCCCCAATCCCTCCCAAGGAGAGCGGGTATGCCTTGTCCCTTATTTAATAAGAGGGCTCGGATTTCCAATTCATCCGTTTCCCCGGGGGCTCCTAGAGTTCTATGGCCTCCAGTTACACAACCTTATGACTGCCTCCATATTATATATTGCGGGCTTTGTAGCCCTTTGTGAGCTGTTTTTGGGCATCAAGGCCCATTTCGCGCTGTGGAAGAAGTTGTTCTGCCTCGTGCCCCGTTCTCAGGAGGGGTCGATATATCAAGTGGGCGGAGCCGAACTATGGCGCATCGCCGGGACCGGATATCTATCCGGAACCCCAAAGAAGGCGTCCGAAGACTGGCCTTCAGAATGGTTTTATATAGAAGACGTCCCTCTGCCGGACCTTGTACGGATCGGCCTCCCTGAGTTCGATAATGCTCCCTTGAAGAAGCGCCTGAGCTGGCGCCCACGGAGCCCTCAGAACGAAAATGACAGGGACGTCCTTTACCTGATGAGCCGGATAAGGTTGTTAGCTCATTCCGAACTGACCATGATCGAGGTCATGGCCACATGCATTACGCGGGGGCTGCAGCCACTTCAGTACAGAGGCCACCCCATGTGGGATTTCAACGGGGAGGACGACGCCACCCGGTGCGGCCGTAAAGGGCCAGATTCGGCTGCCACTCTAATGAAGATCTTGTCCGCTTTGTACAAGGGAGAAGAGGAGGAATTCCTCCGTGTCAACCCACGGGGCGGATTTTCTATGTACAATCCTCCAAGCTAGGTAAGCGAACACTTTCACTTACCCGTCCATTTTCATATTCCCATAGTTAAGTGCTTAGTCTAGCAATTTTGACGCAGGAGCTACGCCAGACGGTAAAGGAGATAAACAACCCTCCTCCACAACCCGAGGACCCGAAACGGTCCCTCGACCCGGACTCCCAAGAGGACCCGGACTTATGTGTGGAGCTGATTGATGGGGTGTTTCATCAATTGAGTAAGGACAACACCTTAGTGGCCATTACGGCCGATTATCCCGGACTATTTCCAGCCTCAAAGGTATCTGAGACCGAAGTCCCAGTATTTTCAAGAGGATCCATCCGTGCTTATTTTTGTATACCAACAGCGTTCTTTGCAGGGGAAGTCCTTGAGGCGGAGGGCCGGGCCCACGGTGGCTAGCCAACAAGGGCCATTGAGGCCCAGCGGGCTAAAAAGAAGTGCAGACCGGATCGAGACGCTGGCGCAATGGTGCGGCGTGCAATTTTAATGCCTAGGGTTTATGCCCTCAAGGCATACTAACGTTCATGCTCTCTTCAGGAAGAAGATCGCCTGCCGGACTATGTCCACCGGCCGGGCTTCAAGGCCGGGTCCGGAAGCGGAGGCGAACACGGGGCGCGCACCGGACGCTCCTCCGACAGAGGATGCGGACGGGCTGTCTGCCACCAATTCTGAGGTGGAGAGTGCCATGAACCACAGGCGTCGCCGGACTGTTCTTCGTGACGCTTGTCTTTCCCAAGAGGCGATGGACGCTTTTAATACGGGAGACGCGTACCTCCGTGCCGCTCAAAATGGTCTAGCAAGAGCCACAGAGCAGTATGTAAAAGACATACGGGTGAGAAAATTTGATGGTTATATATGTTAGTAGCCCCCGAGACATGAAACAGTTAGAATGACTAATTTAAGGATCATTTGTTATGCACGATCTTACAAAAAAGAATACCCGACTGTCCCAGGAGATGGAAGAGTGCAAAGCCCAACTTGAGGCCGCACTAGCCGCAACAGGGAAGGCCAACGAGACCCCCTCTGGTAATATATGCTTCGAAAGATAAGTATGTTGTGAAGTGCGACATGTGTGCAATTCTGATAATAACAGTGCAGATGGCGCCGGAGTGGATCCGGACAAGCATCAACTCTTGCGCCAGTTAAAGGCCGGCGAGAGCGTGCTTACAAGGGTGAGGCAAGAGAAGAACAAGCTTCACGATGCCAACACCCAGCTGGGCGAGGAACTAAAGGATGTTCGTGCTCAGCTGTCGGACTCCGTGAAGGAGAATCGGTGGCTTCGACGTGGCATTTTTAGTAAGTGCTTGAACGAACTATGAAAAGAAGAGTTCGGCGAGGAAGTCGAATTGACAGTGTTATGTCTGTAGGTATGCTGACAGGTCGACCTACGGAGGAAATGCCCGGTTCTACGGGTGACCTTCTTCCCGAGCTCTCACAACTGCACGAACGAGTTCGGCAGGTGATGGAAGGTGTCGCCCAAGCCTTGTGGCCATCCGTCTCCGTGCCCGAAGGCCTTGGAGAGCTTGCAGAGAAGCTAAAGGGAGCGCGGCGGCGCTTCCAATTATGGAAGATATCGGCCTGCCGTCAAGGCGCCAGGGAAGCCTGGGCCTGGTGAAGACGCGGTACATGAAGGCTGACCCAAACCACATGGCCGAGGTCGGACCTGTGGGGCCCGATGGGAATGAGATCCCTGTCAGTTTAGTGTGCGACCAGGTAGAGTTGGCCGCAAAATATTCCCAACAGGATGGTAAACTAGACAACCTGTTGGATGGTACTGAAGAGGAATATACCCAGTCAAAAGGACTATGTAATTTAAAATGATATGTAAAATGCCTTCTAGGAGGATTGTAGATCGTTTGTCATAGCGGACCTTTTCGCTTCAACCTCGGGACCCGATAGTCCGGAGTGTGTCCGAATACCCTCTCGGTTATGTAAGAACCGGGGCATACGTGGAGACCAGGCGTAGGGGTCATTAGTGCTTTATCAGACAAGTGCCCAACTAGTTATGTTATATTACATGGTTAGTAAGAAACATCTTCCAGGGAGAATAGTTCTGTTAGGGGTTCCTTTCCCTGGGAGGCATGCCCTAAAGTGCATGTCCGAACTGCGAAAAAAGCAGAAAAGCATCTGTGGGTGGATAAATAAACGAGGTAAAAATCATCTTTTAGTTCACCAACCGAATATTCCCTTAGACCGCTAGCTTTCGGCTTCACCCAGTCTAAGGTACACATCCGGCTGACCCGGCAGTAACAATCACAGAGGTGCTCCCTTTACCACCTAGCTGAACAATCGGGAATGTAGGGGTAAGCACAGGAGCCAGGCAACCCAGCTTGGCCAAAACTTAAGTCATATCGATGCATATAATGGTGAATAAAAGGGACATGCGGAAGTCTGACACATGTGTTGGGCATGAGGCCCGTATGAACAAGCTTCTGTTAAAGAAGCCCCCAGGTATAATGAGCGCGGATAGTGCGTCAATTGTGTGCGAACGAGGCGCAAACGAGCCCTTAGAAGGCTGTAATAGAAAAAGAGGGAGAAGGAGAGAAATATAAGACAGCTAATGCGTAAAAAATAGATAGAGGAAGGAGACGAACACAAAGTCCGGCGCTAGGCGTAGAATCTTCGTAGGCGTGCTGCGTTCCATGGGTTCGGCTCGAGTCGGTTATCCGATGCATTTCGCAGACGGTACGCTCCACCAGTCAGGACTTGGTCGATTATGAAGGAACCTTCCCATTTGGGCTTGAGTTTGTCCTTTTTCTTGTCCGGCAGGCGTAGAACTAATTCGCCAACATTGTAAGTTTTGGCCCGTACTTCTCTGCTTTGATATCTTCGAGCCTACTGTTGATAGAATGCGGAACGGGCTTTCGCCACGTCGCGCTCCTCCTCCAATGCGTCCAAACTGTCCTGCCGATCGAGTTCGGCTTCTCTTTCTTCGTACATGCACACGCGAGGTGAGTCATGAATTATGTCGCAGGGCAGGACTGCCTCTGCGCCGTATACCATAAAAATGGTGTGAATCCGATAGTGCGATTCGGCGTGGTCCGCAGCCCCCAGAGTACGGAGTCGAGCTCCTCTACCCAGTGCGTGTTAGATTCCTCTAGGGACCGTACTAGTCTGGGTTTGATGCTGCTCATGATTAGACCATTTGCCCGTTCGACTTGACCGTTAGTTTGTGGGTGATAGACTGAAGCGTAGTCGAGCTTGATGCCCATGTTTTTGCACCAGAGTTTTACCTCGTCGGCCGTAAAGTTCGTGCCATTATCAGTGATGATGCTGTGGGGGACGCCGTAACGGTGTACGACCCCTGATATGAAGTCTATCACTAGTCCGGATTCGGCCGTCTTGACAGGCTTGGCCTCTATCCATTTGGTGAATTTGTCCACCATGACCAATAAGTATTAGCAAGCACATTGCAAATAATCAAAGACCACAACTATGGTAATAAGCCATTATTTTTTACCTTGTGCAGCTCACCGGGGGATCTCATTCCTCCGGCGGCCATCTCCTCGTCCTCGATGGGGGCCATCACCTTTCCCGGGGAATACTACTTCTCAACAGCGACTATCTCCTCAAACTCGGCCTTGAGCCTCGCATAGGTGGCCATCAGAGTTTCTGGGGTAGGCACGGTGGGGCCCTTGCTGTTCTTCCAACTTTCTTTGAGGAGTTCGTTCGCCAACGTCGTCAACTCTTTGGCCAGTGCTTGTTTCTTGGAGTTCTTCATCTCCATGGGTTGGCCCGCCAACATGGTCAAGTCGCTGGTCGGTGCTCGCTTCCTGGAGATCGCTGTCTCTAGTGGGTTGTCCGTCGACAACTCTTTGCCTAGTGCTCCAGGATCCATCAATGAACTGACAAACAAAAAGCAATCGAGAGGAAACCACAATCGCAATGAAAATGGGAAAAGAATAGGCTGTGAGAATCGTTCGGTGCTTCGCAAAAAGAAGATTCTTGGAATGACAATATAGCAGCATAACTGATCCGCCCACCTTTCCTTCGTCGGTACAGAAGAAAAATGGCAGAACTGAGTAGCCTGGAGTGAGGTTTTCTTCAAGAAAGGGAAGAAAGGGCTTCAACGAGCGTTCCATTGAAATGATGGTTGCTTCGTCCCGTCCAACTTGGAGGCCACTTTACCACTGCTGGTAAAGGTGTGGGTTTTGTGATATGACGGGTCATGACGGCCACATCGGGGTGACAGGTGAGTCTCGACTGTAGCATCTCGATGTGATTTGGTGGATGGCACACGGGCCCGGATGCTTTGATGTCCCGCATGTAGATAGAGCGGCTAGTCATATAGGAGTGCTCAATATTGTGCACCGCGACCAAGGCGGAGAGGAAAACGAGAGAACTACGTAATTAATGCATGAGTTTAATTAGGGTAGTTTTGTAAAGTATTAGATACATTCCTCCAATCACAAAATGCGTTGGTTCATGAGATTTGAGATTTGAGCCCTATAAATTGGAAGGGAGGAAGTACTGCATGCGGTGTAGTCTAGTCACTTGTTTTTTTACACGAAACAAGGAACTTTATTAGATGATTGATATATGGTTACATTCAGCTAGTCACTTGTTGAAATCTCTAGAAAGGAAGATACTCCTTTCCGGTTTACAGGGCTATACTACTCCCTCCGTCTAGGTGTGTAAGTCATCTTACAAAAACGAAATAATCCCAAAACACTTAGGCGCAGTGCATTAACTTCTACCCTGTTTCTTGTTTCTTGACATATCAACCAATAAGAGATGAGAGGTGTGCATGCTTTTAATGGCTTGAGACTACCAAACACGACATGCAGTGGCTAGTTCATTGCATGCAATGTTATTAATTAGCAAATAAACATTGGTGGCCCCAGGAGGAAACGGTGCTATGCTGGTTGTAATGGGGAGTATCATGTACTAGTATCATGCATATGATACTAGTATATGATACTACTTCCGTAATGCATAGTATCATAAGTTAGTATCTTAGGTTGCATTATTAATTGCCATGCATGACACAAAGTAGTACATCATTTAATATGATACGGTATCATGATATGATACTACATCCTTTCTTTCCTCATTTAATTGTGTGCCACATCATCCAAAAAGTCTAGTTCGCATGCATGATACCACTTATGATACTACCATTACGACCAGCCCACGCGTGGACCTATGCAGAATGACTATCAACCAATGGATGATGGAGTTTAATTGTTAAACAATTCAATGAGGGAAGCTTTGCTACAAATTCAATGACTTACTCACCTAGATGGAGGGAGTAGCAAGTACTAGTACTACTACAATAGTGGGATCAAATAGCAATTTTGTCTCATGCAAGAGCCTGGCTACTATATGCGTGCTCCAAGGCACCGCAGCGCGCGAGCGTTTGCAACTGCCATGTTCGGGTTGCGCTTGGCTCTTCGCCTCTTCGAGAAGACGAACAATGATGTTACTCGTACTTCTACAATATTGAATCCACTGCTGCATGTCCGTCCACCTCGTGCGGGAGGGATAGCGTGTAGCTAAAGTTTCTACTAGTCCTGCCAGCCACCACGCTCATGCGCGAGGGAGGGATGCAACTTCATTGACTTCTTGCTCCTACCTTTGCGTCCATGACAGGTGGGCCCAATAGGTGGTTGGCACACCTGTCACGCAGCCAAAGGGAGAGGGCATTGTAGTAATCAAACTTCTCGGTCTTGTACGAGTTAACGCGACACATCAAAGCATTGCACTCGATATAAGTCTTTTTTACACATTTCAAATGGACTACAACATACGGATGTATGTAGACATATTCTGCTTCGTATGTACTCCCTCCATTCCTAAATATAAGTCTTTGTAGAGATTTCACTATGGACCACATACGGATGTATATAGATGCATTTTAGAGTGTAGTTCTTTCATTTTACTCTGTATGTGGTCCATAGTGGAATGTCTCCAAAGACTTATATTTAGGAACGGAGGGAGTAGTTACTTGCTGCAATCTATAAAAAGACTTATATTTGGAAATGGAGGTAGTACAACGCATGCATGCATGTCGTGACTTTCCTTTTGATACTTGCATGTGTTGATTTGATGCACCTTGCCAAATTTTGACTATAAATTTAACTAACCAATTTTTCATGCATGTCATAAAAAATTACGGGGCTGTTTGGATTGTGACTATGTTTGTCTTATGTTGCCACATTATTTTTCCCACACTTGCCACACTTGCCTAACTTGAGTTGCTCAAATTGTTACACACTTTGGCTTGCCTAAGGGAATCTTGCCACAGTTTTTGTGTCTATGACATGTCGGGTTCACTGCTAATAAAAAAAATTCTTGTCTTAGGTGTGGCTAATAAAAAAGACTTATATTTAGGAATGGAGGGAGTAGAAAATATGAATAATAATGCATGTTGGGGCAACCCACGTTTCCGCTAATTTTAGCCATGGGCTTGTACACAATTTTTACGAGGGGGTGGTTGTTCATTTAATGGAGGGACTTTTACCAGACTTGAACGATACAAAGTGCGACCTGGCATACCGTAGCACCACTTGGAACAAGCGGGTAGCTATCTCAAAAAACAATCAACAACTAAAAAAACCGCGACCTGGCATGTAGTATACAATTTTAAACGATTGTTTTGATGGAGTGAAAATGGAAAACTACCCCACTACGTATATATAGGCTAGAGCCTCCGCGCTTTCTTGCTAGGGTTGCTCTATTCACACACTCTCATCCTCTCCAGATTTAAACAAGATAGGGTGGTAACACTGTCTTTCTCCCTTCAAAAAACACAGTCTTTCTATCCTCACCGCTGGTTACAGATCCGGACGTATCCCCCTCCACCGGTGAAGGGGAGGAGGGGCAGTGTTTAGGCGGTCGTCGACAGCGAGGGAGGAGACCGACTGCCGGCCGCACCATTATCTATGGCCGAGCGCCGGCGCGGGAGGTCCTCCGATACCTTCATCATTGCCTATGGGCGGATCCGGCCTCCCGCCGCCCACCTATCCACATCCCGACGACCTTCAAGTATATCTTCGTTCGAAACCGCCTTAGCTCTACTTCCCCAGCTTGCTACATTGCTGCATGTGCATCATTTTCTACCTCTCATCCCCTCTCGATCGGATGGTCCAACATCACCTATTTTTAGTCTTCTATTGTTAGAGGTAAAGCTACTTCATGGAGTCGAATCTTGTACTCCCTCTGTCCGAAAATACTTGTCATTGAAATGGATGTATCTAGATGTATTTTAGTTCTAGACACATCCATTTTGATGTCAAGTAATTCCGGACGGAGGGAGTACAACTTGGTACAAACAGGAAGGAAAGGGGGTGAAAGTAGTACAGACTGGTCATCCAACCGGTCTCTTGGTCGAAAAGGGAAATATAGGGGTAACGCTGTACACAGTGGTATGACCAGGACTAGATTCGCTATCCACACATAGGAGTAGGTCGCTAGAGTGAACAAAAATGGGACCAACCCAGATATGTTTCTTGGATGTTTGTTTCTCGGGACAACAAACTATGAATCACCACTTTCTGCCCCTGTTTACATATATGGTGCTGGACTGCTGGTGCACCCACTGTCCCATGCCCTTATACCAAATATTTCGCTGTTCTTAATCTAATGTCCCTGGTAAAAATGAAGCCATGCCACTGTTATAAACCATGACATGTTTAGCCAAATGTTTTTGCCTGTAATTGTTTGAGACTCTGACTGTTTCCTCTGTAGCTTTTTGTGCAAACAGGGATATCCAATTCACCTGGTTGCTGTTGTGACCTTTTGGTGCACTGCACAAAACTCTTCTTAAAAGAAGTGACTTTTGTGTTGTTTAACTGGAATGTCAGAATGGAACAGTTGGTTCATTTCGGTGGAACTACACAAAGGGAGATCTGTGTTCCAATCCTCATCATCCATATTGGCGCCATAACCTTCCTTTAGGTAAGAATGATATTTAATGCATGTGTTCATCTCTATTTTCCGACTGCCATGAGAAAATAATGCTATTTTTTACTAGTACACTTGTACTCCCTCACTGACAAAACCAATTCTGAAATAGAAGGCCAATCATGTACTTGGTTTCACCAACTGGTGAGGAGAAAGAGAAACAGAGCATGAAGAGGAAGAAGAAGAAGAATAAACAGTGCCAAGGCGATCTTGCTGAAGCCAAAGGCCTCGGTCGAGGCCATTCAAGGGCTGCGGCAATGACTACCTTACATGTGAGACGATCCTCCAAGGAGCCCTTCCACTTCTGTTGTCTTACTTAATTAATTAGGAGTACTTAAGTACCACTAATTTATTGCTGCCTAATTTTCCTGTCGGAGTTAAAAAAAATATTTAGTAGGACCATATGTTGAATCATGTACGTGTGTATGTTTGTCTATGGAGGTGAATCATGTGGTGGAGCAGGGAGGGAATATTATTAGTGTCATGACATAATAGTGTTATTGTTTTGCATGTCAATTTATTGCCATTGGTTCAATGAGGCAATGTTTTGCGTATTGTCCATCATGAATTTGATGCTACTGTTAGAGTAATATGTTAATGTCTTCCTATCCTTTCTCACTAAGCTAATGAAGGTTTCAACTTGTTCCTACTTGTGCAAACAGGGATCATGTTGTGCCAATCATACATTTTAGTGGAACTACACAAGATAATACAATGAACTGTATCCCAGCCAGTGCTTTAACTCTGCTGGAATTTCTTGATAATCTTTCGATATAATCTCAACACTGGTAAACAAGAGTGATTTCAACCATACATTTGAAGTGCACAAAAATATATACTATTGAGTGATTCTAGTGAGTGCTTTATCATCTCTTATGGGACTACATGAATAAGCTTTTTTCTCAGGTTGGTATGGGCCTAAGGCCTTCATCCATATTAGTCTGCTGTCATCTCTATTTGTATCGTGCTACTGTCATGATAAACTCCTTTATCTTTGCACGTTAAAGTTTTGCAACCTATGATAAATGGCAATGCTTTGAGTGTTGAGCTAATTGGCACTGATTAAATAAACTAATACCTCTCTTTAAGCAAGACTACAATGTTGCTAACTTTATCCATTAAGATAATGAGGGTGCTTCTATTTGTTAGTGTATGTTTCATCAGCTAGTCCCACTATTACAGTAATCTCACTCTCTCAATATATGTGCCAACAGGGATGCTCGATTTTGGTGGAACTGCACAAAAACTTTGGGTGCTTCATTGCCTCGACAGCTTCCGTCCTTTCCTGTCAGTTGCTAATCTTGGCTTGCTTTCTTCCTTTGCTGTCAGTCGCTTCGCTTATCTTGGCTTCCAGTCAAAGGAAATATTAATTGATATGCTACCTCACACAGGTTGGTACTGGTCTATCCTAATTATTGTGCTTGTCATGTATTGGTAATTTGGTATTGTGCTACTGTTTGCCGATTTTATAAAGGAGTAACTTGGAGCCTGAACTCGCAGGCAAATCATTGCATTGGGTGATTTCAGTAGAACTGCACAAAATGATCAGATGGACAGATACTTATGCTGCTGCTATGTACTCCAAAGTTCACTCAGACAAGCATCGATGTTGACAAGAAGTGCCTATATTCATTCGAGTATCAACCGGCGTCAACCAGTTGTCAAACTCCAAGTATTAGGAGAGTGAACACCAAAAATATTGCTTGGCGCATAGCCCAGAAGAACACAGTCCAGTCTTTGGTCCCAACTTGTGCCTTTTGGTTATCGGCAGTATGGTAGCGAACTATATGACATGGAGTCTAAAGATTCCAGACAAGTTGGTTGACGCGTATATTCATCTGGCACTTAATCAGTCTGCACACCAGGGATGCTCCATATCAGTTGAATTGCACAAAAAAATTGGGTGGTTCATTTTCTCAACTGCCTCCTTTCTCATCTGCAATGTAGAATTTTGGCGAGCTATAGGACCAAGATGAGCCAGTAAACTAGTTGGATGAAAGTAGTGGCCAAGTTGCTCAAACCTTGCTCGGCACGAGGCCACTATTTGAGGATAAACCTACAAGCAATGTTCAGATTATCTGTGCTGCATCTTATGTACTCGAAAGTTTACTCATACAAGAATTAATTTTAGCAAGAAGTACCTCCGACTGAACACCATTTACCAGTCTATACCCTAGGTAATTAAAGTTCGTCCATGGATCATATTGGCTGTGATCTCAATCATTTGGATGCATAAACATATTGAACGTGTGTATATCTGAATATTTTTGTGAATTATGTATGAATATTGTCGTGTGATCTATTAATCATTTGGATGCATAGATATGCTGAACTTGTGTATATATGAATCTTTTGAGCTGTCCATAGTGAATGTTGGCTATGAATATGAACATGTTCTGTGAACCTGAGTTTGATACGAATGTTTACCTTTTCTGTTGTATTTTTGTGTGAACTTGTTAGTATGCCTATTGTGGGGTATGTGACGTGTGGGTGTCAACGGCACACCTTCTTCCCGAGAAGAATTGCACCTGCTTTGTTAGGGTAGCAATGGCGCATCAGCTTTTTTTAATCTTTTTATTACTCTGTCTTCCCCTCTCCCCCGCTCAACCCCTGCCGTAGTGTTTTCGGCCTCAAAATAAATATAGTACTATGTTGTTTTGGGGGCTTGATGAAAAATCGAGTACTAGTTTTTGTAGGTTGGCCCGCCCAGCAAATGGGCTGCTGGTCCACCACGACGGACTGGGAGGCTAAAAATACAAGTTGTATGGTGCAGAGGCAAGTAAAAAAACGCTATCGAGAGCCATCCACTGAAGAAAAAATAATCGCTCCTGATGTTCTTCTTCAGTCGTGCCGCCGGCCCCCTCTTTAATCGAGTTCACTCGGCGATCTAGTATCATTTTTTTCCAGAGGGCGAACAAGTATCAGCTAGGACTAGGTTTTGTATTTTAACGTGCGTAGCCCACGACATACGGAGACAGTGGTTTCAACTTATTTTTTGAGGTCCATACCGGCCTATGGGTTTTTTTCTTAAAGATCGCCAGCCCAATGTATTTTTTTAGTAAAACGCATGTCTGTTCTATTTATCTATATATAAGAATAATATTGTTGTGTCCAATTTATGTTTTCCCTTCTAACCACATTATATATATTTATATTATTACTATTATCGTATATTTTATAGAGACTTATATATACATTATAAAAAAATCCCACGTGTTATTAACTTACAAAAGTAAGTGTTTAACAGAAGTTGGCAAGGAAAATCCTGGTTGTTGTTGACTCACAGGCAAGGAAAATCCCGATGATTGCATACAAAAGCTTGCGAAGATTTTAAGGACCAATTTAATAATAACGCACTCATTTTTATTTTGAGCAATAAATCGCTAATTTGATAATTATATATATATATATATATAATGTGCCTCTCCAGCTTATTTTTTGATATTAATTGCTCCTTCGAACATAACATTATATATATAATGAGCCCAACTAATTCATGTATTTCAAGGAAGTGCAAATGGGTTGGGATTTCTTAGAAAATATAAATCGGCCTGATTGACGCAAAATTATTTGTTCACACAGCCCAGCAAATGGACTGTACGTTCTAGAAAACATGGGTTAAATATATGCCACATTTTTGCAGGCTGACATGTGGGCCAATAGGTCGAAGCTTACGCAGGGCGTTGTCAACTTGGTCAACAAATGATTATGACATCCACATCCATTGGATTTATATCCAACGGCCGACATGCACCTTCAATCTCTCGTCTTCTTCCTCCAGCGTCGCCGGGACCGCTTGGTCCGGCCTCCAGCGGCTAGCCGCTCTGCTTAGCACGCATCGCTGCAAAGCGCTACCCCACCGCCGGCCAGGCTATCCCTCCCCCCCTCCACACCTCCTGTTATTCTCCACCGACTGCAGCCCCACACCGCACCAGAACCAGTTATAACCCTTCTCCTCCTCTCAATCTGCGACTCCACTGTCGCGTCTTCCCATCTCTGAGTCATTCCCGTCAGGGGCCTCGCTGTCATCCACCGCCTCGTTGCGCTCGGTGCAGCGTGGTCAACAAACGAGAGTCATCGGAAGAGGACTGTACATGGAGAACCTAACGACTGGGACCCATGAGGTCCATGGTCGCACGCAAGGAAAGTTCCTCCTTATTAAGCTGAAAAAATGTTTCCTCCACCTGATAGCTGGGACCCACCAGCTGTATCTTCACACGGAAGGAAGTGCCTCCTTGTTATGCGAAAAAAAAATATTCCTCCCGTTGACAGCTGGGACCCGTCAGATTTGGTGGCTGACTTGTGGGCCTACTAAGCAGACGTGTACGCTGGGCTTTGTCAACTTAATCAACAAATGATTCTAGCAGCTGGACTGTTGGATGTTAATCCAACAGCCATGCTCCTTCTTCAACCTCTGTTCTTGCTCCTGTCTCCCGTGGGCGGCACCGCGGCTGTGCTGCCCCGCACCTGAACCAGTCAAGTTTTCCACTCCTCTCCATCTGCGACTCCACTGCCCCATCTTCCCCATCTCCGGGTCGTTCCAGTTTGGGGCCTCGTCGTCGTCCACCGGCCTTGGTGCGCTCGGCACGGTGTGGTCAACGTGGTTAACAACCAAGAGTCATCAGAACATGACTGTATGTGAGAGGCCGACAGTGGGGACGCACCACGCCCATGGACGCATGCATGCAGCGAAACGCAGCATGGTCAATGTGGTCAAGGAACGACTTCCATTGGAAGTGTACTGTACGTGGAAAGGCTGACAGTTGGGTCCACGGCCGCAGCAAGGAAGTGCCTCCTTATTACGCGGAAAATAATGATTCCTCCACCTGACAGCAGGGACCCACTGGACGGGCCACCGTATTTTGCGAAAAAAATGTTTCCCCCTGACTGCTGGGACCCACCTAACGGGCCACCGTATTTCGCGAAAAAAACGTTCCCCCTGCTGTCAGCTCGGACCCACCGGAAGTGCCTCCTTATTACGCAAAAAAATGAATAATGCCCCTGCTAGCTGGGACCCACCTGGGAGGCTGACTTGTGGGCCTACTAAGTTGACGGCGACGGAGGGCTTTGTCAACTTAGTCAATATGAACGATTCTGGCTCCAATGACCGTACGATGTCCATCCAACGGCCGTAGTGCTTCTTCAACCTCTAGTCTTCGTGCTCCAGCCGCACAAAGCAGCGCCGGTCATGCCGCATGCTCCTGCCTCCCGTGGCCGGCTATGATGCCACGGAGGCCTCACCACCCCCTACTACTCCAACCGCGGGCCAGGCCATCCCTCTACTCACCCACACCCCCTGTTATTCTGCGGCGACGGCAGCCTCACACCGCAACCGAACCAGTTAACCCTCGTACTCCTCTTCGCGTGGGCATCCACTGCCGCGTCTTCCCCGGCTCCGCGTCGTCCCATTACTAGGCCTCATCGTCATCCACCGCCGTGTTGCTCTCGGCGTGGCGTGGTCAATGGGTCAACGACCGACTTCCATCAGAAGAGTATTGTACGTGGAGAGGCTGACAACTAGGTCCATGGCAGCCGCAAGGAAGTGCCTCCTTATTACGCGGAAAATAATTATTCCTCCACCTGACAGCAGGGACCCATCGGACGGGCCACCAGTATTTCGCGAAAAAAACATTTTCCCCCTGACTGCTGGGACACACCGGACGGGCCACCGTATTTCGCAAAAAAAACGTTCCCCCCGCTGTCAGCTCGGACCCACCGGAAGTGCCTCCTTATTACGCACAAAAAATAATGAATACTCCCCCTGCTAGCTGGGACCCACCTTGGTGGGAGGCTGACTTGTGGGCCTACTAAGTTGACGGGGACGGAGGGCTTTGTCAACTTAGTCAATATGAATGATTCTAGCTCCAGTGACCGTACGATGTCCATCCAACGACCGTAGTGCTTCTTCAACCTCTGGTCTTCTTGCTCCAGCCGCCCAAAGCAGCGCCGGTCGTGCCGCATGCTCCTGCCTCCCGTGGCCGGCTGTGCTGCCGCGGAGGCCTCACCACCCCTACTATTCCCACCGCTGGCCAGGCCCTGCAGCGACGGCAGTCTCACACCGCAGCTGAACCAGTGAACCCTCGTACTCCTCTCCGCGCGGGCTTCCACTGTCGCGTCTTCCCCGGCTCCGCGTCGTCCCCTTCCTAGGCCTCGCCGTCGTCCACCGCCCTGGTGCTCTCCGCGTGGCAGGGTCAACGTGGTCAAGGAAAGACTTCCATCAGAAGAGTACTGTACATGGAGAGGCTGACAGCTGGGTCCATGGCGGCCGCAAGGAAGTGCCTCCTTATTACGCGCAAAATAATTATTCCTCCACCAGACAGCGGGGACCCACCGGATGGGCCACCGTATTTCATGAAAAAAATGTTTCCCCCCTGACTGCTGGGACCCACCAGCTACATCTTCGCACGCAAGGAAGTGCGTCCAGGCAAAAAAAAACGATTCACCCCCTGACTGCTGGGACCCACCAGCTACATCTTCGCACGCAAGGAAGTGCTTGACAGTCGGGACCCACCTGGTCGAAGCGTACATAGCATTGTCATTCTGGTCGCGAATGTCTACGTACATACCGGTCGATGTAGAGGCGCGCACGTGTCGTAGTAGAGGCGCACACGTGTCATAGTAGAGGTGCGCACGTAGCATGTACACGTACGGACAACGGCCAGGGTGCAAGAAAGAAAATACGGCCACATACGTACATACGGGCGGGGTATCGAATGCCTACTCGCACATACGTACGGCTAGGGCTCGTGTACATGGCTGGGTCAGAACGGAGAAACTGCGTCGTCGTCGTGTTCATGGGGAGGCAACGGAATGCGCCGTGTTCATCGGGAGGCAACGGAATGCGTCGTGTTCATCGGGAGGCAACGGAACGCGTGGGAGCCAACCGGCTTGGACGGAACAGGCGATGGAAACGAGGCCTGGCATACCGCAGAACGGAGGAAACGTCCTTGTGTTCGACCAGCCACGTTCGAAACGGGATCCTATTCAATGGGAGGGGTCTGGCGTACCGCAAAACGGAGGAAACGGACTTGTGTTGGACCTCCTATGGTCGAAACGGGGTCCTGTTGATCGGGAGGGGTGTGGCGTACCGCAAAACGGAGGAAATGGACTTGTGTTGGAGCGCTACGGTCGAAACGGGGGTCCTGTTCATCGGGAGGAGTGTGGCGTACCGCAAAACGGGACTCCACAGGATACTGTTCATCTCCATCATCGACCTCCTCCAGCCTCCACGGGCTACTGTTCATCCACCGTCGACCTCTGATAACCCACAAGTGTAGGGGATCACAACAACTTTTGAGGGTAAAGTATTCAACCCAAATTTATTGATTCAACACAAGGGGAGCCAAAGAATATTCTTGAGTATTAGCAGTTGAGTTGTCAATTCAAACACACCTGGATAACTTAGTATCTGTAGCAAAGTATTTAGTAGCAAAGTGGTATGATAATAAAGGTAACGGTGGCAAAAGTAAAGATAATAGTTTTTGGGGTTTTGTAATAGTTGTAACAGTAGCAACGGAAAAGTAAATAAGCGAAGAGCAGTATGTGAAAAGCTCGTAGGCAATGGATCAGTGATGGATAATTATGCCGGATGTGATTCCTCATGTAATAGCTATAACATAGGGTGACACAGAACCATCTCCAGTTCATCAATGTAATGTAGGCATGTACTCCGTAAATAGTCATACATGCTTATGGAAAAGAACTTGCATGACATCTTTTGTCCTACCCTCCCGTGGAAGCGGGGTCCTAGTGGAAACTAAGGGATATTAAGGCCTCCTTTTAATAGAGAACCGGAACAAAGCATTAGCACATAGTGAATACATGAACTCCTCAAACTACGGTCATCACCGAGAAGTATCCCGATTATTGTCACTTCGGGGTTGTCGGATCATAACACATAATAGGTGACTATATACTTGCAAGATAGGATCAAGAACACACATATATTCATGAAAACATAATAAGTTCAGATATGAAATCATGGCACTCGGGCCCTAGTGACAAGCATTAAGCATCGCAAAGTCATAGCAACATCAATCTCAGAACATAGTGGATACTAGGGATCAAACCCTAACAAAACTTAACTTGATTACATGGTAAATCTCATCCAACCCATCACCGTCCAGCAAGCCTACGATGGAATTACTCACGCACGGCGGTGAGCATCATGAAATTGGTGATGGAGGATGGTTGATGATGACGACGGCGATGAATCCCCCTCTCCGGAGCCCCGAACGGACTCCAGATCAGCCCTCCCAAGAGAGATTAGGGCTTGGCGGCGGCTCCGTGTCGTAAAACGCGATGAAACTTTCTTTCAGATTTTTTTCTCCCCGAACGTGAATATATGGAGTTGGAGTTGAGGTCGATGGAGGTCCAGGGGGCCCACGAGATAGGGGGGCGCGCCTGTCTTGTGGACAGGGTGTGGGCCCCCTGGTGTATTACTTTTTCCCAGAAATTCTTATTAATTCCAAAAAGTGCCTCCATGGATTTTCAGAACATTCCGAGAACTTTTCTTTTCTACACATAAAACAACATCATGGCAGTTCTGCTGAAAACAACATCAGTCCGGGTTAGTTTCATTCAAATCATGAAAGTTAGAGTCCAAAACAAGGGAAAAAGTGTTTGGAAAAGTAGATATGTTGGAGACGTATCAACCTCCTCCAGCCTCCACCTGCGACTGTTCATCCACGGGCTCCTGTTCATCCAGCCTCCACCGCGCGCTACTTCACCGGCTACTGTTCAACCATCCCTCTCCATGGGCTCCTGTTTAACCACCCCTCCACGAGCTACTGTTCATTCACCCCTCCACCGTCTACTGTTCATCCAGCCCTCCACGGGGTCATCCTGTTCATCTAGCACTCCACGGGGTCCTGTTCATCCAGCCCTAACCGGCTCGATCGATCGGGGTCCTGTTCATCCAGAGGCAACACCACGGGGGTCCTGTTCATCCACCCCCACCGCTCACTGTTCATCCAACCCCCCCCCTCCCGCAACACTCACTGTTCACCAAGAGGCAGCATCAATCGGCTTCAGTTAGCAGCAGTAGCGAAGGAATCGCTCGATTGGGTTCAGTTAACAGCCATCGATCGATCGCTCGGGTTCAGTAACGCGTAGCCCGCGGTGCAATCGCTCGGGTTCAGTTAGAGCCCAACGCCTTGCTCGGGTTCATTTAGAGCCCAATGCCTCACACACACGCGCGTACGTGTATGAGAGAAACGCGCATCACTCGGCCCCGACCACCCACCGTAACCGGGAACACCCTGATATTTTCCTCGCCCTCGCTTCTACCATGGTTTTTCCCGCCATGGACGGCCCAAAGAATGTCATGCAGCTGCGTCTCCGGCCCGCCCAGGATGAAAAGCCCATTTTATGTCATGATTTTTTGTCATAGAAGTAGGAGCCCACCACATCTATGATGATACCAGGTTTTGTCACAATTATCATCATAGAAGTGTCATAAGTATGACAGAAAAAAAATTCGTTCGGCCCAAAATGTCACAGATGTGTCTTTTTTTGTAGTGATATGAAAAAGAGTGCATGCCCATCCTCATGGCAGTAGACCATTGGCGCGCATATCTCCAGATGGTTGTTCATTATTTCTACATATCAAAAGAGCCTCATTCACTTGGATGCAGAACCTTACCACCACATGGCAAAAACGAGCCTTTACCAAGCTGATCGGGCTACAATACAAGCTCACTTACCGGAAGGGAGTGGAAAATGGGGGGCCGACGCCCTGTCCTGGAAGCCACCCAACATTGGGGCCGAGTTGGCGGGCGAACTCGTCGTGCACTCCAGTTTGGCTCAAGGAAGTGGCAGAGGGGTACCAGATGAACCCAGTAGACAATCAGCGCCTGACAGCGCTAGCTCTAGGCACCAACACAGACATCCAATTCACTCTGCATGATGGAGTTATTCGATACAAGAATCATATATGGCTGGGCAATAATACACAGATGCAGTCCAAGGTCCTGCACGCCCTTCACAATAGCGCAGTAGGTGGCCATTCCGGCTTCCTGGTGACTTATCGAAGACTCAAAGGGCTGTTCTAATGGCCTCAGATGAAGTCTATCACTAAGAGGTACGTCCAGGGCTGCCAAATTTGCCAGCAAGCTAAGCCGGATCACGCCAAGTACCCCGGTCTCCTGCAGCCGCTGCTAGTGCCGAAGAGTGACTGGAAGGATATCTCAATGGACTTTGTGGAGGGCCTACCACGATCCAACAGGTACAACTGCATCCTTTTTGTGGTTGACCGTTCTCCAAGTACGCACACTTCATGCCACTGTCACACCCATTCACGACGACGCAAGTGGCCACCAAGTTCCTGGATAACATTTACAAGCTCCATGGCATGTCGTCAACCATTCTCTCCGATCGAGATAAGATCTTCACCAGTTGTTTCTGGTCTAAACTGTTCAAGGCCACGGGCACGGAGCTTGACATGAGCACACCATACCATCCGTAGACTGATGGGCAGATGGAGTGCGTCAACCAATGCCTTGAGACTTGTCTACGGTGCTACGTCCACGCTTGCCCAACCAAATGGGAAAGATGGCTCGCCCTTGCGGAGTACTAGTACAACACTTGCTACCACTCATCCCATGGAAAAACTCCATTCTCAGTGCTCTATGGACAGGAACCACGCCAGCTGGGGCTGGACTCGAATGTGAGCATATCAGGGGAACTCCAAGAATGGATCAAGGAAAGGAAGCTGATGACAGAGCTGCTGCAACAACAACTTACTCGAGCACAACAATGGATGAAGCGATAAGCGGACAAGAACCAATTGGAGTGTTCCTTCTTCGTCGGTGATCGCGTCTTCCTCAAGCTCCAGCCGTACGTGCAGTCTTTGGTGTCTCGGAGGGCAAACCATAAATTATCCTACAAGTTCTACGGGCCTTACTCCATCACGTCGCACGTCGGTGAGGTGGCCTACAAGCTCGGCCTCCCTCCTACCAGGGCCATCCATCCAGTGGTGCACGTGTCCCAACTACGATGAGCATTTCCACTGAATCGTCAAGTACTCACTTCACTTCCGTCCTCGACTACTTCAGTTCAAGCCCCTCAAGCTATCCTCGACTCCCGCGTCAAGTATACCAGCAATAAGGAACGCCGACAAGTACTGGTGCATTGGACCGCGTCAAGTCCTGCTGAAGCCACCTGGGAGGATGAAGAAGATCTGCGTCAGTTGTTCCCTCTGCAGCGGCTTGGGGACAAGCCGCTACTCAAGGGGATGATTGTTAGCAGCACCAAGCACCAAGAGCCGACAGCGCGGACCCATGAGGCAGGCAAGGTGCAGGATAGAAGGGCCAGTAGTCAACCAGGAGGTCCACACGGGCCATGAAGCCCAACCCATGATCCAGCGGGCCTGAGTGGGTGAGATGATGGATATATGCTAGACCTAGAGAGTGAGAGAGGGCATCGACTGGCATATGTCTTGCGACGACTACCTACTCCTCTGTATCTCTTTCCTCTTCTTTCATAAGAACTCTCTCCTTCTCCCGATCCCCAATTCTTGTATCTAGCTGTAAACCAGATATTGAGAGTGATAGATCGTGGTTCCTAACATAACTCAGATAGTTTTAACAACTACTCCCTCCGTCTCATATATAAAAACGTTTTCCGAGCTAGGGTGTAGGTGATTTCATGGTGCGTTGCTACGGGATTTTAAAGACCAATTTTAGATAATTTTGTACGAATGAAATGATCTAAATCAAAAGGTATTATTTTCGGAAATAATTGTGTTGAACAAATAGTATGCATGTACGTTTGATCATTGGAGTTGGGACAATCAAATCGGATTATGAATGTGCTACAAAATAGTTTTAGTCGATGATGATGTGACACATTTAATGGTGTGAAAGGTTGCATGCCGAGAATTAGAGTTAGTGCGGATCAACTATTTAAGTATTATAGATTATAGATTAGTAAGCGTGCATGTGCAATGAACATCTCTACCAACACATACTAATCAAAGATTTACCATAATGAAAACAAGATTAAGTTTTCAAAAACTTGATGTAAAATGCATAACTCATGATTGCTCCCTTATATAAATACATCCAATTATTGTGTCTCATAAACGAACATGCCTCACTCACCCAAACGTCACAAATTTTAGTATACAAGATGGCTCGTTGCGTCTGTGGCACAAATGTCAGCCTCAACAAAGAAGTTAAGCAAACTATATGAAACATTCTTTAACGAATGCAACCTGAAAGTTAAGCGGATTATTAGAAGGAAGTTCTCAATGAATTATTTGGAAGTACAATGTTAACCTACGAGATGACAAGCTATGACATAATGTTAGTTTAATGCAACTGAATTGGTTTTGCTTGCATTGAAAATAACATATTCAAATGCAATCCAGAAACATAGCAGGATATATGGAATATGTTTCATTCACTTATGGAACGACAATTTGCAATAGGAGACATGATGGCTCTATTTATACTCATTTGTAGAGCCCAGTTGTTGCATATTACCTTCATATATCATGTCCCACTGAACTAAGTTCTGTTTTTCACTCTCTTCATTATGAGCATTGTGTAGTTTGGGTTGTCATTATTTTTATTAGTTTTCTTTGTTTTGTTTGTGTCTACATGTGTTTTGGCGCAACAAAGGACCAAACACGATGAAAAGGCCAAGGTTGGAATCAACATGGAGTCCTTATAGGCACCAAACTTCATTTGAATTCTCGAAAATGATATTTTTTTCAAGTGCTCAAAATCAAAATCACAGGTGCATCGACGTCGTTCATACAAGTCCAACGAGTCCCAGAACGTCGAAATCTGAGTTTGTATGAAAAATGGTGGACATTATACTAAGGGATAATTAATTTGGTGCCCTTATTTGTGTCCCACTCGGCAGGTTTACCCCTAGTTTACGAAAACACTTGTTCCTGCCCAAACCACTTTGCTCCTCTTATGCTTTTGCCCTTTGACTGTTTGACCATCACTTTGAAAACTTCATAAAAAATTCATAGTAACTCGGAAAAATTCAAATAAGATATCAAAATGTTCAGAGAAGCATCACCTATATGTGCATGTCATTTTCGTTCATGAAAAAAGTGTTGGCCAGTCCCCATCTCCGTTTTAGCTCAAATGATCTTAGCATGAATAGTAAAATCTAAAAAAATTCTAAAAATTCTAAAAAAAATTGGTAGCAAACTTTGACCAATGTTTTGAGTGCTTGCCAAGTTTCATAAGGGAATGCCATTCATGGAAGTCGTGGCAAAAGAACAAAAATTAATGCTCCAAAATTTCATTTTTTTGCCACGACTTCCATGAATACCATTTCCTTATGAAACTTGGCAAGCACTCAATACATTGGTAAAAGTTTGCCATCAATTTTTTTTAGAATTTTTAGAATTTTTTAAGATTTTACTGTTCATGCTAAGATCATATGAGCTAAAACTGAGATGGGGAGTGGCCAACACTTTTTTCATGAATGCAAATGACATGCACATATAGATGATGCTTTTCTAAATATTTTGATATCTTATTTGAATTTTTCTGAGTTAGTATGATTTTTTTATGAAGTTTTCAAAGTGGTGGTCAAACAGTCAAAGGGCAAAAGCATAAGAGGAGCAAAGTGGTTTGGGCAGGAACAAGTGTTTCCAGAAACTAGGGGTAAACCTGCCGATTGTGACCCAACTAGGGTCATAAAATCAATTATCCCTTATACTAAAGGGGTCAACAACGTTTGACAAACCTACCAGCAGTCGTACCGGACCCTGACAGCTACGTAAATCAGCCATAACTTCCCCAATTTTGTCCTGGTTTTTTCCTACGCGATCCTTGTCGAACACGGGATGTTTTGGCATATGATTTGGCTCCCCTATAACCCTTGGGTGAAGGAAGAGAAGTCACATCTATGGAGGAGAACCAAAGGAGCCCCTTATATATACACCTCCAACCCGAGCCGCCGTGAATCATCATCCCCAACTCGTCACGTCTCTAGGCAGCCACCGAGAGGCTCTCCCTTAGTGGGATGCCTCTCCCTCCATAGCTCCGGCTCCACCATCGCGAAATCCACGCAAGAGGAGGGGAAGGAGGCTCCATCGCCACCACCATCATAGAGCGTCGTCCCTAGGCCGTGAGTGCCAACACCCATCTCCATCTCCATGCCCGCACTTGTAATTTGTAAGATTGAACATGTTGATGACATCAATGATGCATTCCTCTTTGCATCTATATTTGCCTATGTTTGAGTAATTGATCTGGTTGTAGGTTGAGGTTTGATCTAGTATGCAATATTAGTCTTTGTGGCATCATCTAGTATTTACTCTCTTTCGTGTTGCACATAATGTTATGTTGGGAGAAGTCCTTTCTATGCTCTTGTGAGCACTTGCATGTGCATAGAGTAGATGGATGAAACTACGTGATCCTTGGGTCTATTGTGTATTATTGACACTTGTGGGTGGTTTTGCCGCGAGGTTATGTCTAATACACCTAGGAGTAACTGTACGTGGATAAAAACCATCAGAGATCGTTTAGTAATGTAAGGAGTATCGTCTCTAATACTAGTTTGTCGTTGCCACTTAATTGCCCCTCTAATACTTGTGAGATCAAAAGCCTAGACACTATATTTCGCTCTATTCAATATTATAGTTACAACCCACTTTTACTTTATGGTCTAGCTTAGTTTATTTTGCATCCTAGTTTGTAGTCTCATTAAAACCCCTTTTATTATCGCTTTCCTAGCAACCGATAGAATTGACTATTTAAAAAATGATAGAGCAACTTGTTAATTATCCATTTTTTATAAATTCAGTATATTTAGCCTCTGGTTGCTCTCTCTCTCCCTCTCTCTCTCACACACACTTAACCCTATATAAGCATGGCAATCATTCTATCATTATTATCGAGAACAACTTGATCAATGCCAATATTTTATTGTTTCCGTCATATCTATATATTTTTTATTATTTCATGCCAATATTTTACTACTTCCACATACTTTTGGCAAAAGTTTATCTGATTTTCTTGCACTAACATATTGATCCAGTGTCGAGTGCAATTCATGTTTGTTGCATCCATAAATGTGTGGCACACGGTCCGCGGTGCAGCTGATAGCTATGAGCTACCAGGCTAGGACTTTTTTTAGACAAACGAGGCTAGGACATGACGGTAGTTTTTTTGTCCCGCGAAAACTTTCTGATGGAATGAAATAAACCCCGCAGCAGGCCCGGTTACACAAAAGTTAGCCGATTTTTTTACCAGAGCATCGGCCCTGTACGTAAACGCTTGGAGATCCAACGGACAGAAATGCCCCCAACTTGAGATCTGATGGCTGCCAGAGGGATTCAGGTTCCGAACTGTACGTTCACACCTTGCAATAGTGTTGTTAGGGTGTTCGACATGATCTAAAATAGCAATAGTGCTCACACTTTACATCCAGTCAAAAATAGAAATGTTGTCTGTTAACCATTTATGTTGCAAGCAGTACATCCCTTGCTATGGCAGGACACCTCTCCTGAGAAAGCTTTGGGTTCGGAGAGATCAATGTACTATAGTTCGGATGTTGCTGAAAACTGAACATGGATTCATGTGGGGATGTTTGCTGAAGAACTCGAAAGGACGATGCTACATTGATGGAGAGCATGGTGCGTGGGAAGAGTTCTGCAACACTTATGCCCTAATCACAGGTGATCAAATGATCCTCGATCTAGAGAGCTCTGTCGTGGGAGACCATGGCGTTATCATCCCTGTGACCTTTCACCCAGATAGAATTATGTACATGCACCCAAGTAAGTACTTCTGACTGACAGTTCGTTATCATGGTGTTAACTTCACCTTTAACTTTTGTACCCGCTACAAATGTACGTAAATCATACGCAGGTTACTACCAAGTAAGAAAATTGACACAAACTTTAATTGGGACCATGAGGTTTACTGAGGGGACAATAGGAGTTTCATGGCAAACCTTGGGCCATCTAGTTTGTTTCGTTGATCGTCTTGGGTCTCTGGTCATTCGTCACCAAGCTGGTACGACTCAAGGGAAATTTGTGCCGCTGCTGCACTCTTTAAGAGAGTGACATATGGTGAACAAGCGAATGGTAGTAACTACTATGTTTTATCTATGACCAGACCTTTGTTCGGTTGCACGGACCTAACATGTTTTTGTTTTGTACCAGACTCTGCCCCGTATAATCGTTCCATCCCAATTGCCCGAGAGCGGTGACATGGTGCTAGCGCTTGGCATGAACATTAAGGTCATATCGACCTACTCCACGACACCTATAGATGGAAGCCTTCCATTAATGGGTGGCCAAATCATGACCCTCACTCCAAGCTGGGCAAGCGGGGACAATCACTTTCATGCTCTACCATGGCGATAGATGGACCGTGCTATTCATTCAACCAACTCTGGCAACTGATCTTCCTGCTACCAGTGTCGTAATATGCGGTCCCTGATGTTTTGATCATCTACTGTATAACGTGGTCCTCCTTATTAATCGTGTTAATTGACAAATAACACGATGACATTCTTATTGTGTTGTTTGTTTGTCCGCCTTTGAGTGCTGGCAGGTTTGGTATCACACGACACAATAACCCTGATCACTATAGTAACTAAGTACATCTTTCACCATATGCAATGCAACAGGGTGCATAACCGAAATTAACGATGGATAGTAACATTGAACACAGTGTGATATGAAACCACGGAAATGCATAGTTGAGCAAAGTACGTTACCAAAATGAGCGTCAGTGCCATATGAAACCACATAAGTGCATAGTTGAGCAAAGTATGATAATAAAATGAGCGACACAATAGGAAAGATACCGAACTTAACTACACATTGTGATCTTCGTGATCACATACCATCGGAGCTTCAACCAGTGATGGGTTGAATATCGTCACCTCCCAGTAATCAGGCCACACAACATCGAAATGAAGAATGTAGCCGACCAAGACCTTTGTGTCCTTCAAAAAACGAAGCCATCCCTCACTGAGGAACATGTCTCTACCCGAAGTCTCAGCTTGACTGACCAGGAGCAACTTCTGCAAACACGAAGGTTAACGGTACGGTTCCCCAGCTTACCACAGCTTAGGCGCTCACCAAACTTCTTTGGTATAGGAAAGGTTAATTCTAGGTGAGGAGGAATGAGGATGCTAACAAACTTTGTTCCATTACTCGGTTGGAGTATATGCCCAACAAAAACGGGCCGACCCCTCTTCAATTTTTTCGTGGAACCTTCAATGTTCTGCTCATCTGCCAGCGGGACCGTCATCTTCTGCTGCTCCTCCTGGAGAGCATCCCTTGTCATCGTCATGTTTTTCACCTTTGTCTTCTTCTTGTTCTGCTCGTCCTGTGCAACCTCCTTCATCTTCTTCTTGTTCTGCTCCTCCCGTGCAACCTCCTTCATCTTGTTCTTGTTCTGCTCGTCCTCTGCAACCTCCTTCATCTTCTCTGCAACAACAGATCAGTGGAAAGGTGGATAGGTAAACCCGCCAGCCATTTTATTTTGATTTCGCCTGTGTTTCCGGCACATGTGCACACCACCAACATTATGGTACTTTTCCTCAGTGCTCACCTCAGTTGGCTTCATGACGGTGGGCATGCTTCCATCATGCTTGTTGTCTAAATCTCTGATCAATATAGGCGCGTCAGCCACGCCTTTGTTGGAATTAAGAAACATCAACAGCTTACCATCAGTAAATGGAATGTCAAACCCTATAACAGATCCAAAAGTTATCATCATTCAGAACAAACCAATCCAAAAGTCAAAACTGAAGAACTGCAATGCTTTCTAATGGACTCTCCTAAAACATGAATCATTATAGGTAGTGCTAAATAGTTTGCGGGCGGACCAAGAGATCAACAATCTCGACCACAAGACTACCAACAAAAGCACTGTGCGACCTTATTTCGCCCACACCCCCATCCACCGA